>NW_022631038.1:1000019-1403336 GCF_010015895.1 Lontra canadensis
CGCACGGGGACTCGGACGCACGGGGACTCGGACGCACGGCCCTCGGATGCAGGGGGACTCGGACGCACGGGGACTCGGACGCACGGGGACTCGGAGGCACGGCCCTCGGACGCACGGGGACTCGGAGGCACGGCCCTCGGACGCACGGGGACTCGGACGCTCGGGGACTCGGACGCATGGGGACTCGGACGCACGGCCCTCGGACACACGGGGACTCGGACGCACGGGGACTCGGACGCACAGCCCTCAGACGCACGGGGACTCGGACGCACGGGGACTCGGACGCACGACCCTCGGACGCACGGGGACTCAGATGCACGGCCCTCGGACGCACGGGGACTCGGACGCACGGGGACTCGGACGCACGGCCCTCGGACGCACGGGGACTCGGACGCTCGGGGACTCGGACGCACGGGGACTCGGACGCACGGGGACTCGGACGCACGGGGAGCTGTGACACAGAGTCAGGGAGCCCGTGTCCTCAGGAGAACGAGCAGCTCCTTCCAGACGTAGAACCTCTGCTTGGGTGTGTGCGACCATGGCAGGCGTGCAGAGGATGCAGGGAGGGAGGAAGCCAGTGGGTAACGCTGGAGCAGGGGCCCAAAGAAAGCGGTGGTGGTTCCTGTGGCTGGGACACCAGGCTCAGGGCTGGGAGCGTCCTGCGTGTGGTTGTGGGGGAGAGGACAGCGCCACAGCTGGACGGTGCTATGGGTCTTGGAGTTTCCTGGAGGCCCTAGGGATCTAAGAAGGGGCAACGTGATGGGACTGGTGTTTTACTGTTTGTGGCCAAGGAGTGGCTTGATTGGGATCATGGGTGGGGAGCACCCGCTCATGGAGTTGAGGGACAGCAGAGGCCTCGAGAAGGATGGACATGAAGGGGATGAAGGAGGGAAATGGGGGTGAGGTGGTGTGGACACCTGCAGGGCACCAAAGGGGAGGTGAGTGCATCCACGGCAAACAGAGATCGAACGTTTCCAGCTGGACGGTGGTTGTGGGCACCGCCGGGGCGAATGGGGGCAGGAGGGGAGGGCAGGAGCCAGAGGGCTGAGCCGAGGCTCCAGGGCCGGTTCTGGTGTTGAGACGGATGAAGAGAAGTCGGCAGATGGGGCAGGAGAGCCCAAGAGCACAGAGCGAGTCAGGATGGGGCGCCACAGGGAACTGGATGGGGTACGCCAGGACCCACATGGCGGGCTCTCAGGGAGGCATGGGAAAGGGAGGGTCGAGCCACTGTTACCTGAGGCAGCTCCAGAGAAACACGGCGGGAGAAGCAACCGTGAAGAGTGAGGTCTGGGCCGGAGAGGTCGTAGCAGGGGGACGGCAGGGGGCTGCTGGGCTTCGACTCTAACATTCTGTGGTTTTATTTCTTGGACGGGAGGGACAAGGAGGGTGTGGGGACTCGTCCGACCTCTGTGCCCCCTGGAGGCAGAGGCGGTGTGATGGGGAGTGGGTGCGGAGGGGGATGCCCAGAGGGGCGAGGGCAGCGGACAGTTGAGGGGGGGACAAGAGTGGAGCTGGACCAGAGCCGCCAGGACGGGGACACTGAAGGAAGGGAAGGGGACACTGTGACTTCGCCCCGTCGGCCGGTGCGGGGTGTCCCAGGCAGGAGGAACAAGAGAGGGAAGTGGAACCCGAGTCGGCACCATCGACGGAGATCTGGTTCCTCCACACAGGTCCGGTGTTTGATGCTGTGGGGACTGCACGTTCAGGGGAGACTAGGGGCTCAGTTTAAACTTCATTGTGCCAGAAAAAAAAAAAATCTTAAAGCCACTGCCTCCCCCTCCTGGGAGCCTCGCAGTTCGCTTCCCCTGGTGAGTGCGCGTGTCTGCGCCTGGGTCGTTGTTCCGGTTTCCACACGTGTTCCTCGTTCGCTCCGCGTGGCCAGGCTTTCCCAGAGGTTTGCAATAAAGCCAGTGATTGGTGGAGGGGCCGCAACGCGGCCAGAACCACTCGTGACCAGGGCGGCGCACCCACCAGCGGCACCTGCGGTGGGTCTCAACTCTCTCAGTTAAACCAAGTCGAGCTGAAGTGCTCTCGCCTGCATCTGGTTTGGCTCCTGGGGACTCGTGCCCCTGCGAGGTGGAGGGGGTCCGGGTGACCCAGTGACATTTTACACCGGGAACTCCTTTTGCTAACGGGCATCTCACCTGCCTGAGGAGGGGTCCGTTTTGTGCCGGGCAAGCACGGTGGATGGCGTGGGGCCGAGTGAGGCCGGTCTCGGAAAACACAGCCTGGAGCTCTCGTCTCTGGACTGAGGCTACGGCCTCATGGAAGGAGCCAAGCACGGTTTAGAAATTCCCGAACAGACGCGTGGCCAAGTGGGTGCGTTTCCTCCTCCCCTGGCACCTGATGGGGAGGCCGCGCGCTGTGGACAGGCAGACGGCGCATCGCTCCCTATGTCCCTTTGGTTTCTCCGCCCTTGGAGGGGTGGGGGGCCCCGGACTCCCCGCCTTCCCGAGGCTGCGTAGAGGTTTGCCGGGTTTAGGGGCTGGTTTGGGGGCTGAGGAGCAACTGCTCTGTCGCAGGAGATGAAAGACGTGTGGCCAGTTCAGGAGCAGCTCAGCCGTCTCTCCTCACCGACCATGCGGGTCTCCAACATGGCTCAGTTCGGGAAAGTGCAGGGATCAGAGGGAACATGGGCCTCGTGTGGCCGCGTGCATCGCGTGGAACCAGTCCTAACCCGATGAACACGGTGGGACTTCTTGGGGATTTGGACACGGTTTCACCTTAAATTGCACGCACTGTCCTTGTGACCATGTATTTGGACACCAGGTACAAGGCGGTGGTTGCCATGTGGATGGAAGACAGGAAGAAGGTCATGTTTTAAGGACAGATTTGGATTTTATTTTTATTCATCTTGAGTTGTAGCGGATGAAGAAACCAATTTGAACTGCTTAAAACTGGACATTCTTGGACGTTCTTTGACTCATTCTTGGACAAATGGGTGAACTCCACCCTTCGCATGGTACTGATGTGCTTCCCGCCGATTTCTAAAAGCAAAGTAAGGGCACCACGGTCCTTGCTCACGCGGCCATCACGGGGACGCTGTCCCACTGCGGTGACTGCTCTGCAGCACTGAAGCTGACTTTCTCAGGGCAAATCTTTAAAAGAACTTTTAAAAATGTAAAATAAATGTTTGTATTTGTGTTTTAAGATTTATTTATTATTTGTCAGAGATAGAGATAGAGAGAGAGGGAGCATGGGCAGGGGGAGCAGCAGAGGCAGACGCAGGCTCCCCACTGAGCAGGGAGCCCGATGCGGGGCTCGATCCCAGGACCCGGGATCATGACCTGAGCCGAAGGCAGAGGCTTCACTGAGGGAGCCGCCCACTTGTCCCTGTAACGTAAATACATTGTACATTACTGCTGGAACGTTTCCTCAGACACTTTCTGCATTTCCCTAGCCCTTGAAACGGAGACTGTAGGAATCCTGGGTGTTTTCAGGATGACCATGCTGTCCTTCGGGTCACTGCCTGCCTCGGCCCGGGTCTGGCCACAGGGCTACCTTCTGCCAGCCTCTGAGCCTTTGCTCGGCCCCAACTGCTGGCACTGCGAGGCTGTCATCGCTGACACCGGTGTCTGTGCTGGGGGGTAAGGGGGAGGCGGGGTTGGGTGGGTGGAGGGACGGGGTGGGTGTGGCTGGCATAGGCCGGACGCTGGGGTTGGGCACTGTGCTGGAGTCACTGGGCTGAGACGGCTGGCCCAGAGCGCCCCATGGAGCTGGCAGGAGGAGAGACGCTGAGGCCCCTCTGCGGGGACTGGCGGTCGTGAGCGTCTTCCCTGCCTTCCGTCCCGGCCAGAGCAGGTCATCCTGGGCCGACAGCTTTTGGTCTAACATGTAGATGTGTGAAGGTCAGAAGTGGTGCTGGGTGGCCCTGACCCACACGTCTCCTCTCTTGGAGTCACACCCGCCATCAGACCGGCACGTGGGTCACAGCACCCGGTTTTCAGCGAGGGAGGCAGGGTCCTGGCGCAAGCTGACGTCACCTGCGCTGCTTTTGCAGAGCAAGGGCTGGTCTTCTGCAGACGCAACCAGCACTCGCAGCTGTTGGTTTGGAAATTTCCATGAACGAGGATGTGTGCTGCTTTTCGGGCTGTGTGACCTTGTGGGTTTGCCGCGCCCGGGGTGCAGCCGGGTGGTGGGACGACTCCAGGCACGGCCCCCGCACCGCTGGCGGGGAGTCACCTGAGCAGCAAACGGATGCAGGTGCTGATCCGGAGACGCTGCCCGAAGTCGGAGCCGTTCCAGAGGCGCAGCGGGGGCCTGGCACAGACGCTGGGAAGAGCGCAGCCCGCGGCGACCTCAGGCGAAGGAAGACAATGGTGTGATGGAGGAGGCGGGGTGCACTTGTGTGCCGGGCACATCTGCAGGAACCTGGAAAACACTGGGGCTGTGCTTGGAATGGCTTTGAAGTCTGCCGCCTCCGTCAGGGGCGCGTGCCAGCGTGGGGGGCACTGGCAGGAGCTCAGGATGCTCTGAGAGCCCCTGGTCAAGTGTAGGTGGCACGCAGCCGTGAGGAGGGGGAGTCAGCGAGAAGATGTGGGCGGAGGGGCCTCCAGAGCCGCTGTTCCAGGAGCACGGTGGTCCTCCTGCCTGGAGAGTCTGGGGGGAGCTTGCGGAGGGGAAGCATGCGCTGGGGCGCGGAAACCAAGGAGCAGCCCGCCCTCCACGCTGTTTGTTCCGAAAGTCGACGGCTGGCTCCTGTGGGTTCTGGAAGTGCTGGGCTGCACCTGGTGGAGAAGTCGGGGTGCCAGCAGGATGTCAGCGGGAGCAGCTGGGAGAGCGGCACCCCCACTCCCACTCTGAGAACGAGCCTTGGCCTGGACTCTGTTCTGCCTTCACACGCGGGGCCCGGCTCTAGAAGAATGAAGAATAAAGCCAGCACCCTGGTCCGCTTCTGGGAATCCGCGCCCGTGGGGCCTATTGTAGCAGTTTTACCCTTTAAACCAGAATCCCTTTCGCCTCAGGGAGCTGCCACACAAACATGCTGGCTGTAGGGCAGGGTTCTAACCCCTCCTTGTGCTGCGAAGCCAGGGATCTGGCGAAGCTCTGGACCCCCTCTCAGAAGGCTCTAAATGCACAAACTGAAATGCAGGGGCACGCGAAGGAAACAGGTTATTCTGAAACACAGTTACCAAAATACTGGAAACAAGTTGATGTATGCAATGTATCTAATAAGAGCACCGTGCTCTGTGTGTGTGCATGTGCGCGCGCGCGTGTGCCTGTGTGCATGTGTGTGCACATGCGGACGTGTGTGCATGCGTGTGTCTCTGTGTGCACGTGTGTGTGCAAGTGTGCGTGTGTGCGTGCGGATGTGTGTGTGCATGCATGTGTCTGTGTATGTGCAGATGTGTGTGCATCTCTGTGTGTGCATGCATGTGTGTGTGCGTATCTGCGTGCACGTGTCTCTGTGTGTGTGTGAACGTGTGTATACGTGTGTGTGTGTGTGCGTGTGTGTGTGTGCAAGTAGGCTCTGCACCCAGCATGGGGCTTGAACTCCCGACCCATAGATCAGGAGTCAGGTGCTCACAGTGTGAGCCAGCCCGCCGCCCTTCGCCCCACACTCACGGTAATGGTGATTTTGTAACAAGACGCAGCACCACAGCTGGGTGGCCGCCATGAGCATTAGCGACCCTTCTGGTGACGGGGACCTGCCGTGGGGACAGACTAGCCATTTCCTCCTCTGACACAGTCATGGGCACTGCCGTGCTTGCCCCCAGACGTTTGCCTTCTCATCTGGAGGCCAGAGAACACGTGACAAATCACAGCCCCGTCCCCTGGCATCGTGTGGGGTATTTGGGAAGCAGAACCTGAGAGCGTGACCGGGGGTGCAGGTGAGCTGAGGGAGGAGGTGGGCGGTCAAGAGGGGTCTGTGAGCCAGGAGGATGGGAGAAACCAGCATTGTGGGGGTTCCCGGAGCAGAGCGGCCCCCGGGAGGGTCCTGTGCTTGCGGCCGGGCTCCTGGTGGGAGGGCTGGGGGTGCCACTCTGTGCCGCATGTGGCTCGTCCTCTGCTCCGGCGGCTCTGGCTCCAGGCTCTTTGGGGACCCTGGGCCACAGGCTATGAGTCCGTGGCCTGGGGATAGGAAGAAGGCATGTTTAGGGAGGCCCGGGACAGCCATGACTGCCCACTGGGGGATGTCACCCCGCAGCGTGGTGGAAAAGGGACACGCATGTCTGGTTGGCTTCTCACATGGGCGCCGTCTCCAAGACCAGAGTGTCCCTGCTTTGTGTCTCTGCGGGTCGGCCGTCTGCGTGGGCTCTCAGCTTTCCACTCTCCGCTGCTGAGGCGGGAGCGGCCGTTGGAAGGACCAGCTCCACGGGGAGACGCTGGACTTGAACACATGCTCCCGATGCCACGGTCTGGCTTCTTTGGTGAGAGAATTTGGGACCTGCCAGACACTGCTTACAGTTCTGGAGCCTGGAGGTCTGAGGTCAGGGTGAGGACCCTCCTCTGGGTCCCAGACGTCTCGTGGTGACCACTGGGATGTCCTGTGACAGCGGTGAAGGGTCCCTTGGGGGTCTCCTTCGCAAGGGCACTAATCCCATCTGCCTGGGCTCTACCCTCAAACCTATGCACCTCCAAAGGCCCGTGTCCTGACACCACCCACCACCTCAGGGGGCAGGTCTCAGCGCATGAACTCTGGGGGACACAAACACAGCCGTGGAAGCCTCCCTGGGAAACCATGCACTTTATCAGTGAATGAGCTGACCCTGGGGTCAGCGGCTGGCCGGCCACGTGTCTGTGGGGTCCGTAGGGCTGTCCCGTCTTCTCCCAGGAGGCAGAGGCCTGGGGTTGCGGGGAGGGAGTGCACAGTGTGCGAACCGTGAATGGCGTGCAGAAACGCCCCCTCACGGCCTTTCCTCCTGCCCGGCCAGGGGCTGGGGCGAAGTAACACGTTCTCTAGACGGAGGCAGCTGCTTGAAAGAACCCCAGATCCTGGAGGTCTGGAAGGGCCGGAGCATGTTCTTCTGGCTGGTTTGTGGTATTAACTGTTATGACTGCGGGATTGTTTGGAAACATATTTTTATTGGCTTCTGTTTTAGGAATGTCTTGGGCAAGTATCTGTCTTGTTGCAGCAATCAAAGAATTGTTAAAAATGAGGCTTTCTTTTACTACAAATTTCCATCTCTGGTTCCGTATCATGCAGGCCTGGAGTTGTTTCAAGAGGGCTGTGGGGCTCTGTCAGGAGGGGCTGGGGGAGCACAGGAAGGCCTGGGGGAGGATAGGAGGGCCTGGGGCAGGACGAGGGCCTGGGGGAGTGCAGGAGGGCCTGAAGCAGGATATAAGAGCCTGGGTCAGGATGGGATGGGACTGGGGCAGGACACGGGGAGATTGGGCAGGACAGGAGGGCCTGTGGCAGGACAGGAGAGTCTGGGGGAGGATGGGAGGGGCTGGGGCAGGATAGAAGCCTGGGGCTGGATGGGAAGGCCCGGGGTGGTGGAAAGGATCATGAGGAGCTGTCCAGATAGTGCTTTCATGGCAAGTGGCAGGCATGTAAATATTTTATGCTCTGATCTGCCGATTTTGGGGGTGTTATCTCACTGAGCCATGGCTCCCCCCTCCCGGTATCAGGTTCTGGTTCCTAGAAATAACAATGTTTTAATTTGCAAATATGTAAGGGTCTATCATTTTTCAAAATGTAGTGCTGGCTTAAATTACAATTGACCAGCTTTCTTGGCAAAGCTGTAGTGGCTCAGGGACTCCCATGTGTGAGGACATCTAGCCACGTGTGAGCTGTGCTCAGAAGCACCCAGAGTGCTGTGAGTACCCACTGGGACAGTAGTGAGGTGAGCTGATATCATGTTTTTTAGATAGCTAATCACATATTATTAACTTAGATTATTGGAATTTTGATGTATTGAAATGAAGATCTGGAGCATCTAGTTCACCAAAAAATGTCGCTGTTCAGTGGGCTTCATGTACATGGCGCAGACGAGGTAACGAGCATTTAGAATTTTCTTTAGCTAATTGAATAGATATTTACATCATGAGTTGTTCCAAAAAAGGATTTGAGGTTTCACATAAAAGAACCAAACATTAAAAAACAGAATGAAACGGTCCGTATGGGAGAAGGCAGAGGTAGACTTGGAAGGTGGGACAAGGAGGCCAGAGATGCCGTCAAGTCCCCCACACGCCCGAGAGCCCGGGATGCTGGTCCCGAGCTCCTGGCCGTCAGCACAAGTCCTGTGTGGTCCTTCTCAAGATTCACTAGTGTGTGAATTACCTGCGTGAGCAGGCGACTCTGTCGTCCCTGTACCGCTGACCGCACTGACAGTGGGTCCGTACATCTGAACATAGGACAGTGATGACATCACACAAACGCCGTGAGTGGCAGGGTTCCAGAGGCTGAGGGACACGCGGATGTTGGAGCGGAAGAATCTTATTCCTCAGAGAGAGGTACTATGGGAGCTCGGTCAGTCGGGCGCTCTCCATCTCAGTTCAGGTCTTGATCTAAGGGTCATGAGTTCAAACCCTCACTAGGCTCTGTGCTCGGTGTGGAGCCTACTTGAAGAAAAAAAAAAAAAGAAGATACTATGTGTTGTTTTTTTTTTAAAGGTTTTATTTACCTATTTTACAGAATCTGAGAGAGAGAGAGAGAGAGAGAGACAGAGACAGAGAGCGCACAAGCAGGGGGACCAGCAGAGGGAGAGGGAGAAGCAGACTCCCGCTGAGCAGGGAGCCCAATGCGGGGCTGGATCCCAGGACCCTGGGATCATGACCTGAGCTAAAGGCGGACCCTTACAACTGAGCCCCCCAGGCGCCTGGATACCATGTGGTTTTTGTTGAATGTTTATCTTCTGCAGATGGCATCTCCCAGTAGTTGTAAGCGGTGACTTGTCTCCTACACCTTGCTTCTGGGGCCCACGCATGTGGCAGCCTGAGAGCGTGCCCGGGCTGTTCTGAGTAGGCCCAGCTTGGTTCACGGAGTGGCCTGGGTCAGGACAGGAGTTGCTGAGCTGTCTTCACTGGGCCTTTTCCCAAAATTGCTGGGGGATAAGCCCTCCTCGTGACTGTGCCCAAGACACAAATGCTACACTGAATGTGTTGTTAGGAACACGGGACACACAAATATGTCACGAGAAATCTGATTTGAACTAAGTCAAGCAACATATTCTATTTTTAGCTTCTCAGGCCGAATGTAATAATCATGACTTCAAGGGACCCAGGGCATGATACGTGGATGAAGGAATTATGCACCTTTCCCAGCATCTTTCTAACACTCCACATTTTATTTGCTGAAGAAACTGAATTTATTTAAGGCATACCCTAAAAGTGTCAATATTTGCATGTGAGGAATGGAAAATACCTTATTTTCTATGCAGTCATAGCATCTTAAATTTCACTCTTCACCCACACACAATGGGAAGCCTGCAGAGGTCATTAGGAACCATAGCACATATTTTTAGGAAATCTTGCACTTTTGAGATAATTGTTTTCTCGGGTTGCATGTGTTATATTGGAATTATAAGAATGTCTAAATTAAATTATAAATCTGCAGCATAGGAACTATCTCTTCATTATGTCTCCTATGAGTGGGCATGTCGATACCCCATTAACTAATAATAATAATAGTAATGGTGATAATGGCGTGGCAATATTCGGCTTCTGTCTGGCCGCACGTTCTGCATATACAGTAATTGTGAGAGTGTGTCGTTCCTTACCTTATGTGCAGTGCTGGGAAAGAAAGTGTCATCATCATGGAATTAGAGTTAACGGCAGGAAGGGGACCTCTTTGATTGGCCCCCCAAACCCCTATATACACCTTTTAAATGTACCTCATTATGAATTCATTTTAAGCTTCATTGAGTCCCAGAAATTAATTTGACATAAATTTCATCTTTAGGCTCTGGAAATGTTAATTTCAAAGGTAATGTTGAAGTGGAATGTGTTTCTGCTGGAAACATCCTACAGACAGATGTGGAAATACAGGTCGGATACGCCAGCGGCGGACACCCTTCTGGAGGGGCTCTGTTCATTTTGCGTCTGCTTCTCACCTTCACTTCTAGAACTTGCGGTGCTTTCTGACACGGGGCCTCCTTAGCCCTGGCCACACCTGCCAGCCTGCAGGGTCTCAAGCAGAAGGGCCAGAGCAGGGGGAGGAGCCGGGCCTCCTGTGTGCAGGCGTGGGCTTTGCTCTTGGCCTTCTGCGGCCTGCGGACGGGAGAGCCGCTGCTCTTCTCTGGCTGGGGTCTTTCCCGCAAAGCCTCGTCCTCACTCCTCAGGCTGGCCGGCTTCCGGCAGCGTGCGTCTCCCCGGGGCTCCCCGCCGACGTGGGTCCCGGTGTGTGCGCCGCGCCGCGCCCCTACTCCCCGAGCTCCCCGCTTCCAGCACAGCACAGCTCACTTCCCTCCTCCCGGCCTGGGCCCTGCTCCTGGGCCGCAGCACGCTCCCTCCGCTTCCTCTTGGCCTGCCCTCCAGGCAGCTCGATCTTACAGAGGCTTCTTTGTTTCCTCACTTCCTGCGCGACCTGATGGTTTCCTTGGGGGCTCAGCTTTCATTCTCCGGGGAGCTGCAGCTGCTCTGCATGGTGGTGGCCAGTGTAAGGCGAGCCTCCTCCAGGGGACAGGGGTGGACCGGAGCCCGGGGAGGGAGTCTCCCCGACTCTCTGCGGGCACTGTCTTACCTGGGGACGGTCACTGGTCCCCGTCTGGTGTGACCCAGTGTGCGGATCAGGGAGTGATGCTCACAGTGCCGCCTGCCCTGCTCATGGACCGCTCGGGCGCGGGCAGGACGTCCCGCGTGCTCTGTCACCCGCCCCGGCGCCCGGGCTCCTGGCCCCTTCACCCTAAGACCCCACCCACACTGGGTCCCGGGGTCTGGGACTCCCGCTACTTGTCAAGGTTGACACCCAGTCACAAGGCCCACCTTGCTCTCCGTGACGCGTCCCTGCTGCGGCGGAGGACCAGCCAGCAGCCCATGGTGCTTTCTGGGGCTGTCTCTTCCAGAACACTCCGAAGTCCCAGAATACTTACAAACAAGATCGTCCTCTGTTTGTGAGAGTAACTGGTGAGATTAGTAGCCAATCACTCCATAAACCCACCAAACCCCTGTCTGTGCAGCCCTGTGGGGGAGAGGTCAGGAGGCGTGAGTGGAAATAGGTGATGGCAGAGGGTGACCCGAGTGGGGACCAGCCCGTCGCCCACACAGCGGCCACGCTGTCTGCTGTGGCTCTCATGTTCTCCCTTGGCGGGGCTGGGGTGGGGGTGGGGGTGGGTGGCACGCTCTCCTAAAGGTTTGGGATATTGTAAAGGGGCAGACACAGAGCTGCGGGGTTTGATGTACTCTTGACAGTCGTTCCTGGTGTCCCAGGAAGGTGAGCGGCTCATTGAGGCTTGTAAGGGGGAGAGGCTGGTGAGACGGGCGGCATCTGGAGTCAGGGTCACATGCGAGGAAAGTCTGGGTAGGCGGGACTTGGACTGGAAACTATGGAGATAGATAAGCAGAGAGGAAGAATGAGGAGAACAGTAAAGAAAGCGCCCTAGCCCCTGGAGACGGCCCCTGCCCACACGGTCAGGAGCTTCTGTTTGTCTCCTGTGTGGACAACACTCATGTTGCAAATAAATAGGGTCAAATCACGCAGTTCTGTTTTGTTTCCTTCAAAAACATTTCTTTTTAAACCAAAGACCTCTTTTTAATTCCGGACCTAGAAATTTTTAGTATGGCCCCAAACTAAATTCCATAGCACGGTTTGCATTTTCCTGATGCAAAATCTAACGTAAGGATATTAATTTATGAAATTTACAAAAACAGTAGCCTTTCTCTTAATACCTGCGGTTAAAATTTTCCCAAGTGTTGTTTATCTTTGCATTTTCGTTTTGTTTCATTTTGTTTTTAATGCAGCCAATTTTAGCTGTAATGCACACTGTTTCGAGTTTTGTTGTCCTGCTTGGAAAGCCCTTCTTCAGCCCGAAAGTATGAAAAGGCATCGGAAGTTGTGCACATGTAGGTGAAACCTCAGGAGAGCTAACCTTGCCCGACAATCCAGGGTGAACTGGTCCGGGCCCTAGTGGTGTCAGGAGAGGAGCTAGGGAGAGCCGGAGGACGATGGGCTGGGGAGCAGGGAGGGGACCGTCTCAGTGGCCGAGAGGGAAGGGGCGGCACCTGGAAGAGGAAGGGGTGCCAGATGGCGGGCTTGCTTGCGTGGCCATTCCGCATTCAGTCTCTGGACTTGCAGCTGTTGATGCCGAGGCGGGGGGATGGGTCCAGCTGCGGGGCTGTGGGATGGTGGTCTGAGGCCCCGGAAGTGGAAGTGGAGGGGGGCCTCCCCTCACGCAGTCTCCTGAGAGCTTGGGGGTGGGGGTTCATTCTTGGTGACAGCTGGGACAGGCACACAAGAGCTGCTGTACGCTCCCACTGCTTCTCATCAAGTGTAACTTCCAAGAGAACGAGAAAGAGATGACAGTTCGGTGATAATGTTACACTTGGAGACCAGATGTATCATATATATTCCAGATCCGATTTCAGCCATGAGCTACATTGTATCAGAAACCATCAACAAAGTTTCAGCTTTATAATATGTAGCTGAGCATGTTAAGACTGAGCACACTGATGGACATTATCAGAGTGTATTCCTTGTATTTTTTAATATAGAATTTTTTTTTTTTTAGGGGAAGGAGGGGCAGGGGGAGAACCCCAAGTAGGTTCCATGCTCAGAGCCCGACACGGGGCTCAATTTCCTGACCCTGAGATTTGTGACCTGAGCTGAAATCAAGAGTCGGATGCTTAACCAACTGAGCCATCTAGGCACCCCGGAAATTATCTTTTAAACTCAGTTTAATATCATGAAAGCCTAATATTCTGTAAAAAAGATTCAATAGTGTAGCAGGAATTAAGGGAAATGTTACATTAAAAAACAGATTAGTATTTGTATTTTATTTTTTGAATTCTGTATTACTTGAATGTCTAATTGTAGACCAACCACACATAAACTCATCAAATATTTTATTACCATCCCAGGTAGAAATAGCTTGAAAGGACACATCATGTACTAAAAAAATGAGTAGGTGGAAAAGACATCTGTTCTTTAGGAAACCCCCAGATCTGCTATTTTGTGTCATTAAGCACAATTTGCAATACGTGGTACCTAAGTGTGGGGTGTGCTGAGCTGCAGGAGGCAGAGAGGTCGGCATCATGAAATGAGAGCGAGGAACAGAGTCATTAACGGTGGAAAAGAACCAGTAGGTAATTGGGTCCGTCCCCTGGGCTTACATGCCCAATTCCACGGGGTCTATTTTTAGGGTTTTATTTAGCTGACTGGAAGAACTCTAGGAGATGGTGGGGTTGCTTACTTTTCTTCTCAGAAGACAATTAAATAGACAGACTGCCTTTCCCAAGGAAAGGTTCCCGACGTTCGGTGCCCACTTGGCATTCAGGGTCATCCTGTCCGTGTTATTACGGCTCTGGGTTGGCACGCGAGCTTTTGGGTCGGCTTGGGTTTCTGCGCTGAGAGCCCTTGCTATTATGAGAGCAGGAATTTCCTAGTTATTACTTATGGTAACCAAATCGACGTCAGTATGAATCAGCTAAATTTTAGTTTTCTTTCCCCTGATTTGTTCTTAAATTGAATGATGACGCTAGGGTCGCTGACGCAGACGGGACTGGAGGTGGCTTCCACCTTGGTGGCGGCCATGGACGTGGGGCGCCATCTGGGGTGGGCGCTCCCGCCTTCACGCGCCCTGAGGACCTCCTTTGCCCCTTCTAGTTCTGTTTCCTGCACACAGAGTTTTTATGTTTAAATAAACTGGCTGTATGGGCTCACACATGCCTTTCTGATCTCTGGCTAAACTTTCACCATTTGCTTTATGTCTAATCCACGTGATCCCAAATTTCATGTCACATGCTCCCCCTGCCCCCACTGGCCTTCCCTCTCCAGAGCACGGCGGTGTTGGTGGATGTGGCCCCCCTCAGGGTGGACGGACCCATAGGCTTGGCCCCAAGTGTCCCGGGTCTCTGTTACCCTGAGAAAACATCTCCTGTTGAACTGTACAGTCTTGAGAATTGAAATTCTTCTAATTTTTACCTCCTGAGGTCAGCGAAGAACCTGGTATGACAGCATTTCAGTGTGCATGCCTTTGGGTGGCCACTGTGGGCAAGCTCCCTCAGGACCCCACGCCCTTGGCTGCTCAGACACCCCGCGGACCCCACGGAGCTGCTGAGGGTGGCCCGGGGGTGGCCATCGGGACTCCCTCTCAGCCCCAGCCTGCGGCCCTGTTGCCGCTGAAAATCTCCGGGGTCGCCTGCTGTCTCTGGGTATTCCATACCGCGCCGTACGACCTCTGCAAGCACGGTGACTGCGTCAGGGGTCGTGGGCTCTGCTTGACCGGCCGTGAGCTTCGTTCTGGCATGGGGAGGGGATGCACCGTCTAGACTCGTGGCTGGTGTGGCGTGGAGGGTGGTCAGTGGACATGGTGCTTCATTCATTCATTTATGTTTAAAGATTTTATTTATTTATCTGACAGAGAGAGAGACACAGCAAGAGAGGGAACACAAGCAGGGGGAGTGACAGAGGGAGAAGCAGGCTCCCCGCGGAGCAGAGACCCCGATGTGGGGCTCGATCCCAAGACCCTGAGATCATGACCTGAGCCAAAGGCAGAGGCTTAACAACTGAGCCCCCAGGAGCCCTGGAAATGGTGTCGTAATGTTACAAGAAGTGATTCTTGTCTCCCTTCTCCACCCCCTCAACACATACCCCTGCATCTTCACAGAAGTGAAACAAAAGCAAAACCCACACACCCAAGATGTAAAGACTGAATCAGAGAGTTTTAGACTTTGCCGAGGCCAGTTCCTTTTATTTCTTTGCTCTGCTACGCTTGCTGGCATCCATGCCGCGGCTCTGGAAATGCCGAAGGGAGACGAGCTCTTCTTCTCGGTTTCTAGTTACGTGCAGCCGGATGTACACGTCATGAGCAGGTGCAGGGACCTGGGATCCGAAGATGAGTTAAGTGGAGGCGGCAGGTGGGCAGGCTGCCAAGGTCTGTGATGTTCGAGGTGTTTCTCCTCTTTACAGCCTCACCCTGCTCTTCGTGTTGTGTGATGGGGGCCTTGGCAAGTGCGGCTCACCGGGCAGGGGTCCCCGGTGTGGGGGTGAGAGGCTCCCCTGCACAGGTGAGGCGGGAGCTGGAGGAGGAGGGGGAGGCCGGCTGGGGAGTTACTGAGGAGAGGGAAGGTGTTGGTCTCAGGTGCTGATTTGACTGAGAGGCCAGAGGAAGGGCAGACTTCAGGACGCCTGTCCTGCTTTTGGTTGGGGCACCAGGAGCGAGGCAGGCAGAGCCCAGGACTCTGCTGAGACGGCCTCATTCAGACAAGCCGAGGGAGGCTGGGCCTCCCAGGACGTCCCATCTTCAGTCCGGAAACTGGCATTTTCCCCAGGGTGTGGTGTGGGAGGTTTGCTCTTGCTGGGTACGTGGGCTCACCTACCAGTGCTCCCTGAATCCTCGCTACTTTGTTTGACAATGTCTGTCCTCCCCGGAGTGTGTTTCCTGAGGGCAGATTCTGTGCTTGACCCTCTCATCTTTACCCTTAGTACCTGGCGCTCAGCAGTGGTGGCCGCCCGACGGGATGGCAATTCAATGGCAGGTGACTCTGAGACATGTGTCCAAGACCTGAAGTCAGGCACTGCGCTTACCAGTTGCCCCCAGTGCTGGAGCAGCAAACACCCATGCTGCAGGGGCGCGGAGCGGACCCATCCGGAGGAACACTTACAGATAAACAAAATGAGTCCCGGACGTGCCGGTCCAGCCCTGGTCTTCAGGCCTCCTAAAGGGCCTCGTGCTTGTGTTTCCAAACGGCCACAGGCTTCTTCATAATACTTCGCGGAGGGGGTGGGGGGTTACGTCAGGGCCAAGGAGAGGAATTTGGAGCACGGATGCGGCTTTTGATTTGCAACTGCTTACATTCTAAAGCCTCCGTAAGAAAGCGAGCATTTGGCCGAGGTACTTGGACAGTTGTCGTTTCCTGCTTAACTTTCAAAGAAATTGAAGTTAAGTGTCCATATTAACGTTTGTAAAATTTTAAGTGTGATTCCCTTATTCCATAATGAGCCTAAGTACTTGGCTGTGTATGTCTGCAGATCTCCACTCCCAGAGCGGGTGGGACCGCTGCACCCCAGGGAAGAGGGAGAGGTGATGAGACCCCAAGGGCCCATGCCACCACGACAAAGGCGTTCAGGGAGTATAGGCATTATAATCCCAAATTGTCCATTTTAGTAGGAAAGGTGTTTTTTGTGAATACAAAAAATCCTAGGCAAACTCTGGATGCTGACAAAGGTGTTGGTGCTTGGCAGTTAGAGAAGATGGCGTTTATGCAAATGGCCAGTCTGTGGGGCTGGGAAGGTGCACACAGGAGACACATTTCTGCCCAGCGAGCAGGCCGTTCCGCACTTGGCGCTGGGGCGTGGCCTGGGCCATGCTGTGTGTCTGCGGGACAGAGGACGATTATGAAGGCCCCCAAGACCCCACCTGACTCGAGTGCTGGTTCAGCTCCACAGACAGAAAGGGAATCCAAGCCCGCAGATCCCCAGAGAAAGGATGGAGCCAGACAGCATGGGCAGCGACATGGTCACGGCTTCACGGCTGAAAATCTCCAGCGTGGACGCCACCACCCCGCACGGGATCTGGTCTAGATGGGGCCTTGGGAACGACCGATGTCATGCCAGCACTTTCAGGCCAAGCAGATGCTAATTCTAGGGCGTGGTTCTGGTTCTGATCTTGAGCAAAACCTTTGATGTAGGAAACTGAGCGCAGGTCCCAGAGACCGTGGTCAGCCCCATGGAAATTCACTCATCAGGAGATTGGACTCAAATGCTTAGAACAGCACCAACTGGTCAATATTAGAAATCTTGAGACATACTTATCAGGATTAAAAAAAATAATAATGCTAAAAATAAAATAGGAAGGGAGACAGCATGGGGCAAATGGCTGGTGGTGCACCGGACCCCACTGTTCCTTCCCAGCTGGCAGCCACCTGCCCATGTGCGCCCACCCCTGCGGCCGGCCACCCGCCGATGCTGTGGGAACGAGCCAACCCGCGCCTCATGCAGACAGGCTTTGCGGAGGAGCAGGGGCTCCTTGGGGCTGCCAAGGACGGTCCCCAGGCTCTAGGATAGGGCCCATGGGAGAGGAGGAGGTCTGCCCAGGAAACACTGCTTTGGATGGTTGTGCGAGTGAGAAGGAACTTCTAATGTGCTGACTCATTAAAATGTGGGGTTAGCGATTTTGCAGCAACTGGTATTACCAGATGTCATAGGTAAAAAGCAAAGTTCTTACCAAGAAGAAGCCAGGAGAGTCATCCCCTCGAGGCTGACACTTGTGACGTAGGAAATGTCAGGCTGTCCAAACTCCAGCGGTCTGTCTCCTCAAGACTCCCCAGACAGAGACATGGGGTTCCACAGTGTGCAGGTGCGATGGGGCTCTCATCTCCCCCACGCTGTCCTGGCCGGGGCCATGCTCGTGCCTTCAGCAGCCACACATACGCGCAGTATTTGAACGTGTGTGATTTGGAGAAATCCAAATGAATTGGATTTCATTTTGAACGTGGTAACATTTACCCCATGGGTTTTGGAGCTTAGAAAGAAGGGTTTTGTTAGATCCATTTCTGGTGGAGGTGACTGGCAGTTGGGGGTTCCGCCTTATTGGCCTGGCCTGAAATGGGGAGCACACGTCCCACATGTGGTGATGTCCTCCTCCTGGGGTTCCAACCTGTCACACCAGAGATGCTGGCTGGGGTGGGTGAACATGGCCCAGTTATGCTACGTTCCCTGGGGCTCTGGGGGCCTGCACCCATCTCTCCTGGCTTTCAGATGATGTCTGACGTGCCTGGACACGATTCTGTGCTACGCTCACTATTGAGAAAAATGGCAGTAACGTGAATTTAATGCAAAGGAGAGTGGCGGGCTCTGGACCAGGGGGCCACCTGGGCCCAGAGCCCCTCGCGGAAGCCTGTTCAATGCTGTTATTTCAAATGCAAAGGAGGGCATATCTGTGTCCCTATGCTTTGTGGGAGAAATTTAAGTTTGACAACCAGAGAATAAATGAGAAGTCTATGCAGTCTTGACACTTACGGGATCTCATTAATAGATCTCTCTCTCATGCTTCTAGAATATTTTATTTGATTTCTGCTTCCCTAAAAAACATGTTAGCCAATTTCTAATACCTCATAGCATCTCTGGGTGAGGTCTTTGCAGCTTAGAGCTGGATCCATCTCAGTTCACGGTTGCCAAACGTTGCATACTTTTGGCTCTTAATTTCTGACCTTATTTTGCTTGTAGCAGGCACTTTTCTGCGATGCGCGGACTCTCTGGTTGGTTTGAACCTTGATGGAGTCAGAGACTTGCTCTCTCTGTTGCCAGCTCCTTGCTGCCACAAGACACAGGACGAAGTGATGGAAGGTTCTAAATTTTCTCCTTTTTCCATTGTGGCTTCTGCAAAGAGAGCTTTTCTCTTGGTAGGAAGCAGGGCGTCAGGAAGTAAGCGTGGGCCTGATGGGTCTGCCTGGTGCCCGACTCGGACGCAACTTCAGCTGTAACTTCAATGCTGGAAGTGGGCTGGGGAGGCCGCACACGCTGGGAGTTTTTTAAGCTCCACATTGAACCATGTTTTCATTGAATACAATTACAAAAGAACATAATATCTCAAATTTTTGAGTCACAATCTTAGGCTTATTACTGTCAAAAAGCAATTACAAGCTATTTTTATGCAGAGCTCAAACATAAAATTAAAGACTCAGAAATGAAAGAGAAACATTTTTAACCATACTATCCAGTGCTCACAACATTATGTATGAGCCAAATGTGGAGCATAGAAAATATGCATATTCTGCAACCCATGGAGGGTGTTTACAGAGATAAACTGGAAGAATAATTTGGGCCAGCTGTTTGTAGTAACTTTATTTCTATGCTTGCTGATATGTTAGAGTACAGAGGAGTCAGGAGAAAAGATCGTATTGAAATGTTTAAAGTCTTGAAATAAACTAACTTTTTCCGAACGCGGTGCTTAAAACCAGAGATGAGACCGTTTCGTAATCCATCTGAGCAACCTGGGTAGAAGGACAGAGATTTCTGGGATGCTGGGCTCTGTGCTTGCCCTGGCCTCCCCGTGCGCTCGGGGTCATGGGCCGTGAGAGCAGGAGCACCCGATCCAGAGAAGGTGACCGAGACGTCTGCGCACCTGAGGCTGCCCACACACAGGCACTCGCCTGGAGGTCAGCGCGCCCCGGCGGTCAGCCAGCCCAGCCGTCAGGCAGCACAGGTTATCGTCTCTGCAGAGCGGGGGCCTGTCCCTGCTGGCCCGGTGGGAGGGTCTGGAGAAGCTGGCGAGCTCGTGGGCTGAGCAGGACGGAAGGACGGCGGCAGTCTGGTGCCAGTGTTCGGACTGCAACAGCTTTAGCAGGTCTTAATTTGCTGCTGCTAAGTTCTAAAATTCCAGATGCCTGGTGGGTTTGCCTCTTAACATCAGGGTCTTCCCTGTGTCTTCCCTGTGTCTTTGAGCTGACCTGTTACTGGGAAGGCCTCTTTCTCAAAGTGCTACCCTATGGTACCCACCATCTCCTCACCCCGACTGTCAGAAGACGGGAAGAGGACTTTCCTCTGGATTTGCATCCCCAGAATCAACTCTGTGACATGGAGCAGGCACTCTGCTCAGTTTGGAGCAAAGGTGCGAGAGGAGAAACATCCCAGGGCAGTGGGCCCGAGTTCACGGCCTGTCAGGCAGGAGAGCATAGCCACGGCATCCTGAGCCGGCAGGGGCTGGGCCAGGTCCACCACCCGTCCCGCTGCTCCCTTGGACGGGCCAGGAATGGAGTCTTTCCATCACAACAGTGACTGTTGTGAACCTTGTTCCCGCAGACCCTTCACAAAGCTTCCCTGGAGTCCACTCCACGTGTCTACAAAGCCATGGCAGCGTCACCCCTGCTGTGCACGAAGACACCAAGATCGCACCCACGAGGCGTGGACACATTAGTGGAGGGAAGCTCTGCCTGTTGGCCCTCCCTCCCGTGGGCAGTGAGGAGTCCCGATGGCCCTCACGACCAGGCACGTGGGCCTGTGGGTTCCACGGAGGGTTCAGAGGGCCTGTGGCCACAGGCGAAGCTGGACATCACATTGGGGAGCACCCAGCACCGGGCCTCAGCTTGCAGTCTCTGGGCTCGCCATGGGGTGAAAGTTACGCAGGAAGGCCAGACCATGGTCTCCTGTAAGCTGACGGTGACACCAGGACTTTCTGTACTTTTGCCACTCTCCCCGTCCTTGGTCTGTCTGTCCTGTGGGTCAGTGCAGATGAGACGTACTGGGCCGTGGGGGTCCAGTGGGCTTGCGTCGGGTAGCGTGGCTCTGGACATGCACTTTTAGAATTTAAGAAGTGTTTCCCTCCTGATTTTACAAAGTGTTTGTAGCCCACAATGCTGGGAAGCCATCTTACGTGCCTGAAAACCTTAATGAGCACAGGGCACCAGAAGACGGCTTCTGATTTTCCTGATTAGGAGCAACGGGTATGGGACCAGGAGTGAGTCCGTGGCGCCTCTCATGTGTCCTGCGTCCCTTTTGCTTTCCAAGGTGGATTTTATTCCTAAAGTTCTGGGGCTCAGGACAAGGATGGGGTCTTAACAAACAAACCCACAGACTGTCAGACCACACAGAGTGCGTGTACCTGTGGCTGCAGGCCTGGACACGCCGTGGCCCACACGTGGGAGTTCATCCGACCACATCTTCCCTCCAGGTCCCTCCAGGAACATGCTGGGGTGAACTCAGGAGAAGAGGCCCAGGGAGAAGCTAGAAATCCTGTGTCCCAACACCCCCACCCAAAACGCAGTGCACACGTGTGCTTTAGCCAGGAGCATGCTAGCACTGGTGTGCAACCGTCACCACGCGAACCCACACCAGCATGACACGAGCAGGGGACATGCAGTGTGGGGCAGCTGGGTTGGCGTGTCTGTGCTCACTGTGACCGAGCTGTGCCCTGCGCATGTCCGTCCGCCTTGGGTCAGGCCATTTGCCGAGCCCCGATTTCAGGTCCTTAAAAGCACTGGCAGCGCATTGACACGAGCCGTAACCTGCAAACAAGTATACGGATAATCACGCGCTCCCACAAAGATCTCCCGTGTTCTCAGACCAATACATTTCCTGCTTCAGTGAACCGTCCCGTTGTTAATCTGTGCGGTCTCACCCCGGGTGATGGAAATACTTGCCCTCTTTCCAGGTGCCCATTACTATTGTTTTAGGTTACATGTATAATGCATGAGAAGAACCTGTTTGTCAAACATTCCAGATAGGCCGCGCAACTCTGCCTCAGTTGGCAACGGTCACCCCAGCCAGGGGGAGGGAGAGAGAGCCGGAGTTTGCCTTCACTTACCCCGAGAGCAGTTTATGTGATGTAACACATGCCGTGATGGTCACCCACGGAACGTGGCGAGTCTGTGGTTTTACGCACCCATGGGGGTATGCGGCTGTCCCTGCAGCCGTGCTGCCGCATTCACGGACGTGTGTCCTTTGGCGTGGCCCCAGTACACAGTCTCCCAGCCCCTGATGACCACCGTTTGCTCTCTGTCCATGCGTTGTTCTAAGAAACGGAATCACGTAACTTGTGGTCCTTCTGTGATGGACTTTGTGGCTTCGCATCACGTTTTCCCGTTGGTGTGTGTTGTCGCGCCTGCGTGCTTTGTTCCTCCCCATCTGCTGGCGCCGCTCCCTCGGAAGAACATACACAGTGTACGTATGATGCGCCACTTCCTTATCCACTCATGAGCCCCTGGACTTTTGGGTTGTTTTCACATTTTGGTTCTTGTGAAAAATGATTTTTGTCCTAGTTTTTGTAAGTATTTAGAGTGAACGTGAAGATGGCATCGTAGAATCTTGAAGCTGGGTGATCCTTGTTCTTAGGACGGAGTGAAGTGGTCTGATTACCAGCCAGATGTGCTGGCAGCAGCAGGGTCTCCTGGCCGGTACTATCTTTCCTTCTTGTGACTTGTTGATCTCCCTGAAGTAATGCCAGGGCTTGAGAAGGGCCAGATCCCAGGTGCAAACTGCACTGGAGGCGTGGGGTCAGGCGGAAGCTCATCAGGAAGCCTTGCAGAATCAGGTCACAGGTCCAGAGAGCGGAGTCAAGGTCCCTTCTTTGCCCAGCCTAAGGGGCAGGTTGGCCAAGAACTTGGGGCTTCTGTCCATGGGTGGGCCACTGACAGCCTCCGCTTTGGGGTTTGCACTTCTGGGGTCAAGGAGTGAGGTGAGTCCTAGCAACATCACCATTGTGCTGTGACGTCCTCGAAGAGTCATGTGCCCTGGGATATTTCACTTTCTGTTGCCGGTTTTGATACGTGTGCTGTGACGTTCAAAGTGACGGGGAGAAGACAGCTGGGGTTTCAGGAATGAAAGCACCCCCCGTGCCCTGTGAGTCTGCAAGCACCCCCTGTTCCGTCCAGCCGTGGGCTTTGCCAAGCTGTCCCCCTGCCCCTTGATGTGCAAACTGAGGCGCCAGTACTCGGTCCTCCAGGTCAAGAACCGCAGCTGTCCCCCCGTCTAAGGCAGACTAATATTCTCTCTCTCTCTCTCCACGGCCCCTCCGCCGGCGCACATGCTGCTGTCTCCACATCTGGGCTTCCGTGCGTGTGCGGAGTGCGGGGCCTGGCGCAGAGAGGAAGTCCTGTACGAGCTCACTCGTTCGTGGAGTCGAAGAGCCTTGGGCTTCCAGAATCAGGGCGGGGGTCCCCCGGCTGGGGTTGGGGGCAGACGCTGATACAATGTCCGTTGTAAGAGGAATGAATTCTAGACCCCAACGCGCAGCACGGTGACTGTGGTGATGACACCCACCGCGCACTTGACACTAACAGAGCGGCTCTCAAGCACGTTCGTGCGCGCCGGGCATGGGAACCCCGGGGGGCGTTCCCAAGCATCCCTGTGGTGCTCGTCTCACCGCGTGTATGTGTTTCAAAATCACATTGTGTACCTTTAACTCATACGATCTTTATTTTTAAAATGCCGGCATTTGGACTGAGAGAGGCGCGGCACATGTGGAGATACCCAGCTTTGCAGGGTTCGCGGACTGCTCTCGTGAGGACTGACGGGGAAATTCCTCAGATGCCGTTACAGCCTTGTGGGGCTGCTTATGACTTCTGTGCTCAGATCGCTCAGTCCAGCTAGTTAATGGAATTCTTTTCTAATATCGAGGAAAAGGAGCAGAGGCTCTGAGGTGTGGAACAGGCAACTTGCCCCGTGCCAATCACCCCCATGCGTGTCCACCAGCACCGTTCAGATACGCTTGCTGAGGGCTCTTGGGTGTATTTTATTGTTTTCTAAGGCTCTGAGAGTTGGTAATTTGGGGGCAGTCAATCTGAACAAACCAGAAGCTTCCTTCACTGGGCCACTCATTTTAAATATGAGAAACCTTTGTATTAATTAGCTGGTTCCTTACGTATGCAATGTGACTGGGGCTGTGAGATGGCATAAACGACGGCGAGACGAACGCTTATTTTGACAAGTTCATAGGCGCATCAGACACCGAGGGAAATGGGGAAAGAAGGTTGTAGAGCCTGGCTTGGTCCTCGGGAGGATGATAGCAGATACTGCAAAATTCAGATGCTGGAGAGGCGGCAGCTCTTCTTCCCTCTACCCTGTGCTGGCTGGACAGATCCCGGCAGGTGCACAGGCTTCCTTTCTAAATGGAGTTTGCCACCCATCAGAGTTTTTGTTTGTTTGTTTATTTTCTATTTGGACTTTCTTTTAGTTGAAGAATAACATGCATATATAGAAGAGTGAGCAAAACATCAAAGCATCAGTCAACTGTCCAGAAGTTGAAATCCATTTAACTACCACCTAGATGGGGAGAGGATTCTAGAGAATGTCTTCATGGCTTGAGTGCCATCTTTGTCTTCCTGAAAGGTAAGCACTCTCGTCCCTCTACAGTCTGTTGTAGTTTCGTGGGGCTTTGAACTTTATAAGGTGGACTGAGATAGCGTGCATTCTGTTTTGTTTGGCTTCTTTGTTCAACCTTGTGATGACCAGACTCACCTCTGTCACCGATTCACTATAGGTCATTCCCTTTCAACGCTGTGCAGCATTCCTCACATGGGAAGAGCGTGACGTCCCCTTCCGTTCTATTGATGGGCATTTGGGTCATTCCCCACTGTTTGCCTCTCAGGAATACGTATGGCAGGGTCGGAACTCACAACCGAGTCACCAGGAGTGACATACAGGAGGGGACGGGGCTTTGGCCCTCGACACTTGTGCACCTGAGGAAAGGGTGTCAGAATGTTGCTGCTTCTGTGCCTGGAACCAGAGCCTGACATCAGCTGGATGGTGTGACATGGGGACAGAAGGATGAGGGCAACTTGCATGTCCAATTTGGAAAGCAGGAGGATAGACTCAGACCCAAGTGGTTTCCCACCATCTCCAAGCCTCCAACTTTGCCACGCAGATGACCTTAGAGAAGTGGGACCCTTGTTGAAGGCTCAGAGGATGAGGGAGGAGGTCAGCTGGGCTGGAGGTGTGGCTGTCCAGCTGTAGCCATGGTGATCAAGGGACCTAGAAGCACTGTGGCCTGCCTGACCAGAGTCAAAGTAACCCTGAAGACATGTCTGTCTTCTGCTTATGGATTTTGGAGCGCTCTGTGCATCGTAGGTATGACCCTTTCGTTCGCGAGTGTGTTGCAAACATCTTACTGTGTGGCTTACACTTTCATGACATTAATGGTTCTGTTTGGTGGACAGTTCTTTGTTTCAGTGTCATTCAAATTCTCAGGCTTCCTCTTTGCAGACAGAGTTTCATATTCTGTTTAGGATAGCTTTTCCTATTCCGAGATAATGGGGTTTTTAAAATACAATCTTTTAGAGGTTTTTATTCTTTGGATTTTTGTATTTATATCTTGAATCCCTTGGAAATCGTGTGGTGTGAGGCAGGGCTCTATTTTGTTTTTTCACATGGAGACATGAATGGCCAGACCCCCTGCTGGCTTTGTCAATTGCTCTTCAGCATCACACTCGTCAATAATCAATGCCTGTTTATGGATGGGCCTGTCTCCGAGTCCTTTTTCTGATCTACTGCTCTACCTTTCTTGTTTTAATATCACATTGTCTTCATTACTATCTTTGGATAAGATGATCTTATCCAGAGCAGGTCTTCTCGCCTTGTTCATAGCCTTGAGTGTCCACGTACGTTTTAGAATGGATTTATTGTCTTCAATTCTCCATTTAGACTTTAATTGGGGTTGCATTGAACTTAGAGCAACTTGAGGAATTTGAGAATTGACATTTCGTATAGGGAGTCTCCCCATCCACTAAGTGGGTGTATCTCCTCATTTACTTAGTTCTGTAATTTCTTCTAGTAATGGCTTGTTGGTACCTTTCCTGGTGAATGTAAGAGTGTACACATGTGCAGAGGTAGAGATCATGCATCCACTAGGTTTATTTCTAATCCTAGGTGGCTGCGAAGCATTTGGTACATTCGATGCTAATATAAATAGCGTTTTTTTTTTTTTACTAAGCTGAATCTTAGTCAATGTTCCCCGTGTACTGGAAAATAAGGTGTAGTTTACAGTTGTTATACAAGTGAAATTTGTTGTCTTGTTCTAATGTTAGAAAGAGTCTGCCTCCTCCATGTTTTAACCATTCTTCCTCTCAGTTATTGAACAGGGAGAACTCACATCTATTATAATAAATAAATAAATATTATAATAAATAAATAAATAAATAAATAAACACATTTGTTCATGTGTTTGCTGGTAACAAGTTCTCCTGGTTTTTGCTTACCTGGGAACGTCTCTATTATAGCATCCTTCCTGGTGCTTATCTGTGCTGGATACAGATGTCTGGAGGGCCATTCTATCTTTTAGCAATTTGAAAATATCATTTCATTGTCTTCTGGTTTTAGTTGTTTGTTTTGAGGAGTTAGCTGTCATTCTAATGCTTCTTCCTTTGAATATAATATGCCTTTGTTTCTCTTACTGCTTTTAAGATTTTCTCTCTTTTTAAAAAGCAATTTTACAGCACCTGGGTGGCTCATTCGGGTGCACATCTAACCTTGATTTTGGCTCAGCTCATGATCTTAGGGTCCTGAGATTGAGCCCAGCGTTGGGCTCTGTGCTCAGCAGGGAGTCTGCTTGAGACTCTCTCTGTCCCTCCCTCTGCCTCTCCCTCTGTTCTTTCACTCCCTCTAAAAAAAAGGAATTTTATTATAATGTGTTCATATGTAATTTTATATTCCAACTGGTGTTCCAAGGACTTCTTGAATCTCTGGCTTAACATCTTTCAGCATTTGATACTCTTTTCTGTTCTTATTTCCCAAGACAGAGCCTCTAGAATGTGTTTACTCTTACCTCTTAGATTCCAAATACACATAGGACATCCCACTCTAATCTATCCATTTCAGGTTTCCTCTTTATTTTCCATTCTTTTTTCTCTCCATGCTTCATCTGGGATGTTTTCTTCTGGCCAATTCTCCAGTTCACTAAGTCTCTCTTCAACTAGATCATATGATAATATCAGATCTTGTATCTGACAGTATCTGATAATATCAATCTGATATCTTATCTTCAGCTTATCTACCTTGTATCTATATCTGAATTTTAAAGGTTGTCTTCTCTATTCTTCTACAATTTTAAGCATTGTCACCCCCCCCTTATCTCTTGGTCTCTGGCTGTGCAGACTGTGGATGTGGCCAGAGGTTCTCTGTAGCTCTCCCCTCCTTTCTCTGTCCTGGGAGTCAGGGCCACCCCTGACTTGCTCTGACCAGTAGAATCTGGTGGAAGTGATGCTGCATGAACTCTGATCCTGCACCTTCACATGTCCCACCCTCACGCTGGAAACTCTCTAGCCACCGTGAGAGTAATCTGGCCAGACTGATGAAGGGTGGGAGAAAGGCCCAGGCATGTGGGCACTTCCACTGACCTTGTCCTCCTGAAGGGGGTTCCAGACATGAAGGAAGGCCCAGCAGAGGACAAGTGAGCCTGGCTGGGACCAGGCAAGCTGCCCCCTGAGGTCGTCCTGACCTGCGGGGCTAAATAAACCTGTTCTTGTGTTAAGCCTTGGTGTATGAGGTGGTTTGTCATATATTTCTCTGTTTAAATTCTCAACCATTAAAAAAATTCTTTAAATATACCGGCAGTGTCATTTTAATCTGTTCACATTCTATACTCAGAGTCCTTGTGGGCATGGTTGTACCGCACATCTGTTCTCTTACTTTTGGTCTTGACTTCTATTTTTCTGATGAATTTGCTTATTATTGGTATAATGATGGACATTGCATGAGAAAAACTTCAAAATATTTTGAGGATTATGATATCTTTTTTTAGACTACATTTCCCTCTGGGGGGCAGTTACAGATCTTGTGGGAACCTCTCTGTCCAGTTTCACAGGTCTAGAGTCTATGAAACTTGCCTTTGGTAATAGGGTTAACCTTTCAGAATCCCAACCCAGAGTGTGGGGCCTTTACCAATCTTCCCTTTCAAAGCTAGGTTCCAATTTCTAGGCAGTAGACTAGGGAGGCTGTTAGAGATCTTGTGCATGTTTGGGTCTCCTGGCTGCCCCCTGGGGACCATGGCGCTGTAGGAGAAAGCAGTTCCAGATCCTGTGCCTCCTTCGCCCCATGTCATCCTTCTTCTAGACCAAGCCTGGCAGGTCCTTCATGGCTGTGTTCTTTCTTTCTGAACTTTGCGCAAAGTTAGTTTTTTAAAAACAGATCTTCTGTCTTTTAGCATGAAATTATAATTATCTGGACCTGCATTACCAGAAACAGAAATACACAGGATTTAAACAATTTTTTTTTTTATTTTAAGCATAGAGAAGTACAAAGAAAGACATAAAAGCCATTCCTACTTCCACATGCAAATGTTAGCACTTTGGTCCATGTTGGAACTCTCCAGAGAAACTTCAAATGGGGTTGGTTTTCAGCACGAGGCTGAGGTGAAGAAGAGGGACATAGAGCTTGGCGCCTTGAGGATTGTGTGTCCTGCAGCGGACAAGACACTGACTTGGGCTGGATGCTGGTGATGTTCATTATGGTCTTCGGATAAATTTCCAGTGAGTCATAGCGTTTGACAAGGAGGAAACCCTAAAGGTGCCTTCTTGTTTGTGGAATGTTCTGGGTTCCATGATTTTTTGGCTTTTTATAGAACTGTAATCTTTAAGGGATCTGTGCCTGTTGCTCAGAAACCATCAACATAGCTTCTGTTAGAGAATTACAGAGTGTTATTCCCTCATTTGGAAGGGCAAGAGGTGATGATCAAACCAGTTTACACGAATACGTTTGCTTTATCCACCGATTTACTGAGTGCCCGTGGATGCTCTGAAGGGAAAATCCATTCAAATGAATACTGATGAGGCTCGGATGTCTGGTTGCGCACAGCACTTTGGCCGTGCATTTCTGAAGTTTCCTTTGAGATCCCAAGGATATCGTTTAGCTTAGAAATGCATTATTAATGTTCCAATTAATATAAAATTCTCTGTTGTATTTTTGGTGACTTGAGTAAGAACCGATAAATCTTACCAACTACGATGCAAATTGCAGCAAAAATACTTGAGGACATTCTCTGCTCTAGAAGTACAAGCTCCCTTTACAGCTTCTTGTGCTTGGCACAGATTTCCTTACTTGCCTATGTGACTAATGTACACGCATGTTCTCTGAGTTCGCACTGAATCCTAAACCAGGCCCTTCCTAGGATGGAGCTGCACGGTTCCTGCTGCAAACAAATTCCTTGCTCCAGCATCATCATAATTAGAAACCGGAGGTTAATGCGGCACCTTTAAAGATGGCTCACGGTGATGCCAGGTATTTGTACAGTTTCCCAGAATTTGCAAATTGTGTCCTACTTAGCATCCATAGGTGCAAAGTGAGTAACTCTTTGTGTGTGGCCACCGTGGGAGCTCCATGTAGCGTACGTGAGCCAGAGAGCTGAGGGTTTCACGGGATGACATTCTGGAGAATTTGTCCTTCTGCTGAAGAACGAAGAAACTGGAGCAAAGGCAGGGGCTTCCTTTGAAATTCTTGGAGGAAACCCGTCATATGGAAGCACGTCTGTCTCTGAATGAGCGCTCTGGGGGTCTTGGATAAGGAGAGTGTTGCTTTCTGCACTTTTCATTCATCCCAGTCTCTGAGGTTCCTGCTTTCCGCCATCAGATGCGCGAGCCTGTTTAACTGCTCTGGCTCCCACGCGTGCTCCGGCCAGCGGCACACTTTGCTCTGCCCTTGGAGAGCTGAGGGGCCTCGAGGAGCCGGGCCCATCCCGCTGCGTGTGTCTCCCCACCCCCCACTGCCGGCCACTGGAGCGCGGCCTCGGGAGGGGAGACCGCGTCGTCTTTCCCATCTTGTCACCTCCCGGCGCATTCAGACCACCGCAGAGACTGTGCAGTGGGACGGGCACAGAACGTGCCCGTGGAAACATGACTTCTCGTGGCACGTGGACACAGCACGCTCGGTTCAGGGACTATTTTATTGGAGACTTTTTAGATGTTGCAAAAAGCCCAGGGCGAACTCCTGTTACTGTGTGTAAGGACACTGTGTCCTCCGCCGGGGCTCGCTAAGGGCTCACGGCCACCCGATGGCAGCAAGGCCACAGCAGGTGCTCCTGGGGCCGTGGGAAGGGCATGGACTGTCCCATGCGGTAGGGCGCCCCCAAGGCCACCAGGGTCTGCAGGAGTCCTGAGTCCTCCCAGAGAAGCGATGACACCACGGCCCTGCCTGTGGCTTCACGCCCGTGGAGGTGTCTTCGTTCTGTAGATGGGATGACTGTCCGCAGATGGCAGCCAACGGCGCATCGCTCGGTGGACCAGCCTGGAGGAACGTGGGACTGACGAACGGAGAGATAGAGCTCTTGCCTGCGTGAGGGCGAAGGGCGGCCTCCTGAGCTCCTAGGGCACTCTGTCCCGGTGGGGCCCGTGCACCTTCCATTGCCTTCTCAGCAGAACCTTTCCGAGCCCCCGCTAGGCGCGGGCACAGAGACCCTGGCTGGGTGCCCGGCAGGAGGACGCAAGGCTCGCTGGCGCCGCTCGGGCTGGGTCGCTGCTCTGTTTTTCCAGCGGCGTCAAACACTAAGCCTGTCGGGCGTTGTCGGGGGGCTGATGCCCTTACCGCAGGCGCCTCTGTTTTCTCTTCTGGCTCTTGATTTTCCAGCCCTTATATAGGTTAAGATCCTCCAAAACCCAAACAAGCAGACACCGGCCCCAGACTCCAAGGTCTGGGCCCCTGGTGTCTCGGATGTTTGTGGCCCCAGAGACTCTTGGAAATCGGTGCACCCCCTGCTGGCGGCGGAGAGTCCTTCCGTTCTACAGAGCGGTCCTGGGTGGGTTTGGTTATAAAGGGATTGGACAGTTTCGTGGAACCCGCATCCAAGGGGTTGGTTCTAAGAAGACATGAGGACGTCTCCCGAGGCTGGTGTCCGGCTTTCTCTGGGAGAGTGCTGATGTGTGGGAACTATTCTGTTGCCAAGCACTCTCGTTTCATAACTGTGCGTGGAACGAAGACCCCATTCCCTTACCTGTGACATAGCCCGGAGCTCAGCACAGGGTGTGCCGGGAACCCTTAGAGGAGTTCTGTGAGAAGAAGCCTTTTTTCTGAGTGCCAGGCAGTGTGGGGCGTGCTGTGCTGTTCCTGCCTCCTGCCCGAGGCTTGGAGAGGAGAAGGGACATGCAGGAGGGGGGCTTGTGATGGTGTTGTCCTGGCAAGGACTCGGGCTGGGAGATGCTAAGTCCGGAATCGCACACAGGGAGGCCGCAGGAGGACAGGACAGGCCTGCATTCTCTTGTTCAGCAGTCAGCGTCACACTACATGGTGCCACGAGGACCTGGCTTCCAGGGCTGACGCTGTGCCAGGTGTCCCACAAGCTATCACACTGTGTCCTGGACGAGCACACAGTCCCCGTGGCACCGAGCTCCTGCGTGTGCACCCATGGGCCCCTGGAATGGGTCTCTCTCAGCTGGCTGGAGCTGAGTGTGGCTGTGACGGTGGCTTCAGTCCACGCGTGCCTCCCTCTCTGGGGACTGGTGGCTGCCTGGGGAGTGGCAAACGTTCAGGACAGCAAGCCTGCTTTCAGGCCAGCATCCGCTGACACGGCTGACCCTGTGGAGCCACGGGCGTGAGGTGGGTGTGGTGCTCCAGGGCACTGGGGTCGAGAGGGACCCCTCAGCCCAGCACAGGGACGCTGGGTCCCGTTTGCAGGGAGCCAGCAGGAGGTGAGCACTGCCGCCCAGCAAACAGCACCTTTCACCCCGTCCTCTGTGGTCATGGTGCAGTGCAAAGTCAAAGGGACCATGGAAAACAGGCCGTGAGCTTGAGGGGGCATAGCATGGAAGATTCCGAGATGCTCCCTGCCCATGGCTTTTGCCCACTGGACACTGGCTGACATCCGGCCCGCTGTGGAATGTGTATGCCAACGGCCCCTTAGTCCTCCATGCCCTGACCCTGCTTTACACATCATCACAGCTGTCAGCACATGCTGGTGTGATGTGCCACTGCCCACGGGCTCCCGTTCTTCCCCAGCTGGAGGGTCAGCCCGCCACCGAGGACCTCGTTATGTGCACAGTGGCATTCCCTCCCTGCAGGGCCCGGTGCAGGGCTGCCACACAGCTCTTGCCCAGACACCGAGGAGGCTGTGTAAGGCTGTGGTGCATGACTGTGGGTGTGCGTCCTGCACCGAATCCAGGGCCAGCAGAGACCCTGGCATCCGGCGGAGCTGACCTCACTGACCCACTGAGACTCCAGACGCCCGGTGAGAGAGTGCCTGGCCATTTGGTCACACGGAGCCAGTTCCCAGAGAAGGCTGCCTGGGTCCTGGCGTGCTTCGTGAGCTGCGTCTGAAGACAGTTCTGGAAGGTGGACCCCGGGAGGGCTTCCGTGACAGACAGAGATGTGCAGAGGACCCTGCGGCGTCCCAGGGAGGCAGCCTGACCAGCTGGTGCTCACACGCACGGGACCCACATCGCCCGGTCAGGGGGTCAGCCTCATGGCCTCACCCCCACACCTTCCACATAACACACACTGTGGTCACTTCTGTGGACGTGAAGTGTGTTCAGATAACACACATTAAGAAAATTGGTTTCTGTCTATTGACGTTCTGGTTCTCAACCCAGTGGTTTCTTATTTAACTTTCATTATTAAGAATGCTTAGCACATCAAAACAATGTTAATTATTAGCTTCAGGCAGGAAAATAATATACGCAAACAGAACATTTATCATCCAGGGGATTTAACTATCCCCAGCGATGACGGCCACCTCCGGCTGAAGAAAGAAGCGTCGATATCTGGTCCTTGACCCTGGGCTCACAAGCCCATCTGGAGGTTTGCTGGGCACTGAGACGGGTAAACTTTGTCATACCCTGTGCTCTGGGGTGGGACTTTCTGGGGTCATATAGATGAAGGTCCGTGTTCTGTCCTTACCATCGTAGGTCTCAGACAGTCACTGTCCTGACACCATTGCTCTCAGGGAGTGGGAGTTATCATTATACCAGAACGTCTGGTCTCTGGAGCACGTCACGCCTGTGCTACGTGTTTGCTGTGGCTTCAGAACCTACATTTGTCCTGGGGAGATTTGAGTGGAAAAGGAACTTTCATGGCAGAACACCCACCCCAGTGGGGCAAAGAGCCAGGTTTCCCTCGAAAGGCTCCCAAGTCTTGGAAGAAAACATCTTCCAAAAAATTTTGGAAGAAAACATTGGAAAACATCCCCATGAAACACAATAAATATTAGAAAGTTTTAAAAATAACAAAGTAAATATGTGGGGAGAGAAGCCAATGTACAGAAATCTCTGAAATGTCTCCAGTTGCTTCAAACATTTTAAAAAATCTGTTGTATTTAAATCAGTTTGGTCGACATCTCGTGCACTCTGGGTTTTGGCGGGGGGGAGCCAGGGACTCCTCAGGGGTGGGGGAGCCCAGTGCTCGTTTCAGCAAGGTAAACACTTCTTTAGGTTGCGGGTTTTGCCCATGGAGTGGAGATCTGCGCCTCATCATCCGTCCAGGTGGCCAAGCGGGCACCACTCCCAGCACCTGCCCCTGGGCGCGGCGTGTGGAAGGCACGGGGTACCCACGGCCAAACCAAACACACGCCGAAGGAACAAATCTGTGGGACGTGAGAGACGCGGGCGCTCGGAGCTGGATAAGGTGCCCATGTGCAGAGCACGCGGCCCCCGCCAGAGTTGGCTGTTTCCTAGATTACGGTATGTTGAGAAGTTCGGGGCAAGGGTTCGCTGCCATGAGGCAACGGAGCTCGTCAGGAGAGAAGATCCACAGCCGGAGTCTGGGTGTGTGGAGAGACACGGCACCGGCGAGGCCGATGCGGCGCCTGGCTGGGGTGTCAGAGGGACCCTGGGGTTCCTCCATGAGGGCGTGGCCCTGCAGGGACGGCAGCCGTTGGCTGGCAGCTGGGAGGGTGGATGGCGTGCCCGCTGGACACACATGTGGCAGGGTCTGCTTTGGCGGACTCGGTGTCTGAACCCCTGTGGCAAGTCACCAAGCGTCGGCCCAACAGTGGCCGCAAAGGCTACTTTTGTTTTCGTTTTCCGTTTGGCACACGAGAAAGCCTTATCCTCTTGCCGGCTTCCACACTCACAAAGGACGCAGTGTACTTAGAGTGTCAACACCGAGAAAAGGACACCGAGCGTTTTAAAGGAGCTTCACGTGACAATTGATGCTCTAGTTATTTTCTGAATGGATAACCGATTAGCTCCACGTTTCCCAGGATACCCCAGCGCCGTGCATCATGGCATAATTCAAGATAACGTATCATTTTATTTTATCTCACAAAAGCACGGACACAAAAGTGAACATCTCCCGAGTCGGCACTCATTCCGCGTCTCGCGCGGCTGGACGGGCTGTTGGGCTGGCTGGAGTTAGTGCAGAACGCCAGTGCGAGACAGAGGAAGGACCGCTTCCATTTTTAGAGAATTTTTAAGTGCTTGGGGCTAGGAAGACCTCCAGTGGCTTCCTGCAAGGTCAGGATGTTGGCCGTATCTGCTCCGAAGACAAGGATATGGTCTTCATGTCGCGGTGTTGTCATTTTTGAAGGGGGAAGGGAGATCCATTTATCTGAATATTTTTTCTTAAAATGCCAACAAGGATGCCAATTAGGAGCCATTAAACTTGGTTTTTGTGCTGTGGATGCCCACTCACAAGGGACTCCCTGTGGATGACGGCCTCCTGGCTCACAGGGCACGGCTTCGTTTCCCAGAGAACACGTTTATTCTTTATTTTCCTCTGCGTCAGTTGGACCTATAACCTTGGGGTCATAGATGTTTTAAGGAGAGAGAGCATCATCGGAGGCGGTGTCCGCCAACATCGTTTGAACCGTGCGGACGCCGAGCCCCACGTGGATGGAACCCAAGGGCCAAGCCATGTCCCTTTCTTCCCAAAGAAGCCCGGGCTCCTGGACTGAGCCACAGGTGGCCTTGCCCATTTCCAGGCTTGGCAGCCGTCAATCCAAAACATGGGGGACAGAGTGGTCCCTGGGAAGCCCACACTGCCCATCAGCCCCACTACCGCAAAAACTGTTTTGGGTGGTTCTCTCCTTGTTTTACTGAACAGCCCGGTTCTTTGCTTCCGTCCTCCCATCCCTGTGTCGCCGTCGACTGTTGCAACAAGACCTAAGGACGGAGTGACTTGGAAGAACGTGTCACCGGCTCTGGGTTCGGTCTGGGTGGTGGGACGGGAGGCGACACAGAGAATGAGGTCTGTGTAGCAAAAAGCTGGGAACGGTGTCGTGTCCACCGGCGGCGTGGACCCCAGCGTGTCGTGGGACAGCCAGTTTGGAGCTGCTGCCGCTGACAGGGAGCCCTGGCTCTGCCGTGCTTGCCCGACGGCTCCGACAGGGCTCTTGACCTCTGTGCTTCAAGGGCAAGGTGGGGACCGCGTGCTGACAGGTCGGGTCCTGGTGAGACGGATCCGCCCCGAGCAGGCTCTGCGGACCGGCAGCTTTCGTGGTTACGGAGGAGGCCACGCGAGGAGACCACGCGGCCGTGTGGGGCCCGCCTGCCCCTTTCTCTACGCAGGCTGTGGGGTGGACTCCACTGTTCCCGCAGAGCTTCCGAGGACACGGGCAGCTGCGTAATTAAGGAAGCTTCAAGAGAAAACTAGATTAAAGTGGTAAGAAACTCGTGCCATCAAACGTGAAAACACACAAAAGCAGGATGGAAATACGATTGCGTCTGGACGCTGGGTCAGACATGGTCTTAAAAGGGACAGTGGTCTGAAGTGGTTGTGGCTATTTTTACCACAAGAGATGAGTTCCTTCCCCAAACCCCGTAAACCAAACGAGAAAGAGAAGGTCCATGTTCTCCGGCACTGAAGCGACCCGAGATGCACTGAGTTCACGGCCGACACGGATGTGCGGGGAGCAAAGCCGCGCGGACCACCGCTCCCCGGAGGCCACGCTGTGACGAACCAGGAACCTGGAGATGCAAGTCAGGGGCGACGAAGAGGAGGGTCAGGCCCCAGGAGAGCGGCTGTTCTGTCATGGGGAGGCCCCGAGGAGATGCCGGACCTCGGGGACGCCAAGGCACTGCGCTGGCATTCCATGGGGTCTCCGGTGGCTGTGGTGGTCACAGCGCCTGCACCCGGGGGCCGGGCCGGGGGGCTGCGGGATGGGGCGGGTTTGTGCACGGAAGGCGCACTCGAGAGAGGCCGGGCAGCCTCCCGGGAGCGGCCGCAGGAGCTCCATTCCGGCGCCGGGTGCGAACCCGGGAGTTGCTCATTAACTAGACCTGTGACCGCAGGAGAATTGAATTGTTCTTGATTTTGCATCTTTTTAGCCAGAGGACTTTTCTCTGTATCGATAAACATTACATTAATTTTCCATCGTGCTGGTTAGTTCTAAGATACTGTGGGTCAAATAAAGTCTCCTTAATCCCGCTGGAAAAATCCCAAACTAAGCAAAACCGTCAAAAAACCCCTGTGGTCTAATCAGGAAGTGATGTCAGCCACTGCGGCTTTGCTTCCAAAGGTGTGTTTTCCTTGCCCGTGTGCTTGTGTTCGCGGGAATGGCTGCGCCCCTGCATGGGGCAGCTGTCCAGGTCCCCAGGAGGTCACTGGACCACGGCGCTTAGTGGGCTGCTGACCCCGGCGTGGGGGGGAGGGGAGCTTTGGGAGGGAAGGGGCGTGTCCTCAGTGTCCTGCATGACGAGGACAGAGCCGCCCACAGGGCCACTCAGCACAGGGTCATCGTGGGACCCAGGACCGCGGGTTTCCGTTGCTCGGGAAGTGCTCTGCTGCTGGTGACACCGAGATAATCACGGGACTCCTCCAGGGCGACAGATCAACCCGCTGGCCCCTGGGCCTTTGAAGTTGCCGAGGGTTTTAGGATCCGGGATAATCGCATCTCTGCCCAGCCTGTAGGGTTGTCTTTCTTCCTTGGCCTTCTGGCGGCTGGGTGCGGACGGGCTTCTCTAGCCCGGGTGTGCTTTGCCAGTCTGAGCGGGCGTGGGATCGGCCTGTGAGCACCGCGCTTCCGAGAGGCCACTTCCTGGCCAGACCCAGGGGCAGGCAGTGGGCCCCGTGGCAGAGGGGAGGTGGGAGGGAGAGAGAGGGGTTTTTATTTCTGCTACCTTAGGGCGATACATGGCAATTACTACCGTGGAGGTAATAAAGGCCTGGTAATTGCAGGTTTGTGGCCCTGGACCCGGAGTAGGAATGAAGGACTAAAGGTTACAGAGTGGCACTTAAAAAAAAAAGTTATAGGTGATTTCTTTCCTCTTTTTTAGTGGAATAACTTAATTAATAGTCAGGTTTGGGCCTGATGAACAAAAGAACTCTCAAAGAGGCATCTCATTAGAATAATTAAATTTTTCTATACCCTCCAATTTGCTTTTCTTAACCGTCCATTCTGTTTTTATTTTCCCTAATTATCTCCTGAAATCCTTCAGATGTGGGATCAGGAACGCACCAGCTATAAAACGTGCGTCCCCACCCGCGTGACTGTGATATTCCACATTCATGGAGACAAAGCGCAGGCTGTGACTTATTAACCGATGTCCTTCGGGAACCGGGCGTCCCGCAGGGTCCAGACATGCCTGGCCAGGCTTCATGCCCTCGTACCTCACCCCGCAGCCCCTTCTGGGGAGGCCAGGCAGGCCAGGCAGACCCAGCCACGGGCCAGCGGGTGGGAAAGTCTGCCTCCGAAACCCTGTCACCTGGAGTCCAATCCTCCTTGAACCCTCCGCATTTCCCACACTGACACTGGACTCAAACCAAGGTCAGAGCTGGGTCGGAAGCCTGGGCTCGTGCCCCGCAGCCCGAGGGGCCCCCTAGACCATGGGGGCACGTGCTCCCTGTTTCACGCTCTGGAGGACGCGCTCCTGGTTTCTACTCTTTGCATCTCTAGCACAGTGACCGTACGCAGTAAGCGCTCACTAAATGATCGATTGAACCAAAGGCAAGGTCAGCTTTCTGAGCTGTTCCTTCTGGATGTGACTCCCAGGATGGAGAAGTCACCGTGCTCCCTCCACCTAATCGACACTGGGGTGTTACATGTGTCTCCTCGTGGTTCTTTGTGGTGGGGGTGAAAACCACTGCCATGGGGCCGGGGGTGCGGCTCCTGTGTGTGTGAGGACCCGAGAGCCTCCCAGGAACTTTCTCCAGAGACTAAGTCCCAGGAAGGACTCGGGGGGACTCTCGTCTTCCTTTGGCAGAGGCCTGACTTCCAGGAGGGAAGGGGGGGGCGGGAGGAGATGCCGAGGACACGCTCACGCATGCCGTGAGTACGCTCCTGGGTCGCAGCTGGTCCTCCAGGACTAAGGGCAGGTGTTTCAGGGCTGCCGTCATGACGACGGTTGTGGGACAAGCAGCCGGGGTGCAGAGGGGGCAGCCCTAGGCCATCCGCTTACATGTGAATGTCTGTGTCCCCCTTATGTATGGATGTCTGTGTCGTCTTGGTGTCCCCCGCTGACGTGGGAACCCCTGGGACCCCAGATAGGCGTCTGTCCCTGGAGTGTTCGGTGCCTGGCCGGAAGCCGCACGTGCCGACGCTCAGGTCCTACTGTCGACCTGCAGCCCAGGTTGGCCGGCTTCGAGCTCTGGCCCGGTCCCCAAGGGATTCAGGCGGGAGGAGGCCTGAGGGAAGACCCCAGCCTCCTATCTCGGCACAACGCGGCAGAGTGCGTGTCATGCGGAGGTCGTATGAGATGATAGTGGGACACCTCTCTTACGCACTGGACAGGTTCCCGGAGAGGACCTGGGGCACAAGGCGGCCGCCTCCCGGAGCCTGCTTTCTCCCTCCTGACTGGGTGAGGACGTGCCCCGCCCCGTGCCTTGAGCCCCAGCCGGGCTCGCCCCGCCCCCACGGGCGCCGGGGGCTTCTCTCCCACAGGATCGGCAGGCCCCTGTGCCCAGGCCCAGCTCCGACGGCCCTCCCTTCTCTGCCCCGTCAGGATGGCATTCCTGGGTGACCGTCGCACGAAAACTAGGAATTCTGAGAGGTAGAAGAAAAGGAAGGAGATGAATGATTTTGCCAACCAAGCCATTCTGTTGTGCTTTCTTTCCGTGACTCTGCGGGACTTCCCGTGTCGTGTCATGCCGCCTTCTGAGCATCCTAAGAAACGGTCTGATCCGAAACCGGGCTTCACCGTGGTCTCACGCTTGACCGTGTAACTGACGGTGACACACGGGCTCTGCCTAACACGGAGCTGCCCGGCTCAGACTGGTGGCTGCCGCGCCCCGCCCAGTGGGTATGCGGGGACCGAGGTTGGAGCTCATGCCCCGAGTTGCAAGAGGGTTACACACAACGGCCGTGCATGGCCACGTGACGGCCACGCAAGGCCACGCGGCTGGGAGAATTCATCAGAGCAGGTTTCTCAACACGGAGCTCCTCCACCTTCCTGCTGGGACCCACGCATGGGGACGACACGGACGCTCACGCAGACACACACAGACAAATGGATGTCACAGACACGCACATGTGTACAGGACATTGGTGGACGCACAAACTCACGTGCATGTGGGTGCACGCACACCACACACACAAGCATACACACATGCCCCTCCCAGCAGGGAAGTCGGCAAACGCGTCCTGGGATGGTTGTCTCCGTCTTTGGGGACGATATTCACCTTTAATCATAACAGGTGGATTTTGCATAGTGCTGTGCTGTTTGCAGAAATCTTCTGTCGTCTCCTCTGGTTGTCGGGTCACACGTGAGGTGGGTGGATCCTCCCCCGTCCCAGGGGAGGCACCCGGTGACGTGAAGGGGTTTTCCCAATGCCAGGACTTCTCTCCTCTGGATCCTTATTTGTCCTTGAATGTCACACTAGGGACAGAAAGACATGAAGGGGTTTTTCTTTAATTTGGCAATGAGAGTGAGATGTCAGAATGGAGAGAGAATGATTTTAAGACCACACAGAAATCCACTGACGAAAAGGGAGGAAATCTGCATTTCCTCATTTTAATCCAGACTTTTCTGATCGCACTGCTCTCCTCTTTACAATCTTACTAAAAACGGTTACACTAAACCAGAAATTAATAGTCTATTTTTCAAATTCTCCACAGACTCCTTTTTGAACCAGAAGTGGTGTTTGAATTTATGTGTGTTCAGGATTCACCAAGTGCAGATTATTGGGTAAAATGTTTTTGGTATAAACACATACACCTGCTCCCAGGGAGGGGAGAGGCGCGCTGGGAGCCGGAGAGGGAGAGGACACGCGGCCAACACGGCGAGTACACCTGCCTCCTGACAGTGCGGGCTGGTCCAGCCACAAGAATGTCCTGGAACCTGCAGCACAAATGCTCTAGGGAAAGACTGTCCACGCTGGCTCTTACAAAAACACCAACTTCCACTATCTTCACTCTGGACTTTAAGATCGCATACGCTGATGAAAACAAAACTTGGACAATCATTTTCCTGTCTGAGGCTGAAGGTTATGGACCGTCCAGTTACGATGACCCCGCGTCAGACACACGGCGGTTCAATCGGTCAGTGAGTCACGGTCCCGGGTAAGGAATGGTGAGGCCGTGGGGCAGGAGCACCCGGCTGGCCACCACCGCTGGTCCTGGGGGCCGCATGTGTCCCCACCTGCTGGCCCTGCCGTCCCTCGGAGCCCTGCACCCCCTGTCCTCACCCTGGACTCTGGCCACGCGTGTCTCTCACACCAGCCTTTCTGGTGGTTTCTGTGCCAGGATCCCTCCTCCCTGCCCCTGGCGGTGCAAGTGCAGCTGGCCGTCCCTGCACTGTGCTCTTTGGGGTCCCGGCCACAGAGGCACTGGTGGGGGAGGACCGGCCAGTGCCAAGCAGGGCCTTACCTGCCGGGCATGGCGCCGTGTTTGTGCGGGGGCAGCTCAGGTCCCAGCTGAGTGTGTCGGTGGGCGCGTGGACGTCCTGCCCTGAGCAGGGAGGAGCACCTCAGCTCTCGGGGCTTCTTCTGTTCCCCAGAAGCTCGTGGTCCACGTCTGTATTCGCGTGTGACTGGAGCTCGGCTTCCTCTCGGGGCCCAGGGTCTTTCTGAACCTTAACCTGGTCATTCTGCCCTTGCCCTCCTCCGGGCTCTGATCGGGGAGATGCAGTTTGCACTGCTGGCCACGGATGAGGGTTAAGCAGGGAAGGGTGGTCACACACCACCCGTCGTCAGAGTCCTGGGTAAGGACCCTCTCTCCCTTCGCGGTGAGCGCCGCCGTGCTGTGGGGGTGTGGCCGTGCCAGGACTAGATTCAAGGCTCATCCACGGAGGGCTGACAGTGGGGTGCAGGCAGGTTCCCCACGGGAAACGGCCGCAGACAGACCACATCACTCGCTCTCTCCACGTGGGCTCCTTCCTCTCACGCTCTGCTCGGTGAGCTCCCGGAGCCTCCGCATCGCAGCCCGTCTGCCCCTCAGGCTGCCAGACTGAGGGCCGGGAGCCCCTCGCTGCCACCTGCCCGGGGTCTGCCCCAGCTTGAACTAAACGATGAGAGCACGACGGTGGCCACGTGCAGAGACGGCGGCAGGTCCACCGGGGACTAAGAGCTGGAATCCCACAGGTGGTCACACTCCTGGGTGCACGCGGTCTCTTCAACGGTCTTGCTTGTTTCCACGTGTTGTCAGGACTGGACGGTGGCTGGAGGTCCATGAGCCTGGGACGCAGATGTGGCAGGGAGGGAAGAGATGGGGAGTGGCGGGCACACAGCTGCCACATGGGGGGCCTCTGCAGGCTGGTGTTGCCCCCGGGGCTGGTGTGGTTGTCATGGCAGAACCTTGAGGGCTGAGGTTCCACGGGGCCACAGGGGGATTCTGCCACGTCAGTGCCGGTCAGGGGAACATACTGTGCATTTTGGGAAGATTTCAGGGAAAAACTGCTGTCAGGAGGGGTTAGGAGTGGCATGAGGACCAGAACAACGGGTCCCTCCTGGACCCCAGAACCCTGTCCTCTGCCTCCTCCCCTCTTGCTCTCATCGACTCATGTGTGGTGGGCATGTGGGGCTCTACAGTCCCCAATCCGCCCCCTCCATGGCGTGTCGCACCCGTAGGCCTCCTCAGAAATGTCTGGTGTTTCTGAATCTGACTTGTTAAAATGTAGTCAAATTTTGCGGCTCGGAGGCTGTTGAAATGAAAGGATTCAACCTGCGAAGTGATTTGAACACATGTCAATGACAAGCATCTGAGCGAGAAAGCAATTATTTAACTTATTTGCACTAAAATTTCCCCCACTGCATTTGTGCAGAGGAACATTTCTGGAGCCGCCCCCAAATATCCTGGGGCACCCACAGCACCCTCCCTTTGTCTGCAGAAATCCCAAGGGGCCTGAGAGCAAGGTGAGAAGTTGTTTAAAAATCCTGGCTGGCATCCATATGGGAGCATTTAACCCAAACAAACCTGCGTTTGTTTGGAAGCCAAGTTTGGTGGTATTTGTGCCTGAATATCCATCCCCGTTAACAGCTTCTCGTCAGCAGCCGGAGCCAGGTCCCCTATGATGCTGGAGGAGCTCCCTCTGATCGATGGCCTCCCCCTTCTCCCACCAAGACTGGGGATGTGCCACGTGCAGGATCTTTCTTCGGGAGACCCTGTGGGACTGCGTCTGATGGGGACCTTGGGCAGAGACGCGTCCCTCGACACGGCCCAGCTGTCCACGTGCTCTTGGCGCTCTGGGCCTGCGCGTCCCTGGGAAGCGGAATCTGAGTCACGTCGGGAAGACAGGGAGCTTCTCCTCTGTCATTGCGCACGTGACACTAAGGTCACGTTTGGGTTGTTTGCTACGTGGAGTTTCTGTGTTTACTGTCTTTCCCATTTAGTGTCTGTTGGTGGCTGTCCCCAAAGTGTATGGTCTTGGTTTCGAGACACAGGACATAAAGAGACAGACACGGAGCCCAGGGTGTGGGAACAGACTTACCCACTGTTCTCACATGAGGAGGAAGTAGAGTCCCGTGAACATGCCCGTCCGTGAAGGGCTTCTGACATTCTGACGCCCCCTCGGGAGAGAGCCCCGCTCGGGATCCTGGGCCCTCTGCGGCCTCCTCCCTGTGGCCCCATCTGCGTCCTGCTGTTGGCCCCAGGCCCACACCTAGCACTGTGTCCGTTGCACCGCGACGGCGCCAGGAGGGCCCGCAGGAACGTCGTGTCAGAGCACTGTGAGCACGGTGTGACCTCCCTCAGCTCCTTGTCTTGGCTTTTGAAGAATGAAAACCCGTGCGGGAGTTATTCCCGTGTGGGGAGGTCCGCGAGGCCTCGGAGGCTCTGCGTCCCCCTCGGGCTCGCTTTCCACCGGCTCACACCCCTCTGAGCTTCCTGCCTTGGCGTCCATCCTTTCTTAATATTCCGGAGCACTCGCTTCTTAAAAGGCACATTCGCAAACGGAAGGAAACCCAGGGGAAACAGGGAGAGGGACCCGCTGTTTGCTGGTGATCCCTGTGTCCAGACACGCAGCCCCTGCTCTGCGCCGATCTCCCACTCCCTGCGCAGCCTGGACGCCTCCTCTGTGCCTCCGAAGACCAGTGCAGATGCCGTGTGCACGTGTGTGTGCGAGTGCGTGCTCACACCTCCCCCGTGGATTTAATGGGTCACTGAGGGAGCTCCTTGAACTCTCCTTCCGACCTGGAGGTGAAACTGTTTTAATTCCCGTGAGTTGCTCTGCACCTCAGAGGAAACGTCATTCTTCGGTGGCACTTTTCCAAGATGACTTTCTTCATGTGGACGTCCTACGGGGCTCCAGACACTGGCAGACTGGGCTGCTCACGATCACCTTTAATGCAAAACAACCCCGCAACTTTGTGGGAATCGTGTTTTCGCTGATGTGAAGAATGTCGCTTCACCCCCCGAGGGAGCGGAGGGCAGCGTGCACAAGCAGACGTGTGGGTGCCTGCACCAGACACCTGGCTTTGGGGACAGAAAGCACCTTGGCCACAGCTCCTGGTTCCTGACTGGTCCCAGAGAAGAGAAGAGCTTGAGGCCAGAGTCCAGGAGACACAGGAAAGCCTGGTGGGGAGACCAGAGACGGGCAGAGGCACTGGGTGTCGTCCTACATGCTGCCTCCCTCCCGGGGACAGGAATAGGGTGAGTCACAGGGGCCTCAGGGGCCTGTCACATAGGGCTGGGTGCAGCTCTGAGACCCCCTCTCCCTGTTCCCTTCCCCCAAGGTGAGGAGCGGGAGGGGCAGGAGTGGCTCCTGAGCAGAGAGCGGAAAACGAAGGATCAGCTAACTGCAGACGGGATGTCGCTGGGCAAAGGTGTCTTCATTTCAAAAAGTACTTAAAGAGAACTTCCCCAACAAGAGGTCCCACCACGTTCTCACTCATGTGTTGACTTGTCAGGCTCAGAGTCTGGGAAGGCTTTCGTGGGCACCACAGATCGGCTCCGTCCCTGGGGCCCATGATGCCCTGCACACGCGTGCCCTTCGCCTCCAGCCTGCACTGCTGCTCCCTGCGTCCGGGAGCCGCGCGTCTGGACGGTCGGCACGCGGCGGGGGCACGACGGGAGGGCGCGTGTTCCCTTTCAGAGAGCGCCTCCGTGGCTGTCAGCGAAATCCTAGTTTGTTCAAAAGAACGGAACAGAGAGCTCCTGACGGCAGCCGCCTTCCTGCTTGCCCCCGACGGGCGTGCGCGTGTGCTGGCGCCCGTCTGCACCTGGACGCGGGCACCACGCGGCTCCCATCGCACGCTCCCGTCACCGTTGCCTGGCAGAGAGCTGCGGAGGCTCAGGCGACGTCTTGTGATTCAGGTAATGATTCGGAAAACACAGCCTTTGGTCCGAGGAAGACCTCAGCTTTTAACGATCCTTCTGAAGACGAAAAGGCAACAGCGCGGACACGGTCTTCATCCTCACTGCTGGTGTCACCGGCGTCCTGTCGGGCTCTGCGGACGCCTGCCGTATGGCATAGTCGAGAGTTGCTGCGGACAAATCTCCAAAGTTCTCACGAGAGAGAATCTTGTCATTGTGTGCGCAGACAGCGGCTGCCCAGACTTTCTGCGGCGACCGCTTCCCGGACAGATGCACACGGAGCCACCAGGCCACGTGCCAGGAGCCACGACAGCGTTGCACGCCAGTTATGACTCAGTTTAAAGAAGGATGCCTCGTTCTTACATTTTGATTTCTCGTCAGTCTGGCTGTTCCCTTCGTGGCTTCTGTGTGCGGTTTGCTGGGCAGCGGTCGCCTGCCCGACCCGACACGCCTCCCAGCCATGGCCCGGCCCTCGGAACCGCTACCGGAGAGGCAAAGCTCTGTTACAACACCCCGTCTCACACGCACCATAGTGTGAAGTTTCTTTTATGGTCCAAATTTTTTTTTTTGATGATTTTATTTACTTACTTGAGAGAGAGTGTGAGAGGGAGTGCAAGCGCAGGCAGGGGGAGAGGGGGAGGGAGAGGGAGAAGCCGACTCCCCGCTGAGCAGGGAGTCCGATGCAGGACTCGTTCCCAGGACCCTGGGTTCACGACTGAGCCTCCCAGGTGCCTCGTTGGTCCCATACGTTGAGTGAAATGTGTCCAGCATCGCGGCCCTCCGTGCCTGCGCACATTCCCGCGATGGCTGTTGGCCGAGAAGCGGCGGGCGGAGCCATGCGAGAAACCAGAGACGCACGTTTGGAAAAATGGGACAAATTTGAAAACCGTCTACAGAGAAGCTTCCTGCTTGCTGAATAGTTATTTTCTGAGTTTTTCCTTCAAAGTGTAGCCACTAACTTAGTTTCCAAAACTCACAGCTGGGTTGCAGGGAAACACGTTAACTCTGCCTTAAGTCAAACGGCAAACGATTGCCGATTTTCGACGTCATGCTGGCAAGCGCGGGGCTTGTGAGCGGATGCCTTGATGGGGCAAGATCTGTTTCTCGGATCTCTTCCAGGACGCTCTCCCAGCACGGCGGGTGTCGTCAGAGGCCATACACTTCGGTGGTTCTAACCTGCTAAATTTGAGTGAACGGTTTTGAATCCTTCTAAAACCTGACCCATCCCGCTGGGTCTCACGCGCGTATTTTCTGACGCTTTCATTTCCATCAGTTGGAGTCCACCGGCAACTAATAGTTGAGAATATTTCTTTTTCTCTGAATTTTTTGAGCTTCAGAATCTAACGTGTAAGTTTACGTCAGCAACTGCCTCGGCTCTCTGTCGGGCCGAGCGGCAGCACCAAGGACCGGATGTGAATACGGGCATCATGGACTGGAGAGAGACGCGTCTTCATCTCCCGCCGTCAGTCAGGAAAACACATACAGCTTGGCCTTCTGTAACGTAAACAGAAAATATGTCTTCGACACAAAACCCAGCCACGAGGAAGGCAGCTTTTGTCCTGGTTTGCCGTTGGGAACATGAGGCGGGGGCAGGAAGCGGCTCCCAGCGGTTGCCAGGGGTGAGGAAGGATGTGACGGCCGCGTCTGGGCAGACTCTGCGGAGGCACTTAATCTGCAGGCCGAGGGGTGCTAAGCCTCTTTCCTCTTCTTTACCGCCTCCGCAGCTAACGCTGCTTCATACTGACTTCAAGTCAACGGGGGAGACGAGGGAACAGTTGCGGACAGTGATACCAGAACGCGCGGTGCACAAAAATAAAGGCCAGGACAAAAGTGCCATTCCTTGATCAATCCAGCAGAAGATTTGCTCTACCCGGCTTGAAGAGTGCAGGACCCCGGCCTACAGAGCAGTCGCGGGAGCCCTCGTTACCACGACAGCCCGTGTGCGAGTGTCTGTGTGCGACACAGAGGGCCGGTGAGCTGTCTGGACACAACAGGTTTCGGCCCCGCTGCTCCGGACGCCCAAGTTCTCCGTGATGTTACGTGAAAGGAGATCTCGGGTGCGGGAATGAAGAATGTGGCTCAGAAAACGCTCCCAGCTGGTGCTTAGAGATTGGGAATTTCTTTCTGCCGCAGCGGGGGCTGCCTTGCCAACGTAGCTTGGCTTTCTCCCGCGTTTGGACCGTCGCAGCGTGCAGGGGACGGCACAGCAGGCAGGCCACCGGCGGAGAGCAGCAGGCTCCCGACACCAGCCCCTGCTCTAATGTAATAGTGCGCGTGTCCGACAGCGTGGGGCAAGCACTCGCTTCCACCATGTTCGCGTCCTTGCTCCCAGCTGCGCTTTGCAGGAGCCTGGGGGTCAGGGGGACGTGTGGTCCAGGCTGGTCCCACGCGTGGCCTCTCCTGGGCCTGTCAACCTCCTTGTCGGGGTCCCTACTCCCAGCCTCCCGCCTCTCCCTTTGTGCTCAGTACGCCCCTGTCCAGAAGGCCCTTGGCCCCACCGTGCCATCTGCAATCAGCCTGTCCCCGGAGAACCCTGCTCCACGGAAACTTCCCCTACCCTCTGGCTGGAAACAGTTCTGCTCGGAAATCACGGTCTCCTCTTCCCGCGGTCGGCCACAGCCACGGCCGGCGTTCATTCAGGGACCTCCTGTTTCAGGCCCCAGATTCTCCAAGAGCAAGAACCAGAGGTTTTCTGATTTCTCCCTCCGGTCCTGACTGGTAGCCCGCGTGTGCGGTCACTCAGTGCACGCGGGACGCACCAGCTGGTGTGGAAGGCGCCCCAGGCGCACTCCGGAGAGGCCGGAGAGGCCGGAGAGGAGGGCCGGGGCCTCTGATGGAGTTGGCCCTTCAGGGCTCCTTCGCCGCGGGGGGACCGGTGTGGGGAGTTTGGAAAGCCGGGTTCAGCTCCCTGTGGCACAGCCTCAGGGAACGAGCAGAGTCCTTTGCACTGAGACAGAGTCAGGACTTGACCCCAAGCCGCTCTGGGTGTTTCTGCCTGTCTCAGCATTTGCACCTGACATGTCCATGAAGCCCCGTGAGTGCCACCTCCTCTCCCCCGGGCACTGGTGGGGGTGGGGGGTTGGGGGCATGCCTGCCGGCCCCTAGAGGCACCTTGAGGAAGTTACCCTGGCCGGTTCCCCTCTTCCTGAGCACAAAATGGCTTTCTTTGTGCAAGTAGACATTTTCAGGCCATTAATCCATAATTCAGACTGAGAAAAGACCTCACTGTGGGGAGAGTGGGGCTTCCTGTGCGTGCAGCCAGGGTTCAGGTGGTGGGCCCGGCTCTCGCTCTGCGGTGGGGAGGACGCCTACTTGAGAAAGTGCCACGGTCCTTCTCGCCTTCTTTCCTCCAGAAGGGCAGTCAGGGCCCTGGGAGGGGCCCGTGGTGCCAGGCGTCCCAACGGGATGGGGGCCTCCCTGGTTTCCTGGAACCTAGAGTCTGGTGATGGCAACCACTGGGACACGGGCGCAGGCGAGTGCCCAGAGGAAGAACGGCAGGGCCGGGGTGGTCTGGGGAGTAAAGCCCGTCCAGGCAAGCGAGTCTCAGACCAGACATCCAGGGGCATCTGTGGCGTCTCACATCCCCACACCTGACACCGTGGAAAGGGAATTCGTAGGATGGAGTTTTGTGTGTCTTCCCTGTGAGTCTGATTCAGAGCACTTCTCCAGGGCAAGAGGGAGGTGGTGGAGACGCGGGCAGGACACTGGCCACTGGCAGGGTTGAGGCCAGGCAGGGGGTCACTGCACACCGATCCAGGGTGGGCCGCAGGGCAGACGTGCCCCCGACCTGGTCGTTCTTAGAGGCTTCCCGTGGCTCCTTATCAGTTCTGAAAAATAGAATCTGCTAATCGAAATTTTCTTTTTCCTTTATATGTAATGGCTTCGTTATTGTTATTCTTAAAAAAAGGAAGAGTGTTTTAAAGACCTTTCAGTCCTCAGTTTGGACGTGATGAATATTGATAGGATATCAGTCGGCATGAAGACAAGCTCGCCGGGAGCCTCACGACTTCTGGAGAGCACAGAGGGTCCCCCCAGGGGACGGACCGCCACTGGAAGTTGTGGGGGAAATTCCGGTCCATGCAATCAGCTGGAGGCCGCTTGCAAGTGTGGTCCGAGAATTTTTTAATGATTTTTTCAGAGAAAAGAGCCCTAGGAGTGGGATATGTCACGAGCTACCAGAGGAGCCGCACCCTGTCCCCAAGCAGCCCTGACCAGGGCCGTGAGAGCAAGACGGCACAGCACGCTGGGGTGAGCTGGGTGTGCGCCTCCTGCCCCAGACAGAGGCTGCAGCCCGTCACCTGCGGCCCCTGCCACCCCCCTCTCCTATTATGCACCTAACGGTCAGTTAGCCTGCTGGGGACTGTCGCTCTGCTGTCACGACCGACTCTCATGGGCACATCAAGGCACTGAGATGTGGGGACGGAGGGACAAAGTCACCCACACACATGTGGGCTCACACTCCTAGACAGGAACTCACATACTCACCAACAGGAGCTCACACACACGCACAACCTCACACACAACCTCACACACAGACAGCTCACATGCACACATGAACTCACACACACAGGAACTCACGCACACATGAACTCACATGCACACACATGAACTCATACACACAGATGCGGGCTCACACTCACTGACAGGAGCTCACACACATGCACAACCTCACACACAGACAGCTCACACGCACACATGAACTCACACGCACACACACACGCTCCTTGAGGAGATACGCTTGCTCATTGCTCTTTTTACGTCTTCAGGAAAGGTTAAAACTTGTTCTTCACAATTTGAGTTTCGGTTCAATTCTTGTCATAGTTTTTTGATAAAAGTTTGAGCCTTACCACTTCTCTTTCATACCCTAGTTATTCGATGTCTAGAAAAGCAACACCTTTTAGCAAAACTTTCTCAACATTTTCTGATTTTAACCAAGGTTGTTGTAACGGCTGTCCGCGTTGGCGGTGGGAGCGGCTGCTGCGGGACTTGCAGACGTCTCCCTGAGGTGTGGGAACGTCTGTCACCCCATCAGCCAACGGTATGCCGGGTGACACGGGTGACCTGCCCAGGCATCATGGGCCCATGTGGCTGGAGGACGGCTTCCTGTGGAGCTGGTAGGACCACACCACCGGGCTGTTAGGGATCTGGGAGAATGGGCCAAGGCCACAGGACAGAAGGCCATGGAGCTGGTGGCAGGAGGGCGGCTGATTTCCCGAATTCAAGGCTGCTCCGCTTCTGGAGAGCCTGGGAGACGCCCAGGGCAGGGCCTTTCCTCCTTGGCCTCCCAGCTCTGAAGACCCGTGTACCCCGTCCAGCCCCTCCCAGGCTGCCCTACACTGGTGCACTGCGATCCCAAGCCCCTCCCTTGTGAGCTCAGGAGAAACCTGGGACTTGTGTCTCCACCACCGGATCCCATAGATCTGGATTGGAACTCATTTTGTCCAGACATGAGGTTGGCTTATTTTGGGTTGTTAAAAGGATAACTGAGGTTTACAGCAAGAAATGTTTCATATATAACTTGACACTTTCAGCTCACGCAGCTGTGAACGGGGAGTACTATGGGGAATCTGATTAAATACTAGATCATCTAGATCAGTGATGGGCACATCCTGCTCGCGTTTGCGTGGCCTACAAACCGAAAGTGGTTTTCACAGTGTTTTAATGGATGACAAAAATCAGAAGATGAATCGAATTTCTGGGCAAGTGAAAATCATATGAAGTTCACTTTTCAGCGTCTATAAATAAAGCTTTATTGGCACACGGCATCCATCCATTCGGGGCTCAGCAGTGGCCGCTGTTTGCTTTGCTGGCACAGTAGGGAAGCTGTGACCGAGACGCCTGGCTCACGAAGCGGCGCGGCTTGGTTTGGCCCTTCCCAGGGAAAGTTCTGAGTGAACTTACGTCCTGTTGCTCAGCCAGAACGTGTCATAAATTAGGGTGACAGGAATTTCATTCTCGGCCACTTGTAAATGCGCCCTGGGCGGTAAAGCTGTCGACCCCGTAGCGCACAAGGTAACACACTAGCACGTTCTTTGCAGAGTCGGAGGAAATTTCCTCTGGCGGAGCACTTCCGCGTCTTCTGCGCCCACGACGTGGTCTGAGAACGCGCGAGGTTTCTGGCCGCTCCGATCGCTACTGAGAAATGCAGCAATGCGGTCCTTCCGTCCACTTCACGACAGCGTGGACGTGTCAGCACAGTCAGCTATGAAGTTGTCCCCAGCTGACAGGAGACGAGCTCCTCAGACTCATGCAGCGCAGTTTTTATGTTTCCATAAAAATAATGAAAACAAAAGAATGACAGAAGTCCCTGCTTACGTGAGCAATAAATCTAATTTCTCACGCTCACGGCAGCCTCTCCCGTTGTTGTTCCTCAACAAGCATTTGCCGCTGAGGCTTGCAGAAACTCTGGACTTTGTCCAAGGTCTCAAGGGCAGTTGAGGTCAAGGCTGGGATTCCTCATTCAAACGCATCCGCTTTTGTCCATTATCTCGTGCTGCTTCTCCCACACAATTTTATGTTCCTACAGCTTTTTAAGACAAACATGGAGCATCGGAAGGGTTGTTGTTTCTGGTTTTTTATTGGTCTCTGTGATAGAAAGAGGATGTCCTGTATGAAGCTGAGAAGCTCACTTCTGCTATCACTTCTGGTGTTACTGTGCCATCTCTGATCTCATCCCGTACCAGAGCCCACGCTGACCCGTCAGACATGATCATCTTCAAGGACAAAGCTTCCCAAGAGCCTGGTCTACTGACAGACACGCCCGGGATGAAAGCTGCGGCTTCGCAGAATCCCGGCCCAGCTCCCTGCACGCTGCTGGGCCACAAAGACGCTGGTGGTTCGGGTGGGGGGGCGGGAGGTGGGGAGAAAAGCGGCCCTCGGGAGGCTGAGGGAGTCAGCTTCCTGTCCTGTGAAGGTGCTGGCCCCCGTGCCAAGGAGGGCTTTAAAGGCCAATGATAGTGAGACACAGGCCACCCCGGTTTGGAAAAAGGGAGACCCCATCTTGCCGTGCCGGCCTCTGTCTGATCCGGGGGGCGCGACCCAGGGGCTGACCGTCAGGCCTTAGCTGGTTCTGAACCTAGTGGGACGTGCTTGTGAGAGAGGGGACTCTGGACCCTGGCAGGTACTTAGACCCTCTGCAGAGTTCCTCCCCATGACGTACCCCCAGCCCTGCCCTTTGTAGGGACGGCTTGCCGAGGTGCCCCGCCTGATAGGAAGCGCCAACAGCCCAGCTGCCAGCAGGCGTTCTCGAAGTGAGAGGGTGAGCCAGCGCGTGGCTCACAGACCCCCCACGGCGCACTCCTGGCGGTCAGCTTGGTCAGCAAGAACAGGACCTACTCCCCGCTCTATCCCCGGGGTCCCACAAGGGGCAGCACAGCATCTGGGATTGCCCCGTGTCGGTGTTGTCCTGCCCCGTCCCCCAGGGCCTCTGAGCTGCTGCTCTAGGCGAACTCCCATCCCATCCACGCGGCCGAGCGGACTCGCCCCAGCTCCCCGCACCCCCAGATGATCCCACCCCCGCGGCGCCACTTCACGGAGCACCCTTGAGGCATTAGTAGGTGGGGCGTCTGGGAGGTGATTAGGTCCCGAGGACGGAGCCCCCGATGGAATCCGTGCCCCCCCTTACACGAGAACCCACGGGCTATGTCCTGTCTTCTGCCATAGGACACAGCAAGGAGATGCTGTCTGTGAGCCAGGAACCGCATCTGCCTCCAGAACCGTGAGGCCCGTGGCTTAGACGCGTGCCCGCGCTGCTCTGGGCTGGCAGCCCACGCGGACAGAGCCGTGGCCCGCCCAAGCCGCCGCGTGAAGCTCGCTGCCACAGTACCCGAGGCGAAGAGAACCGTAGTACGTGTTTTCTGAATGACAAAGGTGGTGTCACTCTTTCTTCCTTCTCCTTACCAGGTCTGCACATATTTTGGGTTTTTCACCATTAATTATCAACAAAAAAGGAAGACGTTTGTTCAATGTAGTGAGTTATTATTAACCAGATGGCAGCGTGCCAGCCTGCGATTACAGGGACGGAAAGTGCCAGGCTTTTCGGGCGAGCTCCGGCTGGGGTCAGTGCTCTGGGCTGGGGCTTGGGCCAGATCTGGCCACCTGCTGTGTAACCTTGAGGATGTCATTCCTCTCTGGGGTCCCCCCGCCTGTCTGTGAAATTAAGGACACCACAGAGGCTCCGAGAGCAAGGAGGGCACCAGCCCCAGGCCTGCCCCCACCCCACAGGTGCTTAATCGACTTTGACGCTTCCTCCGCCTGTGAGGACACAGACTGAACTGGCTGGAGACGGACAGAGTGACCGCTCCTGTCATCAGTCTGGAGCTGAAAGGGCCCTTTACTCGATGAATAATGGGGATCCTTGGGGAGAATAAGTGTGAAGGATTGATACCTGAGCTCCAGTAAGGTTCATTTTCTTAAATCTATTTTTCCTTTAAAAATTTTCTCTCCGTGGATGGCCCCAAAATGACAGCACATGGGGATGGGCAGTGGGGGAGGCAGAGATGTGTGAGATGGAAGGAGTGTGAGCGTGCGGGACAGCAAATGTGTGAGTGTGAGCGTGTCCGTGAACACGTGAGCATGTGTGAGCGGGTGTGAGCGGGTGTGAGCGGGTGTGAGCGTGCGTGCACAAGAGTATGAGCTTGTGCACAGGAGCATGAGAGTGTGGGTGCGTGTGTGAGTATGTGTGAGTGAGTGTGAGCGTGCGAGAGTGTGTGTTCATGCACCGGGAGCTGGCCTGGGCTCACGCGTGGGGTCAGCAGACCTCCCAGAAGCGAATGACCGCTGCGGTGGGGTGGGCACTGGGCCTGGGGTCTGAGAGCAGGAGATGAAATGAAGGGGCTGGGTCGCGCCCCCCGGATCAGACAGAGGCCGGCACGGCAAGATGGAGTCTCCCTTTTTCCAAACCGGGGTGGCCTGTGTCTCACTATCATTGGCCTTTAAAGCCCTCCTTGGCACGGTGGCCAGCACCTTCACAGGACAGGAAGCTGACTCCCTCAGCCTCCCGAGGGCCGCTTTTCTCCCCACCTCCCGCCCCCCGACCCGAACCACCACCGTCTTTGTGGCCGCGCCGCGTGCAGGGAGCTGGGCCGGGATTCTGCGAAGCCGCAGCTTTCATCCCGGGCGTGTCTGTCAGTAGACCAGGCTCCTGGGAAGCTTTGTCCTTGAAGATGATCATGTCTGACGGGTCAGCGTGGGCTCTGGTACGGGATGAGATCAGAGATGGCACAGTAACACCAGAAGTGATAGCAGAAGTGAGCTTCTCAGCTTCATACAGGACATCCTCTTTCTATCACAGAGACCAATAAAAAACCAGAAACAACAACCCTTCCGATGCTCCATGTTTGTCTTAACAAGCTGTAGGAACATGAAATTGTCTGGGAGAAGCAGCACTCTGTACTAGCAGTGAGGCCGGGGACGCTGAGGACGCTGTGTGCATCGCTCCGGCTCTTCCCATGGAGCTCAGCCGGAGTGGGGGCCGGTACTATCCCCCCAATCCGGACGCTGCAGACTGACACAGGCAGGAAGGGGCTGGTGTGAACCGGGCACCCCCGAGGGGGCGGACACCACCTCCCCTGTGGGGACACGGTGGCCCTCGGGAAACCTCGCAGGGGCTTGAGCCCTTCTCCCACTTCCTTGGTGCGTCGCTGGGGCAGATCCGGTGTGTGCTGGGCTGTCCCTTGACGGCCGTGGAAGGAAACATCCCGAGACCCGAGACTCTTATTTGCACAATGATTTTACTCACTTCCTTGCTTCACTTGGTTACGAAAATCTGACAGTCGGTAGCTGAGCCGCATCCACTGATGGGGGAGCAGCACTCAGGCCTCAGTGCACGGGAGACACGGCCCACGAGCCGGGCATCTGCCGGGCTCTGCGGGGACTGTCTCCAAACGCGGGGGGAGGCGACCTTACAAAGCTGCGAGTGGACGGCGAGTCTGCGGCCTCACCGTGTTCAGCCTTGCGCCGCCGGCTCTTCAAACTGTGACTTAGGGTGGAATGACTGCGTTTCTTCCCGGCTGAGCTTGTGAAAAGCAAGTGCCCTTCGCGGCCGGCAAACCGGAGTGGTGAACATCAACGCTTTCCCGTTGCTTTTCTCGGAAGAAAGGAATTAGTGAAAGCAGGTACCTTGTTAGGAACAGATTAGGCATAGAAGGAAAGTACAAAGCGTTGGGGTAAAAAGCCCTCACGTCACTGAGATGCTTCAACTTAGCCTCTGGGACAAGTGCCTCTTAGGTCATTTCAGACGGAGGCCCCTTCTCGGAACCCTCTGTGGATCAGGAAATCAAACAACCCCCATTGTCCTGTGCCTTTAGCCACACTTGTGCTAACTCGGGCTAATGGGGACTTGTGCTCCTGTGCGCTGGGGGACTTTGTGCACGGGCTTGGAGAGGGCTGCTGGGCTTTGCAGAGTGCAAACCGGGACGTGACGTTGCTGGCGGCAGCCCTGCCCCCCCCGCAGAATGACACAGAGCGCAACCAAAGGGCTTCTGGGAAGGCCTGACGCTCAGCAGAGTTTCCCTAAACACTGAACGCGGAGTCACCCTGCGGCCCCGCGGCCCTGCTCCCGGGGACCCCTGAGGTGAGTGAGCGCATCGTCCGCGTAAGGCGAGCGTGAGGTCGTGGCGGGCGTGGTGCACCAGGGCCTGCAGGGAGAGATGGCCGACGCGCCGCGTCCCTCAGCTGACGAGCCGGCACACGACGCGTGCTCCACGCACGACCGCGGGGCCACGACAGGAGAGAGACGTCCACACGGGCTCCGACCTACATGGGCTTCACCCGCGTCCCGTGCAGGGAAACTCCACACTGAGCCGACAGCGTTTATGTGAAACCACGGAAGAGGAAATGTCCACACAGAGCGTAGGTCAGGGCTGCCCGGCTGGGTGGCGAGAACAAGCCAGCGTCAGCCCTTCGCCCTGGCCATGTGCTTGTGAGAACCTGGAAAGACACTGAATCGGGCGCATTAAGCTCGACTTTATGGTGTGTGAATCGTATCTCAATAAAACTGTCAGGGTCGAGAAAGCAAGTCAGAGGAAGCCGGGAGCACCGTCCTCTGCCAGAGCTTTGTTCCCGCAGCCACTTCCAGACGAAAGCACCCCTGCCCGCGGGTCTTCCTTGTGGCCGTGTGCAGGGGCCGCGGGCAGAGGGTCTGCTGCGGGCAGACCCCGGAATGGGCCCTCCCGGGCCTTCCGCATGGTTGCCTGCCGACGGCTTCGTGCTGGGGACGGTCCGGGAACAGCTTGCCTGTAGCCCTGTTGACAGGCTTGTCCGTGAGGTCGGTGAGGCCCCACGTCCCACGCGGGATGGCCGGCTGACTCACGCCGCGGGACAGCGGACGCAGGTGGAGACAGATCGGACAGGTGACATCACTTGCAGGACAGAACCGTGGCATAAGGAGAGTCAGAGTGGGAGGGGCCGAGGTCACAGGGCCTCTGCTCTGCGGGATCCTGTCAGGCGGTGCTGCTGGCCGTGTTGGGGAGGAATAGTTGGGGTCACGGGGGGCGGCGGAGGCCTTGGCTCCCTCTCCTTAAGTCCCCCTTTTGGGAGCAGGCGGGGCTTCAGGAGTCCATGTTGAGATGGTCTTACAGAAGGACGCCATGAGCAGGGCCCTAACTGGGACTGTGCGCCTGTGACCCCTGAAGACCGCTGGGGTGTGGTCTGGTGCCGGCAGTACCTGTGCCCGCACATATCTACTTGGCATCGGCCGGTCGCCGTGGCGCTGATTTTTCTGAGCAGTAGAGGGAAGGTGCGCTCGCGAGTACACAGGCACAGAATGAGAAGGTCAGCGCAGGGCTGTGCCCGGGCCCTGGCCAGGCTGGCCATGTGCCGCCTCCATGAGTCCCGCCGGGGTCTGGGGAGTGAGGCCCGGAGTCCTGGCTCCTTGCCCTCGGAGCCCATGTGGCTTCCTGGGAAACAAGCGACCAGCCTGCGAGGAGCTTCACGTGAGAGTGGGCAGAGGCCTGACGCCCGCTGTCCTAGTAACACGTCTGGACAGCAATCAGCGCCCGTCCCCCGAAGAGGGAGGGTCCTTGATGCCTCACCAGGCGCCGGACGCGGATCCATTTCTAAGTGTGGCCGGACTCGCCCACATTGCACAACAGGATGCGCAGCCCTCCCAGCCGGTTCCTGGTGCCTCCGGGTCCCTGGGCCTCTGACCTGGCCGCTGGGTCTTGGATAGCTTGTGTGCAGGAGGAAGGAGCCACAGCACTTTCTGGTGTGTTCCTTCTGTTTCAGGCTGCGGGTGCTCAGCCTGGCGTTCCGCCCCGAGTGACCCCGAGCCGCCTATCCCTCTCGTATGTGTGGGACGGGCAGCTGTGCCAGGCTCCATTCCAGAGCTGGGATGTTTTCCCTCTGACCATTCTCTCCTAAAACCTCCTTGAAACCCCCTCAGCTGTCCTCAAGCCCCTCGCGGGGTCTCCTTCCCTGTGCACAGACCTGCCCCGACCGGTGACGGGCAGAGCACTGGGGGTCACCGGCACGGCTGGAAAGTGGGCTCTGCTTGTGCCCCAGGCAGAAAGAAGACAACATTCTCCGTCTGTTGAGTGACTGAGAGTCCTTCCTCGGGATCCAGGAATCCCAAGAGCATGAGAGGGGTGGGTGCTGCGAGGGAGTGATCTTGCCCTTCAGACAACACGTCCGACGGGTTCTGTGTGGCTTCGTGGGACGCTGAGGAGGTCTAGAGTGTAGGAAAGCCACAAGGAAGGAACATGCAGAGACAAGACCCTCCGGCTTTGGTGGTCCTGTTCATTCCCCTACGAGAGCTTCGCAACGCTGGGCGCTAGCCGGCTGTCTCAACCGTTGAGCGATTGCGGGCCCCTCCCCCGTCTCAACATGGCACAGGGTCATGACGCGCACCCCGCGGGCAGGACGGCGCACCTGCAGACACAGAGCACTTCCCACCAGGGCGTCAGCGTGCGGCTGACCGCGGCCCCTTGGTGGCAAGCGTGCAGGAGACCAGGACTGACGGAACCGCGGCCCGTCCCAGTGGCTCAGCTGTCCCCCCACAGCTCGCTGCAGGACCCCTGCAGGGCTGCGTCCTCACCCCCCCATGGGTGAGCGATCGCAACAGGCTTTCCCAAAAAGTCACATCCCCTTTCTCGCGCACCCGCAAGCCTCACGTCACTTGTGTGTGAAATGAAGATGAAGCGACTATCGCCACTCCCCGCAGCCACAGGCAGACGTGGCGTCGCGGGGTCGGGGACGTGTCCCGCAGAAAGAGGCCGAGCCACACTTGCACCTCAGGGTCTTCCCGGGACCGTCGTGCGGCTCGGGCCGGATCTGTGAAGAGCAGGACGGAGGCCGCCCGATGCCCACGACCTCCAGGAGGCCTGGTTCGGTGGTGGCTGCTGCGTCAGGGACTTCTTCACAAGCCACGGTGTCCCTCGCCATTCACCACGTGGCGGGATCCGTGGCAGGGGATGACACGTGAGACGTCATGGCCATGTTGCCCTCCTGTCAAAGAGCCTGTGAGAAAGCGCGCTTGAGGGGCAGGCGGAGGAGGAGGGAGGCCAAAGCAGTGGCTTCGTTTCTCGGGGACGGCGCCCGGCTCTCGGGTGACACGGTGCAGGGAGTGTGGCCGTGGTGGCTGCAGGGGCTGGGCGGGCGCTCGGGCCATAGCAGCCTCCTGGTCCACATGTGCCCCGTGGGGCTGGCAGGCTTCCGGCAAAGCTGCCCAGGCCTGGCATCCGCGGGATTGCCGTCCCTGAGACACTCGGGAGGATGTAAACCAGGACAGGATGTATGGAGTCACAGTGACAGCGGCGTGGCACGTGGCATGAGGGGAAAGCCTGCAGCCACAGATATGGTGGTCATCGTCTGTGGAACAGGGTGCAGGGCCCCAGCACCGGGGCCGTGGCTGAGCTCACGACCACGTCTGCGGCTGGACAGCGGCCTGAGCCCGGAACCGGGCAGTGCTCTGCAGACCGCGGGCTTGGCAACGCGCCTCCCCTGACCCTGTCCGTCCAGCGCACACGGAGGGATGTTGGAGTCAAGTGGGAACCGTTTGTTTTCCGTTCGCAGTGAATTCTGGACGAAGCCGACCTTTCCCAGAGGGGCCAGCAGCAGGTCACCTGCCTGCAGGCTCCCTCCCAGCTCGCTGTCCCCACCCCCCGCGGACCCCATCTTCACGACTCTGTTTTTGTGCAGCGTTCCTCCCCGGGCTTGTCTGTGGCCAAGTGGACACGGAGAGGAGGACGCTCTGCTCTTTACTCTCCAGCCGATGGGGATCCGTCGTCCTGCCCGTCAGACCCAGCAACGACCGTAACGACCGTAACGACGGTAACAAGCAAGGGAACGGGATTCAGGTGAGACACGGTTACAATCAGAAAGCTAGAAAGTACCTTCCAGCCGCAAGCGGACTTTTGAATTTTACAGTTTTTGCATTTTAAAATTCTTTTTTTTTTTTTTTAAAGATTGTATTTATTTATCTGACAGACAGAGATCACAAGCAGGCAGAGAGGCAGGCAGAGAGAGGGGGAAACAGGCTCCCCGCTGAGCAGAGAGCCCGATGCGGGACTCGATCCCAGGACCCTGAGATCATGACCTGAGCCAAAGGCAGAGGCTTAACCCACTGGGCCACCCAGGTGCCCCACATTTTAAAATTCTTAACCATAATGGTTTTGTTAACAAGAAGTGGCCTTCTGGAAACAGAACGGGATTTGTTTTGACTAAAGAAGGAGTTTGTTGTGTGCAGGTGGGAACACCCAGCTGCTGGGCCGACCTCCGGGCCGTAAGTGGAGGGAAGGGCTGTTTTCCACAGGGAGGTGGCTGTCCATCTGTGCCCAGGGAGGCAGCAGAGCCTGGCACATGCCTCGGACGGGACAGGCCCAGGTCGCTGGGCTGCTGACTCCGATGGGCCCTCAAATCTCCTCTTCCTTGCCTCCTGCTCTGCATGTGCAGCAGAAGTCAATGCTACTTCCCTAAACTTACGCAGGGTCTGTCACCTGGTGTGCCCGTCGTTGGATGGCCTCTGGGAGTAGCACAGGAGGAACGTGCCAGAGAGGATCTTACACGGGGATTTCGGATGTTGGCCTCCTTGAGGGAGCGGCCTTCTTGCTGCACGTGGGCTCTGCACGGCCTGTTCACGGACACCGTTCAGGGGACCATGCTGTAGGCCATCACGACCGTGCTGGAGCCCCGGCCCTGCCCCTGCGGTGGGCGCCCGGACGCAGTTCCCTCTGGTGAAGGGGCTTCATGGGTCCCGAGCGCTGCTTTGCTGGCTTGCGGCCGTGCTCTGGGCTCAGGGCCTGCGGCCTCGGACATGGCACTCTCAGCCGCCCTCTGGCTGTGACAGGAAGCCATCCTCTGCGGATCTGGCAGACAAGGCCTCTGCGTCTTGCCTCACCATCAGGGCCCCCTGCGAGGACGTCCCACCCCAGCTGCCTGCAGACGGCTGGACTTCTGCCGACGCCCGTGACTCGGACATGTGCGTGAGGGACCATGTCCCACGGGGAGCCCAGCTGGGAAGCCCCACACATTCCTGCTCCTGGCTGCTGAAAGACCCCGCAGAAACCCCACGAGATCGTGTCTGTCACCTGATTATCCCGCCGTCTTGTGTCGTGAACGGATATGTCATTCCTGCTGCAAGTCACCAACATGGAGGAGTGAGGTCACAGGCCCCTTACAGAAAAGACTGGTGGTGTTTCTCGGGGAGGAGAGGAGAGCAGGGGCCTGGGGAGAAGTGGGAAGCCCCCAGGGGAGGACCACAAGCTGCAGGTCGGGAGGGGCTGTGAATGGCGGCTTCTGTGTCCAACCGGAATCCGCTTCAACAGTGTCTGACAAAGTCAGGGAATAAGGGCACATTCATCTGTGCAGGTGGTAAGCTGCGTGCGGGCCGCCCTGACCGGGCCCTCGCTGGCACCCGGAGCTGACGGTGTCGGGGGCGGAGGACAGAAGCCGCTGAGCGGGTGAGTGGGGGCCCGGCATGCTGGATACAGGCGAGGGACGCTGGTGTGTTTCAGAAGTTCCGGGATGCGCGTCTGAGAGTCTGACAGTGGTGACCACCTTCAGAATGAACAGGACCCAGGACCCCACCCACTGGCCTGTCTGTCCCGGCTCTTCTTGGATCTGTAGCAGGAACCTTGGGGACGACAGGTATCCTCGTCTCTCTCATGGGGGCTGCGGGATTCTGGCTCACGTCTTCCGAGGTGAGAAGACCAGAGGGCTTGTCCCGCTTGATGCTTCCAGACGAAGGCTTCGGAGTGTTTACAAGGTCGATGCAGGAGGAGCTGCCTCTGGGCCGACATTAGCCGACCTTTCCTGGTTGCCTTTGGCCACGTTGTCCCCCCACCCCTCACTGTCCTCCAGTCCCGGCTTCAGGGAACCACATGCCTGGGAAAAGCGCAGAAAGAACGTGGAAGAAGCGTGCAGGTCACTGCGGGAGGAGGTGGTCTGGTGGGGCCCATCCTGGCTGTGGGGCGGCCTATGGCGGGGTCAGCAAGCCGCGGGTCTGCATGGCCACGGGCGCTGCCCTCAAGCAGCCCTGTGCCGTGTGGACCCCACCCCGTTCTAGCCCCGGCCCCCACCTTCTCCAGAGCCTGCCCCACGCTGGCTACTAAATCACTTCTACCCCATCTTGTCGGATTCTGACACAAACCCTCGGAGGTTCTGGCCGCCGCCACGGGCCACGGACGCTCTGTCCCTCTGCGAGCAGCCCCCGCCACGAGCGGGACTCTGCCTGGAGGGCTCAGCGGCTCTCGGCCTTGAGCACAGAACGCCCTCATCGCACAAAGTACACCATAAGTATTTTTCTCTTTTTAATTAAATTTAGATTTCAATTACAAGCTAATCTTTTAAATTTAATTTTTAAAAAGATTTTATTCATTTATTTCACAGAAAAAGAGATAGTGAGAGAGCACACAAGCAGGGGGAGAGGGTGAGGGAGAAGCAGGCTTCCCGCTGAGCAGGGAGCCCGATGCGGGGCTCGATCCTGGGACTCCAGGACCATGACCTGAGCCGAAGGCAGAGGCTTCACCGACGGAGCCGCCCAGACCCCACAAGCTGATCTCTGACAAGTACTTCGCTTGTCTCTCAGTGGTTTTACTGCGATGTGTGTTTTACCAGACTCACCTGAGAGACGCGTGGCCCGTGGTGTGAGGGCGGGTGCCCCCTGTCCGCTGACGGTCCCTGCACGTGGCACACTCCCGTCTCCTCCGCGAGCACCAGCTACGGTATCACACCTCGTGCCCGTGTGTCAGGCTTTCCCGCTGCTGTTCACTTACTCACTTTGTGCTTAGGTATCTGGGTTCATGGTGTGGCTGCAGACACACGCCTCTGGTCCACGTGGGCGGGTGCGTCCGTCGAACTCCGGGTCATGCTGGTCTGTGCTCCGGCTCTGGGGTTGTTTCAGGATCTTGATGTCTGTTTCGGGAACATTGTCCCAAGACTGAATTTATCATCGTGTTTTCCCCTAAAGACTTTCCTCTTAAAGAAAAATGACTGCTATTTGTTGAATGAAAATAGGGCCCGCCACCTGGTCGTCACAGTAACTCCTGGGTGGTTCATCTAGGTGCAGGGAAACCACCCCCTGTCTCAGCTCCCATGCCTTCTGGAGCCCACAGACAATGTGACAGACTGGGGGCAGGGGTGGAGGGTGCAGCACGCTGCCGGTGCCTGGGGCCGGGGTCGCGTGGAGGCAGCGTGGAAGGAGGGGTTCCGCGGTCCTGCACATGGGGGTGCTCCGTGTTGTGTGTTGACGGAGCAGAGGAAGGATGGGCCGGGGGGGGGTGGGTCAGCGTCGGGGGCTGGAGCGGGCGACTCGGGACCCTCTCTGGGGACACAGCTGCACGAGGATAGACGTGGTCTGAGGCAGGAGCGAGTGCTGAGTGGTCTGGACGTGGGGTCAGTGTTCTCCGTGGGAGGCGAGGGCAGCCGGAGGGCAGGAGAGTGGGGGCAGAGTGGTGTCCTGTGGGAGGCCCCGGCACACGCTCCAGCTCCTTGGAGACAAGGGACGGCGGTTTCTGGAAGTCACCCCTGGGTGACAGTGGCCAGGGCTGCCCTTCCTGCTGGGAGCCCTCCTCACCACCTCCAGACCCAGAGGGTGCTCAGCTCCAGCACCAGGACTGCGGCACGGGAGCTCTCAGTCACAGATGTTCAGGCCACTTGTCGGTTAGGAAGTCGGCACAGCAGTTCAGTGAGCGGACCTGGGACCCAGGCTCCTGGGTCCAAATCTTGGCTTTGCCTCTTGACATACGGCCTTGGACAAATGGCTTAACTGTGTGCCTGTCTCCTCACATGTGAAACTGGGACCAACATGGTGCCCAGGTCACAGGGCCACGGTGAGGCCTGGGGGGGGACCATCACAGTGCCCGGGGACACGGGGCCATCGCGAGGACCGCGGACGTCTTACTCGGAGAGCTGAGGCGGCTGCAGACACGCTGAGTAGCGTCGCTGCCTGTGGTGGCCGTTCTGAGGCGCGTCTCTTGTGATTTCTTGTGGTCACGACCCCCACTACGGAAGGGACACGGGGAGGCAGGCCAGGCCCCCGCCTCGTGCACACACGGCTCCCCGCACGCAGTCATCAAAACCACCTCTGCATGTGACCGGGCTTTCCTCGTGGCTGTGAACCGGCCCCCGCAAAGGGGTGTGGGGCTGTGCCGTGTGTGCTGGGGTGCGGGGCCGGGCGGGTCCCGATGACACACGCTACCGAGGGACTGAGAGGAACGGGGGAGAAATGTGCTTGTTGCTCTCCCCGTGTTTGAGGAGGACAGACCCGACTTCCTGTTTCCCTCCGGGGCTCCCGCTGCTCCCCTCATACTCACTCGCACGTCTCTGGACTCAGAACCACGCGTCCAAGGGACTCAGAAGCACAGTTCATTCTCCGAATTAGTGTTTCCTGTTGTCCGCTGAGGTGGAGAGGGTCTAAGGTAGCAGAGGTAGCAGAGGGTCTAAGTGACCCAGGCCCCTCCTGGGCATCTGCTGTGGCCTTGGCCATGGGCTGTCCTGGTCTCCCATTGGCAGAACCATCTAGATCGGTGAGGTGTGAAGCAACGTCCTGAAACCCTTGCTCTCCAGCTAGAGCAGAAACATAGCGAGGCACCAGAGTGTGGTGCCGCAGAAAGCCCTCCTTCTCCCCGGTGTGCTGCCAACACAGGACAGCCGGATAGAGCCTGTCAGCCCTGGAGAGCAGTGCAGCTGTGAAAGTCGTGGGCTCCACTCGGAGTTCTCTGCTGTGGCCTCTGCTGTGGCCTCTGCTGTGGCCTTGTGCAACCCTGACTGCTCTTGGCATTTTAGGGAAAAGGCAAGTCTGAGATCCCACTTGCCTGCCAGGCTCACTAGACTTGGTTGGCATTGAGACACGGTGTGTCGGAGCCGTGTGCTGGGGGGAGGGGAGCCTCTTCTAAACCCGCCTTCCATTAGAAAGCCTCAGGGTCAAGTGAAGAGAGAACTTGCTTTGAAGCTCCAAAACTGGTGACAGTATCTGTCTGTTGGGCGGTCCCGGACATGATTCTTAACCTCTCGGAGTCTCAGCTTCTTTATTTTGAAGGAGGAAAATAATGGAAAGATTATGGTTAGCCAGTGCCCTAAAGCCAGTGTCCAGTGTTCTGGGTATAATGAGAACCACAGGCACTTTTATCATTATTGTCATGACATCGAGAAACCGTGTTCTTTGTTGCCCAGACAACGTTCCCCGAGCACATGTGCCTCCTTGAGCCCTCGGTGGCCCCCTGAAGCGAAGACCAGTGGGCAGGGCGGTGATCCGGGCAGGGGGCTCTGCCCCTGGGGACGCTCCCTGGAGCTGCTGGTGTGTCCGGTGAGGTAACAGTTAGATGTGTTTACATTCTATGCTGAATTCCGAATGGTCAGCAAACCCATTTGGGCAACTTGATATTAAAAGGGGTAATCTTTATGGGAATCGTCTTCCAGTGGAAGATGAGGTCAAGACTGGAATGCTTGGGTGGGAGGCTGGGGGCCGTGCGGCCCCGGGCGGTCCCTGCAGTCGTACGTGATTCCCGGGCTGTGCCCGCCGGGCCACCCGCGAGCTGCAGGCCCAACAGCAGAGCAGCAGCCCTGGGAGGGGGGCAGGCCCCGCTCATGTTTATTAAATCTGGGGAGAGGCTCCATCCATCACGGCAGGAGGCTTTAAGTGTTTGCTGGGCCAGGGTGAGCCCCGTGAGCGCCCTTTGAAGTCCCTTTACTGAAGGTAAACACCGGAGGAGGGTAATAGCTCTTGCCTCCAACGAGGAGCCCTCCGGGGGGCCGTGTAGGGGCGGGCAGGACGTCTGAGAAGGGAGAGCAGTAAAGGGACCCTCAGGACAGCAATTTGCACATTTACTGCCCTTTGGTATGTGAACTAGATTTTTAAAATGGAATTCTTAGTCTTCAGAGATGCTGGGGCAGCGGCAGGCAGGTGGGGACCCGCGTGGGCAGGGACGCTGCATCTCCAGACCGAGAAGGAGGCTTGGTTGGCCTCCGTGACCCAGCGTGAGATGGAAGCGAGCGGTTGTCGGAGGGGAAGGCAAGCTCGTCAAACCCGGTCCGACAACAGGCCAAGGCGGGCGTGGGCACGCGTGTCATCGCAGATGCGGTCAGCGAGCCTGAGCCCCGCTGCCCACTCCTCCAGAGACCCCTGGGTCGGGGCCTTTCTATTCTGAACGCTACCAGCACTGTCTAGGCCTAAAGTGTGAAGATCTCTTTTTTTTTTAAATTTAATTTAATTTTTTCAGTGTTCCAAGATTCATTGTTTATGTACCAACACCCAGTGCTCCATGCAATCCGTGTCCTCCTTAATACCCATCAATGGGCTTGCCCAATCCCCCTCCCCTCTCCTCCAAAACCCTCAGTTTGTTTCTCAGAGTCCACAGTCTCTCATGGTTCATCTCCCCTCTGATTTCCCCCAATTCCCTTCTCCTCTCCATCTCCCCATGTCCTCCGTGTTATTCCTATGATCCACAAGTAAGTGAAACCATATGATAATTGACTCTCTCTGCTTGACTCATTTCACTCAGCATAACCTCCTCCAGTCCCATCCCCTTCTCCAAAGAAGACATACAAATGGCTATCAGACACATGAAAAAATGTTCATCATTAGCCATCAGGGAGATTCAAGTCAGAACCACACTGAGATACCACCTTACACCAGTTAGAATGGCCAAAATTAGCAAGACAGGAAACAACATGAGTTGGAGAGGACGTGGAGAAAGGGGAACCCTCTTCCACTGTTGGTGGGAAGGCAAGTTGGTGCAGCCACTTTGGAGAACAGTGTGGAGATTCCTCAAGAAATTAAAAATAGAGCTTCCCTATGACCCTGCAATTGCACTACTGGGTATATACCCCAAAGATACAGACGTAGTGAAAAGAAGGGCCATCTGTACCCCAATGTTTATAGCAGCAATGGCCACGGTCGCCAAACTGTGGAAAGAACCAAGATGCCCTTCAACGGACGAATGGATAAGGAAGATGTGGTCCATATACACTATGGAGTATGATGCCTCCATCAGAAAGGATGAACACCCAATTTTTGCAAACATTTCCTTTTACATCATCATCATTCTCAGAAGAACAAATAGTTCTGGTTCTTTTTAAATTCATCCCAGGGACAGGCTTCATGAGCAATTATGTTAACATGTTTTACTATGATGTGACACATGGCAATATGTTCTTTTATTTTTTTAAGATTTTTTTTATTTGTTTATTTGACAGAGATCACAAGTAGGCAGAGAGGCAGGCGGGGGGAGGGGGGATTGGCAGGCTCCCTACTGAGCAGAGAGCCTGATGCGGGTCTCCATCCCAGGACCCTGGAGTCATGACCTGAGCCAAAGGCAGAGGCTTTAACCCACTGAGCCACCCAGGAGCCCCAATGGTAATATGTTCTTGACATAATATTTGACAAAAATTAGCAGCAGGCCATGCAGATCAGTAAGGAAGCCAAGGGTCCCAAAGTCTGGCTTGTGGTGTGTGTTAAGAATTGTTTCCTGCAGAATCACTTGGCGGCTCAAGTAGGAGCCGTGGCTTTGACCTTGAAAACTTACCAGCCTTCCAACAGCCGCTGAGATGAAACTCTCATTTCCAAATTACCTCCTTAGAGCTGGTATTTCTCTGCCCCAGCTGGGGGGTGGAGCCCCAGCCTCTGGGGCACGGGAGTTGTGGTGAGTCAGCCTTGTAGGAACACAGAGCTGTGTATGCAGTGGTTGGCGACAGTGAGAAAAAGGCCTCCTCAGGAGGCCATACACACTCACCCATTCTGCACACTTGGCCCAATCATTTATAGTCTCACACTCCAGCAGCAGGAGCTCTGCTCTTGGAGCAATGGGCCCAGGTACGCCTGGGGCGAGGCTCCGCCATGATGACGCGTCCAGCGCTCCCCTCGGCCGGCACCCTGATGCCTCGCGCTCCTGCGTAGGACAGCTGGGGGCCCTGTGCAAGGGACCTTCTCCAGAGCACTGGTGCCCAAAGCATATTTACCCAATTGATGCTTTGTGTTTCGCATTTACTCAGGGAACGGGCGGTGACTGTTCGGGAGGCGAGGAGGGTTGCTCGTCCCCATTGGTACATCTCCTCACTAGACTTCCTCTGTACCGGGGTCTCCTCTCGCCTCTCTCATCCTGGCTGTGTGTTTCAGAAGGAGGTGGGTGGTATTTTAAGTTCCATCCGTAGGTACGATGGATAAGTAACTCCTGCTGTCAGGTTTTAAAGCTATGAACAAGGCAGATTAGCCCTCCTCCTCCTCTCTCCTTCCTTCTTCCTTCTCCTTCTTTTTCACTCTATTCTGTTTCCATCTTATCCTGATTTGAATCCTTCAAACGTTGAGCTTCCCAGCACTGCACGTGGGAACGGAGAGCACAGTGTTGCTCTCCCAGGACCCGCGAGGGCCCAGGGTCCAGCCGGCTCGCTCAGGCGTCCGGCGCTGGCTCCTCCTGTAAACCTTCATTCGCTGAGGGCCTCCCGTGTGCTGGGCACTGCTCTTAGCCTTAGAAACAGAAGAATGAACAAGATACAGTCCCTGCTCTGCAGGAGTTGATGGCCTGGAAGAGAGGGAGAGCGCGAAGCCATCAGGAAGGTGGTGCACGCACGGCGGGCCGTCCCACAGGGGTCGTGAGTGTGCCCCTTGCTGAAGCCAGGGGTGGGGACAGGAGGCCTTGTGCGCCGGGTCTTGAGCTGCACGATCTGGCCAGCGTCATGGTGGCAGCCTGCTCGGAGACACGGTGGGGGCGGGGAATGTGTCCTGCAAACATGCAAAGTCAGGATCCCAGCAAGAGTGTTCTAGCACATTCCAGATGGAGGAAGATCAGCTCCTTGGCTTGGTGGGTGTCTGCGTCCTGGGAAACTCTTTCCTGTCCTGAGATATGCCTGGTTTCCCCACCAGCTCACTGAAACACAATGCAACTCCGTGTTTTGGGGCAGCTTGCTGTTTACGATTTTCCTTGTGATGATTAATTAGAGTTTTGTTTATTTAATTGGGGTAGCAGACAGGGACCCAAGTTGCTGGTATTTTTGAACCTTTTACTTTGGATGCTGGAGTCTGACTGGAGAAGCTGCTCTGACTTCCGTGGAGAATTCTGTCCTGACTTCCGGGGCGGTCTTGTGAGAACTTGTTCCGTACCCAGGAAACCCTGATTTTATCTCATTGCTAAATTTACATCTTTGCCCGCAGAGACCTCCAGAAAGGAAGATGATAGGGACTGAGTGTATCTGATCGCACAATCTTGGGCCTTATTTTCCTCATCTGGAAGGGGAGGTGACGGGCGGGCCGTCCCCAGGCTCCCTTCAGCCACAGCTCTGTGCTCGGGTCAAGGGTGTGTTTGGTGCATTTCCTTGAATGCAAATCTTGGTGAAATTCTTTTATTAATGGAATTTTCATGTTGTTTTCTTTTTTTGAATGAAATTCTCATGTTAGAGAGCTTTTGTACGTGGGAAGAAGACACCTTGTAAGCAAGCAGAACAGTGCTGATGCCAGCTCTCCGCGGTGGCTGTTGGGTCCCGTACTCACTTTCTCTGAGAGACAGGTGTGTTCCAGACACCCCATGCCTGCCTGCAGACAGACCCTTGTCCTGCCTCGACCGGGCTCGGGCGATACGTGCTCCTAGCCCTCGGCCTCACTGGGTCTCAGGGCTTTGGTGCAGGAGGAGCTCAGAGTCCCCGCGGTTTGCGGACGACACGGGCCCCAGGTGTGCTGTGCGCTCAGGGAGGCGTCTCCAGGCAGCAGGAGGGCTCCCAAGCAGAGAAGTGGTTGCTCGTGACTTTGAGGTAGTGCCGTCTGGGATTTCTCCTTCATTTTTTAATAAAAAGATTTTATTTATTTATTTGTCAGAGAGAGAGAGAGAGAGCATGCAAGCAAGGGCAGCCGCAGACAGAGGGAGAAGCAGGCTCCCCGCTGACGAGGGAGTCTGCTTGAGGTTCTCTCTCTCTCTGCCCTTTCCCGCCCTCTGAAAAATAAGTTAAGATTGTGCACAAAACATTTCTTACACAAGTGCTACTTCTCACTGTAGTTTTTGAAAATATCTGACTCACCTCTGGCAGATACATGTGTGTGTAACTTCATGCGTGTGTTTTGTGCACACGTGTGCAAGTATGTGGGTGGGAGTAGGCATGTTCCTGTCCGTGACTGTGCACACATGTGCTGTCATGCGTGAATGTGTCTCCCACTGTGCATGTGCAAATGCACACATGTGTGGTGCGTGTGTATACACATGCCTGTGTGCATATGTGTGTGCATGGGTGAGTGGTGTGTGCATGTGAGTGTGTGCACATTGGTGTGCGTGCGTGTGTGCGTGTGAGCATGTGTGTGCACATGCGTTGTTGGTTTGGGTTGCTTTAGCTGTGTACTATCTGGCTTTGTGTAGTTACTCATGAATAAAGTCATCTCGGAAATTGGAATTTAGATCAGAAGGTCTTGTTGACGAGCTGTTAGGAGTAACAGCAGAGCTCCTCTAGAAGGGAAGCTGGTCCTTGGGACCCCTGTGATGCTCCAGATCCTGGCAGTCTGGGTCTGGTTTGGGACGCCCAGAGGCGGGATGTGGTCCTTTCGGAGAGGCCCCCTGCATCGTCTCATCTTCCAGCTGCGAAGCATGGCCGGACCCTCAGAGGCATCCCGCAGCACAACCAGGGTTGCTGGTATGGCCACCATCTCTGGAGCCATCTGGAGGGAGCCGGTCCCTCTAGAATCACCATTTGCTCACGCCCACGTTCCAGTGCTGGAAAGTACTGGGCTAACCGATGAAATCTGGAGCTGAGAAAGACAAACCACGTTAAATCCTGGCACGGCCTGAGCCTTCCGGGGGCGTTACTCAGAACACTCAAGTCTTCCCGCTGGAGTTTGCAGATTGGCCACATGGCAGTGGAGTACTGTCTCTGCCGAGTTCGAGTCCTCACTGCTCCAAATGCTATCCGACGTCCTCCATGGAAAGACGGGGTTAAAGGTGAGTTCAGGCCGAGAAAGAATCTTTTTCACATCGTTAAAAATAAACACTGCCTTGGCACTGTCTCATCACTGTTAAGGCCAGCTCTGTCCTCATTACTGAAGACCAGACACCTTAATTTTTGCTGTGTGCAACCAAAGAATCAAGTGGGCAGTCAAATTAAGGACAGGCCATCCATTCATCTGTGTAACTGCTGGGGACCGAGACAGTGGCGCTGGGCGCTGGATGGCAAAAACAAGTTTAAATGCCAATTACGGGATTGCAGACACCTAAAAACCCCGGTGTTAGAATGAGCTGAGCAGGCTTGCCCTGAGTGTTTCAGTGAACTTAAGTCTAGAACACAGCACAGGCAAAGGGGGATCGTCTCAAATCTTACACTCGACGTCTCACTGCTTGTCTTGTAAGAACTGAGACGGGACTGCAGGTGCCCGTGCGTTCACGTGCAATCCCAGGATGATAACTGCGAGGGCCGTGAGGACAGTTGGTGGTGCGCTGTCCCTGTCCTCATGCCCGGTGGGTGAGCCCAGGGCTGGACATTGTCGAGCTCCCCCACCAGACACTGCACTCCCTCCACGGGAGAATTTGTCCACGTCTGCTGGACAGTCTTCCTATATGACGAAGGTGACAGGTGTGTTCCCACACAAACGCGTGTGTTCCCATCTATGTAAAGTACACAAGGCAGTTCATTGTCATTCTTTGGGAAGTTCTGTAAAGTCGCCAGGAGAGCTGAATTTGCAAACACTGAACGTTTGCTCCTGGGGCAGATGGGGTTAGGCTCCCAAGAGCCTCTGATCACCCGTTACTTGTCAAAGAACCGATACATGACCTCGCATTGAATGTGTTTCTTTTTAAAGATGCCTTCTTTAACCTGTATGGTGGACTTGCGAACGCTGGGCTCGGGCCGAGCCGGCAGCCCAGCCTGAAGGAAGCGCGGCGGACACGCGTGTCTTCTCTGAGAGGCGCGTCACGCCTTCCTGCGCTCACGGGCTGACGGCTCCCCTGCTTGGGGCCGTTTCACACGGTGGCATCGCCAACAAAGACGCACACGTGAAGACGGGGCATCGACTTGTCGGGGACACGTGCTCATCATCGAGGAGCTGGAACAAGAGGGCAGAGCAGCACCTTGTCTGCCACAGCCGGGAGCCCACGTGTCAGGAGACCCAAACTCCGCCCGGCCCACACCCGTGACCGCGAAGTCCCATGAGAGTTGGTTTTGAGGGGACAAATTTTTTAAAAAGATTTTATTTATTTATTTGAGAGAGAGAGTGAGAGTGAGAGAGCACGAGCAGGCAGGGGAGCGGCAGAGGGAGGAGCAGACCCCGCCGCTGAGCAGGGAGCCCGACGTGGGGCTCGATCCTGGGACCATCATGACCCGAGCTGAAGGCAGACGCTTCACACACCGAGGACCCCAGGCACCTCTTGAGGTGACAAACTGCAGTGAGTGAGGAGGGTGCGAGTCTAGAATCTATGGCTCGGAGGGTGGGCTGTGTCTGACTGTATTTAAGAAGTTCCTGAAAAGTGCGGGCCGTGGAATGGCCCCGTTTTATAGGCGAACCTGTGGTGTGTTTCTCGGCAAAGGCAGAGCGAGGACAGGAGCCCACGCGTGGCCACAGGTGTGTTTCAGCGGCGGTTTGGTGACATTGAGGACCTTGTCTACAGCTTCTGGGCGATGCTGCTTGTACCCCGGGCAGGGGCTGTGAGCAGGTGGGGCCCGCAGGAGCAGAAACTCTCGGTACCGTCCTTTCTGACCCTGGCTGGGCACTTAGCCGTGTTCCTTCTCATCGCACTGGCTCGTTAAAAAAATTCAGCCCCTCGATCTGATTCTGCAGTGCCTGTGATTGTTAGCTAATGCTTTGCAGTGAAAGAAGAAGACAGAAAAACACGGAACTATTACTGTCTGCGGGCTCTATCGATCTCACATTATTGTTTAGATGTACGTCCAAGAAGCAGGTGTGGAGGGCGGCCGACTTACTTTTAGTTGACTTACGTCCCTGCTGATGATACCATGGATTTTGCTGTTAGTTTGTTATGATTTTTTTATTATTGGCATTAGCATTAATCTCCAAGAAAATGCATCTAAACCAGGAAACACGGTCCGGCCTCAGTGGCACATTCTGTCCGAGAACCCGATTCCACGGCATTGAGCGGAGTCACTTGCATTCGGCTCGCATTCAATCACGGGCTGTCTTGTCTCCCTGGGCAATTCCATAACTCTGATATTGACCATAGCTGAAGTCCTTTGTTTTGTACCCTAACAGCCCGAAGCATTAAAAATGCGTGTTTACTTAATTTGTCCTGGCATGCAGTGTAATTACAAGCAGTTTGTTTTCTCTGTTGTAAAATATGGTCTGGAGAAGGAATAAAGTAATGTGGAAAATTAACATTGTGATGTACTGTATAGCGGAGTGGCACTAAAACACTGCGCAGTGCCGGGGCTGGAGGTGCTGTTGGGCTGCGTTGGAGAGCAATAAAGAATTAAATGCGTCTTTCTCAACTATATTTGCATGATTTTCAGCTGCAGTAAAATTAATCTGATCTGCCTCTGAGAATAAACAACAACAACAAAATCAAAGACCCCACAGAGCTGAGCAGCGCTTTTGCGGCTCTGAAATTCCGTTTCTGTAACTGTTTGAACGGGATAAATCCTAAGGAGAGCATTCTTGGCCAAGTCCCAAAGGGTGTGGACCGGTCGGGGGCTGGTGTGTGAACGCCGGGTCCCCAGGGGCCCCGGCAGGTGTGTCTCGTGGGCCAGTTTCAGTACAGGTAGACCCAGATGGAAGCGGGGTGTGGGGACAGAGTACCCCATGGCCTCGGCGCCCGCATCGCTGGAGAGGTCTTGCCAACTTGGCAGAGTTTTCTGCTTCTCTGTCTCACTGTCGCTGCAAAACATTTTGTGATACTCTGTATGAAGGACACTGTATAAATAATAAATTACATTGTATCATTTACCAAACTTCCAGTGATCACAGGAAGAAACACAATAAGCCTCTTACAACAAAGGTAACAAATTCACCCCTTTGCCCTCAGGGCAGGTCAGGACTTGTTTGTGCGTGGAGTGGGGCCCCCCACCGTGGGGTGTGAAGCTGCCGTTACGCACTGGGGCTTCATCACTTTGAACAAAGCAAGGGAGTAGAGCCCCTTCAGACGCCGCGGGGTGACTCAGCGTCCTTCTCGGCTGCTGTCTGTTCTTCACGGGGTCACCTGCCCGGAACCGGCCATACCCAATGCCTTGTGCTTTTCCAATGAGCTTGCTTTAAACATGGGCCTTTCGGGGACATTGGAGGCCTTTTTTTTTGTACTTGTGTTTGCTATGGAAGGACAGTGGCTGAGGCTCTGTGCAGAGGGTCCCCATGGGGAGACCCGAGCCCCCCACCCTGGGAGTGGCTTCCTGTGTCCTAGGAGCTGCGGGTCCACAATCTCTGAGCTGTGCGTGGTTTGCTCAGCTCACCTCCCCCGTCGGACTCGGCTTCATCTTTCGCAGAAAGTGGGGTTGATCACAAGGGAGAGGGGGCCCTTTAACAATAGTCAAGAAACAAAAATCCACTGAACCAAGTGGTCAGTGATAGAAAAATCATTACAGGAGGTCAGGCTCAGCAAATATCTTAAGAATAATTCCTCCTGTGATTCGTGACCTTTTGGGGATATAATCAATAGCATTAAAAAAATCGCATCAGCCAGTCAGCCAGACGGCTCTTCCTGGCGGGAGTGAGCTTCTCGTCTTCGTAATGTTTGTGTTCTGTCTGCTCATGTACAATATCCCTGACTGGGTGACCTCGTTCCCTCCTCTCTCCATCAGCCGGGGAGACGCCCGCATGTCACTCTCAGCTCTGTCTCTGCTTCGAAGGGGGTGAACTGGGTGTGGGGGGCCGGCCAGGCGAGCAGGTACGCCGCCTGCTCCCAGACACTGGCCCGAGGGAGCCCCTTGACACTGTCACCATGTTTCACCAAATTCCCACCAGAGGGGGAACCAAAGAGAAAACAGCCAGCCCGGTCGGGCAAGTCTCTGTACTTCCTACTCCAAGGTCATTCTTAGAAGCACAGGAAGATGGATCAAGTTGATTTTTCACCTAACTTAGGTCCTGTCTTGTCCCCAGATATGGAATGCATTTGGTTTGGGAGCCCCAGCAAATGTGTCCGTTTCCTGCCCTCATGTGTGTGGCGGTTGGAGGACGTGGCAGGCACGGCAATGGTGGCTGGATGACGGAGGACGTGGCAGGCTGGCCTTCCCCTGGTCCGCTCCGCATTCCTGTTTCAGGTCCTTCCTTGCCCTCAGCACCCCTGAGAAGACCTTGTTTACCACTGGTCTCCCAGAAAGGGCGGCGTCCTTGCCCTGATGTCTGTGGCTTCCCAGAGTCTGGAATAGGGCCTGGCAGAGCAGAGGGTTCGAGTGAGAACCTGCCACGTGAATCCGTGGGTTCCCATGACACACTTCCCAGGGCAGCAGTCTCTGGAGCCACAGGGTGAGGCCATCACAGTGTCCTCCTGACTCTGTGTCCACCCCCACACCCAGATGCTGGCCCCTTTATGGGCTCCGTTCTCAGCTCCCGGAGTGGAAGCTGCTGTGGGTTTGGTGTGTAGGTTGGCGTGATTCTCTGTGGCATGTGGGCCCCTGAGTGGTCCTGCAGGGCACTGTCTCCGTGATCCGGAGCAGGACAGAGAAGGAACTCGCTCACCAGTGTGATGGCCGACCGGCCTTCGGAGGCACGTTGTTCTGGGTGTGTCTGTGCGGGCGCTCCTGGAAGAGCTGAGTGTTTGCCTTGGCTGAGGGTAGATAGACAGCGCTCCCCAGTGTGTGTGTGGGGGGGTGGGGGGCTCATCCAAACTGTGGGGTCTGAATGGAGCAAAACACAAGGAGGGGAGGATCTGCTCTCTCATTGCTTGGTCCAGTCGCCCATCTTCTCCCATCCCCAGACGTCAGAGCTCCTGGTTCTCGGGCTGTGGGACTCGGCTGGAATTTCACCCCCAGCTCTCCTGGGTCCCTGGCAGGAGACACAGATCGTGGGACCGCTTGGCCTCGGCAATCACATGAGCCAGTCCCCAACACATGTCCCGTGTCTCCGTCTGTGTCTCCCAGTCGGCTTCATTTCTCTGCAGAGGTCCGACTAGCACACAGCCTTCTGCTCTGCTGCAGGGGCGGGGGCTCTCCCGACTGCCCACTTCAGACGCTGACCACTGTTTTGCGCAGAGCCGTGGGGCCATCACACAGACGGACGCTGACCGTCTAACAGGGGCTTGCGATGCTTTTGCACAGTCTGGAACTTTGTTGATCGGTACCTTTGGCCCCCACCGGTCAGTTGGTGGCGTGGTCACTAATTCAGCGAAAGAAAACGCGAGTTTTCCTCCATCAGAGATACGTCGTCTCTGGCCATGTTGCTTCTGTGATTGGTGGTATTTCCCTCCTCCCTCCTTCCCTTCATGTCCCAGAGCTGCCCAGAGCAAAGGGCATTGAACAGGGCTGATCTTCCTCCGTAAAGAAGGAGTGTGTCCTGCTTCCCTGGGTTAACTTCGGGGTACTTCGCCTTTCTGAGAAGCTACAAACAGAGCTGGCCTTGGGTGTGGACGTATGAGCTGTCTCCTGCTTTACCAGTGGTTGTCAGAGACTGTCTTCTTGGTTTGGGGTCTGGGCATTGTCAGAGGGACCAGAGGGAGACCATTTCTGTGCACGTGTATGAGGTTTTCCCAATGAGCAAAAGTCTGCACCTGCTGGATGTGAACAAAGTCAGAGACATTAGGTCGGTCCATCTGCTATCGCCCTGGACAGGCCCGGATGGAAGCAGAGAGGGCAGGTGGCCAGGATTTTCCAGGAAACTTTGCTTCGGGAACAGCCCTCTGCACCCTGTGTCCCCTCAGCTTCTAGCCTCCCTTGAAGTAAAGTTGGAACCACGAGACTCTCGACGGAGGTTACATGAAAAGGGAACTTGGTTACCATGGGCTGCCTCTGGCCGTGTGCATGTGTGTGTTTGCACAAGCATGTGTGTGCATGAAAGTGTGCGTGTGTGTGAGTGTGCACATGTGTGTGAGAGCCAGTCATGGTGTGGGTGAGGATTACCTCACAAACGAGAAGCTCCACTTGTCCTCGAGATCTGGGACAGGGTCAAGTCGCATGCCTGTTTCCTGCCTCGGTTTTCTCCAGGGCAGCAGGAAGGCCAGGCACTTGCGGACACCGTCGGTGGCAGTGGCGCACGCTAGCTTCTCAGCAGGATGGTCCCAGGGACGGCTGGCTCAGACTTCTTGGGCCAGCGTGTTTCTGCTTGTGACAGACCCAGGAAATTTGTCTCTGCCCATCTGTAGTTATCAAGTGGCCCAGAACTATTTTCCTTCAGTGGTTTATTTTGAAGGAGCTGGAGAAGAAGGGCCAACTTGGAATCAGACGCTCTGGGAGCTGCTCCTTGCTCCCCCTGGCTGGCTGGCCGTCCCGGAGCCTTCTCTGAGCCTCAGGGTCCCGTCCGCATCCCGGGCAGGTGTTTCGTTTATTTGCTGTGAGATGCGGCCGTGTGACAGGGACAGTTGTGGACTTTGCGGGGGCACGAGATGCCTCCTGGGCTCTAACCAGCAGGCGCATGCGGCTCTGGGCCTGCGGTTTGGATCACGAGGTAGGTGTCCTGGGCTTCACCGAACGGCGATTTCCACCCAACCTGGTCTCAGGAGGAGACGGAGGAGGCTGTTCTCTCTCAGGTGTGGGCACAGTCATTGTTCCCAGGGCCTTTTGCATTTTAGTAGGAGCTGGAATCGGGTTGGAGGGAGTCTCTGGGGCGTGTGTCCCGGGTAGTCGGCAGGGGGACTCCCAGGGAGATCTCTAGCACCGGAGAGGACTGTGCTGGGCACTGTGTCTGGTCTTGCAGGGTGACACAGTCAGACCCCGCTGGCTGCCAAGCGACCCTTTCTGATGGTGCCGCTGTGACCACGGTTGACGTCTTTGGTCCTCGAAGTGCCCTGTGCAGTGGGTTGCCTGTGCTCACGTTCCCAGGAGAAGGTCAGGGACTATCTCAAGGTCGCCCAGAGAGGAGGGGTTGGGCAGCCTGGGGCCCAGCCTTGCTCCCTCCTGGGTGGGGGCTGGGCGGGACGAGGTCACAGGCTGCTTCAGCGGGGCGCCTCGGTGGGTGTGGTTGGAGCGCGGGTGCAGCACTGAAGCTGGAGCCTTGGCTCATGCGAGGGGCGGAGGGCTCTGAGCACCGCACCTCTTCCCTCCACAAGTTGGGCGTCTGCGGTCCACGCCCTGCTCTGAGGGCATGGACTCAAGTTGAAGTTAGGAAGTGCGAGTTCAGAGCAGCAAGCGGAGGGCTGGGAGAGGGGCAGAGGGCCGAGAAGGATGGTCCCAGGGCTCGGTTTGCATCACTGCCGGACAGAGCTCTGCGTCCGGGGAAAGACGGCTGCCTTTGTCTGGGGTTGGTGGAGTTGGGGCGTCTTTATTCTCCAGTGGGCAGGATGCATTTTTAGCCATTAGTAGTGACTCCAAGATCCATGAGATCTGACTGACCCCCAGCAGGGGCGCTAGGAGGGGTTGAGGCAGGTCGGCTCCTGGGGGGGCTCTGTGTGTCGATGGGCCAGGAGCAAGGTCCCCCTGGGGTCCTGTGAGCTCAGTTCTCTCCTCTGCCAGCGGGGGGGCAGTGACGCTGGCGTGACCCTCCAGCCACACTCGGAAGGTGCCCAGTCAGTGCACCTGCTGCCATCAGCAGGGCCGCTCCAAGGCCGGCGGGCGCCCGCGTGTGTGGACGTGTCTATGGCCGACAGAATCACACAGTCTGCTTCACTCATTTTAAGAAGCACTGATATTTCCTGTACTATAATTTACCCCACATTAACTTAAACATTATGGGGCCTGTTTTTGGATACGCATGTGTAACTCTCATTAATGCTAATTAGGGATACGCGCAGGCATCGAGAACAGAATGTCCCCTGTGTATCTCCACGGTACAAAGACGACCTGCCCCCGGTGCGGGGCAGGGGCGGGTCGTCAGGCCCTTTTCCCGTAAAGAGCTGCTTGCTCCGCGTTCGGAAGGGGCCAGGGGAGAGGTCCGGCATGGACACTTATCAAAGGTTACAGCAAAAGCCATCTGAAATGACTCGTGGTGGAATTAGAGTAGCTACAATTTCCATGCTTTGCTTGTTTGTAATCATGGGAATCTTCTGGGAGGAAAAAAAGTATTTTCTGTAAATTTATCAACAAATCTAGTATTATCTTCTCATAACATGCACTGCAGAAAAAAACCCCAGTATAAAATGTAAAAAATTTTTTTAACGTTTCCATGTAGTTTCCAGTTGTACGTCCATCACGTGACGAACGGCGAGCAGCATTCAGAAGAGAAGCCGGGGCCTGGCACTGCCCCGGGGGGAGCTGTCGCCAAATACTGACAGAGGCTGCCCGCCTAGCCGCAACATGAAGGTGCACGTTGATTAACTTCCGTATTATTGTCATGAAAATACCTCAGGATTCTCCCTTTTCCCACAATGATGTCAGCAGGAACCACAGAATCTCTTAAAGTCTTCCACAAGCTGGATGGAACAGGCCAGTGGACTTGGTCGTCTTTTTAGTGAACGGACGCCGAGGCGACTTATTCGAAAGTGCCATCTCCTTGTTTGACCCGTACAGGGAACGCGTCTCTGCCGTTGCCCGGTGCCTGACAGAGCCCCCCGTGACACTGTGATCAGGGCCGGCGGCGGCTCTGGCCGGTAGTGACCGCTGGCCCCGTCCCTCTGAGTGTCGACCCGAGGGTCATTCTCTGGGTGGAGAGAGACTCTTCCGAGTGTTGATCTGAAGGTTGTCTGACCAGTGTCAGAGACGTGATCCAGGCCAGGGCGGGCACAGGCCGGGCCTGACGCCGCGCCCGGGAAGCAAGGCATGTGGGCTCTGCCAGCCCACGGCTCTCGGGAGCGGGGCCCAGCAGGGAGGTCCCTCTCGTGGCCACTGTCTGGGGGGCCACGTGCGGCCAGGCCCCCTCTGAAACGTGCTCGTGGGAGTCTGGGAGTTGCGCGTGTTTCTCACTCCACCTTCACACCCACCTCCCTTTACACGAGCGGGGCTCTGCACACCATCAGACGTGTCCCGCCGCCGGCTCCGGAAGGCGCGGCTCCTGACCCGTCTTCACGGTAGAAAGAGGCTCTTTTCGACTCCCAGAACGTCCCTGATACAGGCGAGGCCGCTTCTGCCACTGCGCGACTCCACTCCCCTCCCCCGCCGACAGGGCATGTGGCCTCACGTCCACCGCCGCAGTCCCAGAGCCGCGCTGCATCACGCCTGTGGCACCACGAAGTGTCCAACCGCCATCCCAAGGTCAGCAGGGTGCCGGACGGCCGTGTCGGAAGGGAGCCCGCTGTGGGGACAGTCGCGTCATTGTTTCAGGAGGCGAGGACTGCGGGGCTCCTGCCGGCGGCCTCTTCCCTTCACTTCCACGTTACCCCACGTTTCTTCCAGGACGAGGGCCCGAGGGGGCTTTCCTGCGGTCGCCCCGGAGAGACCCAGCAAACCAGCACGTGACGGCTGAAGCTTCCGGTTGTTTTAAAAAAAATTCTGAAGTAATTTTAGACTCACAGGAAAGTGGCCAAGATGGTCCGCGTTTTGGTACGCCCCTCCCCCACTGTCCTGGCGCGGGCCGGCGCGGGGGCCCGGCGGACGCGGGTGCGGGTGCGCGGCCGCCGGCTCCCTTGCGGGCCACGCCAGGATCCCACCCGTTTGCCCAGGAACGTCCTCCTTCTGCGTCAGGCTGCGAGCCGGGTCTGTGGCCTGCGAGCTTCCTCCTTCACAGCCCGCAGACTCGAAGGGCAGTGGCCGTGGGCTGTGCCTCCGGTCATATCCGCGCGACGTCTCCTCCCGGCTGGACTGAGCGCGGGCGCTTCCGTGCGGACTCCGGACGAGGGGAGTGGGAGGCTTCGCAGGGCCGTCCCAACGGTGCGGGGTCAGAGGAGCTACAGACTCGGTGACTCGGTGAAGGTGTTTCTGGGGAGCGTATCTTCCTTTGGGGTTCATAAACGCGGTGGGGGGGAGCGGTACCTGACCCTGCCCGACCCACTCGCGTGTATCCCCTTCAACCTCTCACACGGACCAGCTGTGTCCTGATGACAGGGTCCTGCTGTCACCCTCCTCCCGCCTCCCCTGTCACACATGCCTTCCAAACCTGCCGCTGGGACCGGCATGAATCTGCGTGCTCCGGCTGCCTGGAAACATCTATTGAAATGGAATTTCTTTTTTACTGGGATTTATTCAGGAAATAGTCATCTGTCTGGTGTCATTTTATGTTCTATTTGAAGGCACGATGTTTTTCTCAGGTACTTCTTTGTACCTCTTTTACTCTCGTGTGGTGGGCTGGCTAGCATCCGCGTAGGCAGATTTTAAGATTCTTGTCCACTTGCAACACTTTCCTGTCATTTAGAACGAGGTGTTAAACCCACATTCTTTTAAATAGTCACAGAAGGAGTCGTTCTAAGTTCGTGTGTTGAAGTAGAGACGGAGGAGAACGAGGCAGACAAAGCTGGAATGATCCGCGGGACAGGCTAATTCAGAACCCACAGAGACGACGACGAACTTTTGGTAAAAAACATCTTTACAGGCACGACATGTCCTCACTCTTTCTAAAGAAATGACACATGGATATTAAAGAATATTTTTGCAAGATTGGGTGATTCGGATGTGTGTTCTTATGCATATAAACGTTTTACTGCCCTTTAGCAGCTGGCGTTAGCCAAGAAACTAAGATAGTTCTTCCTAAGCTTTAAATCCGTTGTTTTATAGAGCACAGAGAATTTTTTATTATAACATAATTCTGTACATAAAATATCACATTAAAAGAAGAAGATAAAATTTTGTACTTTCATTCTCCATTAATTTGACTGAAAACAATTGCAAAGAAATGTAACCAATCAGAGTTCTCTGTTGGGAACCAGTAGGGCTCGGAACCCAGAAACAGGAGCCCTGAGGGGAGTCCTCAGTGACCAGACCCTAGAGCCACAGGGGGGTTTGGTGACTGCATTGGAAAGGTCGTTTCAACGATGAAAAAGCAGCTGCTAGGCAGGAGCGGTGAGAAAGGCGTGCCCCGTGCAGCTTTGCCGGAGGCTGGCGGTTGTGCTGGTGAGTGGCACGGCCCCCGTGCCCGCTGCTGGGGGTTGGCAGGGCCAGCCCCCCTCCCTGGACAGCCCCATGTGCACCCGGGACCGCGAGTCTGGCTTGGATGGGTCGCAAGGGCCTGGCTGGCTTGTCTTGATGTCCTCAAGAGCCCCCTTCACAAGGGAGCCCCGTATCGGTTGGGGCCTCGGCTGCAGCCGCGTCCACAGCTGAGCGTGTCCCACCGTCCTCTGCTTCCCTCACCCTCCAGGTGCTGTCCCTGGAGCACTGCCTGACCAGCCCGCCCAGACCTCCGTCTGTTTCCTGGGGAGCCCAGCGGACGGCAGGTGTAGGAAGGATATAACTTTTTGTATATCCCCAGGTGCCCCGTCTCCACTCACTTACATTCTGAGTGTGTTGTAAATAGGCAGAAATGATGTGTTTCGACTGAAATCGTGAGAGGAAAAAAAAAAAAAAATCAAGATCCACTTTTTAAAAAAATGAGAACATTCTGCCTTGCCCCCACACACCTGTTCTCCTTGGTGACTTGAGCTCATCGGATCCTCCTGTCAGACGGCCTCGAACGTCTCTGTGCCTTTGCAAACCCGGCTGCCAGGATAGGTAAAGCTTCCTGTCCTGCTTTTCTGCTCCTTGGGTGATGAACAGCAAATAAACTTTCCAGAGGACCAGTCCCTCGGGCACTCGGTGGTTATCTCCGCTACAAAGCCCCTGCGTGGGGTCCCTGTCCATGTCTCCTGCACTCCCACGTTAGGGGAACAGGTAATTACATGTTATGCGGAGAAAAGTTTAGCTGAAATGTTAAGCTGGTGCTTCAGAGGATGTGCCCGGTGCAGAGGACCACGGACAGCGACGTGGCCGGGAAAACGGGTTTGGAGGCTTGGAAGCGAGAGCCCGCCCGGGCGCGCGGGTGGGGAGAACGTCCGCGAATCAAGCCGTTACCTCAAGAGCGGTGGTTCCTGCTGCACCTTCTTCGCACAAGGAAGGTGTTGGTGTCAGGACCGCGAGGAGCCTGGGCTCGCCGTGAGCTGTCCACACTTGAAGCCTGTCTGAGGGTAGGAAGCTGCGTCAAGGGCACCAGCTCCTTCTCAGTGCTGGGGGCCAAGCTGCCATGTTTCTACCACGTGGTCTAGAAATCCTGACCAAATAAAGCTCCTTTTCTCTCCACGGTGAGTTCCTGTTACTCGGTGACCCTCGGTAGGGCTCGGTTTCTGCTGTCTCACGCCTTCATTTGCTCTTAAGTACAGATTGTCATTAAGGAAGCAAGTGCGCCCTTTGGGTGTGCGCGGTGAGGCTGGGCGACGATCACAGTGATGCCTAAGCCGGTGCCCACACCTTTGCTTGTTGGTTCACCCAAACTCGTTGTTCACGCCTCTCTGCGGAACCTGTCACTTGTCACTCATTTTCCCCCATGCCGTCTTGGCAGGCAGATTTGGTGTTCTTCTTTCTAGCCCCCCTGGCTAGCACACGGTTGGACACTTGCTGGGCGTTTATTAAATGTCTCTCAGAAGGTTGCCTGTACTTTGAAATTTGTAGGCAAAATGTCCCAATGTTCCTGAGTGGAAGCTGTTTTTTGAAGTTACGTTTATTATTTGGAAAATGTTGAACAAAGTTTGAGCAAGATATGTGATTACTGAGTTAGCCTGTGTATTATTTTGATTTTACTAGCGAGGATGTGACTCCCCAGGCTTGCCAAGCAAGCGGCGCCCGATGACTTTCTTTCCCAAGGTCACACAGCACGGAGCGACGGAGACTTGACACCGGGCTGGACCCACTGGGGACTAATGCACTTCAAGCTGAAGTGCGTCCTCCTTACCAATCGATACTATTTATCAATCCTTTTATTAATCTCTTTCGACTCCCTATTGCTTGTTTTCCAAGTGCTCTCAGCAGACTCTCCTGGGCGTACTTGTTAAAAATGCAGACTCTTGGGGCCCCAATTCCAGACCTGTTGAAACCACCACCCTCTGGCCATGGGTTCTGATGTTCGGTCCTGGTGCTAATTCTTACGCACAGAAAGATGTGAGAACAAAATGCAGCGACCCCTCTGAGGTTTTCCATACTACTTTTGATGAAAACGGAAATGAGGTTTTGGAGACTGGAGTTTTCCATCCACAATATGGAGCCGTCAGGGAGGGCTGTCTGCACGGGGGCATACCTCCCAGCTCCTTCCGTCATGGCATGTCCAGCGACTAGTTCTCGCCAGTGAGACGGGTGGGGGAGTGACGGACGCCAGTTCCAGGGGTCAACAGCTGGCGGCCATCAGCGTAAGGTGAAAGGAGCCTGCGGAGGGGAGTGGAGCTGGCCCAGTCCGGAGGGCGCTTGCCTCTGTTGGCTGGGACACGAAGGGACTGGAAGCAAACAATCCATGTGCCTCCTGGTCCTCTGAGCTTCTGTTCTGGGAAGGACAAACACTGAGAGACTATAAGGTCTTTGAGCCTCAAGCCTCAAGAGCCCAAATTTCCTGGGGTTGCCTGGACAGCTTGCTGGCCCCTCAGTGACCACGTGCGTTCCCCAGCTAGACCCCTCCATGCAGGGTGTCAGCGTGACGCTCCAGTTTCTCATTCCGGTGCCGACGGTACAGACTCGGTTTATGGGGAAGCGGCCTGTGCCTGGTATTTGAGGAGAGGAAGTGACGTATCAGAGTGATGCTAAGAACCGGGTCACAAGGATGAGCACGTAGATGTCAGGCTCATTTCTGACCCCGAAAAGGATCTTTCAAGGCCAGCATCAGTGTTGGTGTTCCTAAAAGCAAGGGCCTGGCTCTGTCCTGCCTTTGAACTCATCCCTCATTCATTCTCTCTGCACAGGGACGTCATGTCTTGCCCCTGCCCCCAGCTGTCCACCTTCTCAGAGAGCAGGCACCACACGCGACTTCTGTGTCCCGCTCGCTGGAAGGCCTGGTAGGTAGACGGTGGTCTGCCCGGCGGTGTGATTCACTGGGTGTAACCTTTGGCCGAGCTGGTGGGGAGCCAGCGGGGGTGCACGCATTCCTGCAAGAAGGAGTCTGAAGGCCCCCTAAGCGATCAGTGTTGTCCAGCGGGACTCCTTGGTCATGTTGGTGGGGGTCGTCCTGGCTTTGTGGGGACTGTGGCAGCTCCTGGCTCTCCTCCCAAAGTGGCAGGAGACCACTTGCCCTTGTGGAGGCAAAGACACAGCCTTCGCATCTCCTCCCCCTCCCGCATCTCCCCCACTCCCGCATCTCCTCCCCCTGCTCCCGCATCTCCTCCCCCTCCAACATCTCCCCAGCTCCGCTCTGGCTGTGGCTCTTCTACTTGTGGGTCCAGAGAGGGAAGGAGAGCTTGGTCGTCGTGTTGCTGCAGGCGGGCCACAGCCGGACCTCAGGACAAAGCAGCAACAAAGTTGGGCTGCAAGGGTGGCCACGGGGGCCTTGTCCTGTTATCCCAGTGACAGGCTGGTCACCCTCCACCACCAGCACCACGCTCCATCACCAAGAAGCCACTGTGCTCAGTGCTGTGTTCATTTGGGGCCGGATGTGTGTGGGCTGCTGAGGACACCCTCTCAGAAGGGTCACCCTCTGGAAGGTCTGCGCATCTCCATCACCCAGGGTTGGGGTGAGCGCCTGTGACCAGACCTGTTCCCGCATGAGTCCTGGGGAAGCTCGGGACACACTCACGCCTGAAAAGTCAGAAGAGCTTAGTGGGGCTGCAGCCTGAGAGCCGGACATGAGTTTGACCATCTGCGGGGACAAAGAGAGGGCTGCGGCTGTGTCAGAGCTGGTATGTGTTTGGATTACTGAGATTGGTGCGCGGACTCTGGGGCATGGTGGGGGACGGGCGCAAGGGGCCCCCTGCCCTGGCCTCAGATGGGACTAGAGGCCTGGGGTTGGGGGCACGCATGAGAAGTTTGGTGACAAAAGTGACATTTTCCTTGTACTTTACAAGAAAAATAAATTAAAAAAGTATAAAGGAGCATATTAAATATTGACTTTGTCGAAACTTCTGAAGAAAATATTTTAAAATTTTATTTTAATGAGAATCTTGAACCTACTTCTGTGAACACAGCTGTTTTACAGAAAGCTCAACAGTCGGAGAGCTGTGTGTGCTTGTGGCATGGCATTTCAACTTCATCACCAAATTAGCCATTACCGATGCTCGATGGACACCTAATATACTGGTGTTCTAGGCCTCTGGCTTCTTCCAGTTTATCACAAAAACTTTTGAAGAACAAAAGGGAGCATCAGGTTCTGACCAACCGAAGGTGGTCACGAGTCAACATGTGGTAGAGGAAATCGCTCCAGCCACCATTGCCCGAGGGCCAGCGGGGGGACGGACGGTGTCGTGACACCGTGACCGCAGGGTGAGCCCACAGGTGTCCTGGCAAATTAGTCCTTGTCAGAGCATTGCGTTACAGAAGAAGACATTTACGAGTCTTCTGGAGAGCAGAGAGTAAGAGTTTTCTCTCTCATGGAGAGAGTTTTTATGAACTATTTGATTTCCTAAGAGGGAAATAGAATTTCAGAAACAAAACGTATTTTTCAGCATGGCTTCTTTCCGAAGACCTTATGTATTTCATTTTGGTATTAATTTTACTTTGGGCAAGCTAAATGATGTTATGAATCCATTCTCAACACTCATCGCACATTATAATTAGCATTTTATCACCAAATTCCAAATTAAATATTGTCTTTGTTGGAAAACGGCTCCTATGCGGCCCTGTTGTATGACCTACACTCTTTTCTCATACAGCCTGTTTTTCTCATTAAAAATCCAAAAAGTCAGATTTATTTTCTATGGCTGCATCTTGATTTTCGGAGGGAGGTGCATCAGGGGATGACAATTGGAATAACTTTCAGCTTTTTATTTTTAAAAATAATACAACAGGTTATTTTTAAGAGCAAAGTGCGGGAAGCCATCAAGAGGACGGGAATGTGCTCTGGGGGATGGGCTCTGGCGGACGGTCTTCATGTTCTCACCACCTGAGGACTCCTGTTTGCCAAGTTTTCTATTTCTGCCTCCCTAGAAGCCACTCGCGCCAGATGCCCACAGCAGGGAAGAACCCGCTGACAGTATGTTTGTCTGCCTGAATGGGGTGGACACGTGCGTGCACTCACACGTCGACCGTGCTGCAAGTGACGATGGCTCACAGCTCTTCTGGTGGTTCCTGTCCTCTCCGCCTTTCCCAGTTCACGCTCTACCTGCCTGGCCTTTTGCGCTGACGTTCTGTGAAGCTGGCTGTTGCAGGGAGAGCCGGATCCCCAGTGCCCCTGGCCCCCGTGCTCATCCATACGGTCCGAAGCCTGGATGGAAGGGCCCAGGGCACGCTGAGAGCACGGACAGACAGACCAGCAAGGTGACTGGAAGGGTGTCTGGGTGTGACAAAGGCACAGAGGGGCCAAGGACCAGTCTAGGTTGGTGTCAGTGGGAGTACGTGCCCCGCAGGCCTTGGAGGGCCCACACCGGGGGCGGTGGGGCCGGAGCAGGAGAGACACTGGGGCGGGGAACAGGCTGGACGGCGCGTGTCCCCCCGTGGCAGGACCCGGGCGTGTTCCCGTGAGGGCACTTTGAAACCACTGCAAGGTCCTGGCAAAGGTGGCAGAGTTGGGTCGGTGGTTTGAAGAGATCACAGCAGGGCTGTTTGCCGGAGGCCAGCGTGGGCTCAAGGAAGCCAGTTAGGAGGCTGCTGTGGTGCGGGTGCCCAGGAGCCCCAGCCGGGACGTGGTGGGCTTGCAGGCTATGGCGGGGCCATGAGGCGGCAGGGGCAGCAGTCGGCTCTGCTTGATGCTGGCCGTGTGGGGCACCATAGGAGCAGCAGGGGACGTGGGCCGTGGGACTGGGGAGAGGACAGGCTGATGCTGGAGGAAGGATTGCATTCAGTGAGAGGAGAGTGCAGGCCCCCTGGGCGGACCCAGGAAGGGACACCGAAGAACAGAAAGTGTGGCTGCTCCGCCCCCCTTCCTCTCCCTGTCTCTCCCTCTCCACACATGTACGTGCCGACATCTCTATGTGTATTTTCACACACACACGTATACACACGTCCATGCCTATACACATGCACACATACATACACACACGTCCACGCCCACAGCTCACACATGTATACACACACCAACTACACATGCATATGCACAGACACGCGCACACACAGACACACGTCCCATGCATACATACGCACGCACACATACATATACACATGTCCATGCCCACAGCTCACACATGTATACACACACCAACTACACATGTGTATGCACACACGCGCACACACATGCACATCCACATGCATACAATGCACGCAAACACCTACACATGTGTACACACATGCACGGTGTGTAAATACCACACACGCACACACACATCCACATGCATCTACATCCACACATACATGATCCACACACACAAGCAGAGCCCACGACACACACGGATCCAAGGGACAGTGTGTGGGTCCTTTAGCTGAAGGGAGGAACCAGAGGGTGTTATGAATAGGAATTATGACTTTGAGCTCTTTGTTTAATAAAATTCTATGCTGTCTTCATCTCCTAGTTGCACAGGTGTAGGAACTCATAAACGTTTAACGGACGGCAGGACCAGCAAGTAGCGGTTGCACGGTTCTATCTGCTGGTCAGAACAACGGCCAGGCCCTGTCAGGGCAGCAGCCACTCCGTCGTGAGGCGGGAGTCCTTGTTTCTGGGGTGAAGGCGGTAGCTGCTCCGCTTCCGAATTTCCTACGGAATGCGGCTCAAGTTTTGTCCTGGGAAGTTCTTTCTTAAAGTTAAAATACACTTATTCATCCTTGAACAAAATGTGGGTCTCATTCGCTGTGTATGAACATTTAAAAAACTCATGCATGGCTTCATCGTCTGTCTGCAGGAAAGAGTGTTTTCTAATGGGGAGTGTCCCGAAGAAATGCAAGCTTACAATTTTCTGGTTCATTTTTAGCTGCTCTAGCAGAGATGAAAAATATCTCTTCCACAGCAGCATTTTGACAAAGACCAGTCGAAACCAAACACAGACAATGGGAAACGCCTGCCTTTGGTGCTGGGAGGACTCTCGGTGCTGTGTCGGGGCACTGGGCAGGGAGGGGCTCCCCAAGCATCACAGAGGTCCATTCTCTTGTTTCTGAATCCTTCACTGCTTCTCTCTTTCTGGAGTGGTAATCATCTTTTGGGATATCAGCAATTTCACTGAAACTGTCATTGTGGAGCACTTAGGGGAAAGCACACATGTGACACAAGATTCATTCTTTGAGGGGATTGAGCTTAGAGGGTAAAGTCAAAATATCTATAGGGTCTTACATCTCTTTGAACTTTATTGGAGGAGTTTCTTAGAACATTGATAAAACCATCTAGCACCTCAACCATTTAAAAAATATCATTTTGTTTTTGGAATTGATAGTAATGCAAGCACATCTGAGAAACACTGGAAATTAGGGAGATGTCTAAGAAAGATAAGGACTTTCCCATTATTATAGCATCCCGAGACAGCTGTGCTGCCATGTTGTGCTGTCTGCCACAGGGACCATCTGAACCTACCCGCGTCCGTAGTAGGAGGTCAAATGTCAGATGCGTGATTTATGAAGCAGAGTTCCAGGCCAGGGAATGCGCCGTGTCGTGCTTCTCTGCACCCCACTCTACTGCGGGCATTTTTGCGTGTTGCTAAGTGTTCCTCATGAACATGACTTTCCGGGGTATGTGGTATCCCCCCCAGGCGAGCTGGCCCTGATCAGCAGCGGCAGGAGAGAGCATGTACCTACATGTCTCTCTTCCCTCGTTTACTGGTGTCTTGTTGGGAGCGCGATACTGGCCGTGGTGGGAGAATTTACACCACAGAAATTGTCGGTCACGACACATTGGGGCTTCTCTTCCTCTGCAGGGACAGTGGACAAGCAGATGTAGGCACACCCCGATTCTGTCTTGTGTCGTGGTTAACACCAAGCTTTGCTCTTCCTGAATGTAGGGTATTTCCAGTGACTTGCTATGTCACTGTGAAGATCTTGTACATAAATCTTCGCCTACATTTCTGATTATTTCTTTGAGAGAGAACACTGCACGTGGGATTTTAGGCTCAGAGGGTAGGAGAGTTCCTAGGGCCTTGATGCGCACTTTCACGTGGTTTCCCAGAAAGGGAGACCCGTTGGTAACCACTGGGGCGGGTGCATGAGTGTCCAGTCGCCAAATCCTAGTTCGTGTCAATTACCACCGTCTTAGACATCTTCGCTAATTCAGAAAGAGAAAATGACGTTTCGCTGTCGTTTTGATTTGTGTTTTTAAGTTATTAGCAAAGGTGAATTCTAAAAAGATGTATGTTGGTCATACGTATTTCTTCTATGAATTCTTCACGTCCTGTGTGCAAGGGATTTGAAACCACGTGATAAGCCTTTACCAAGTCCATGTGTGTCATAGCTTGTTGGTGTGGATGCAGACAGCCGGGCCACGGGCTTCCTGTTATGTGGCCGGGCCGCGCCAGCATCACTGCGTGCCTCCCCTGCCGCATAAACAGCCCAGCCGAGGGCTTTGCACAATGGAGGGCTTCATGGTGTTTCGTTAATTCCATCGTTTTGTGAACAAAGCACGTCAGATCACACGGGAGACTCTTGTCCCAGAGCCATTCCACGGCTCTTCCAACTGACCCGAGATTCCACGCGGAGGGACTTGGCGTGCGGTGGGGCCTGCTCTCCTGACGGCGACCTTGCCACACACACGCTGTTCAGAAACCTTGTAATCCAAAGGGTTAGGGTTACGTTCTGGGATGTCCTGTGCTACATGAACCGTCGCGAGCACCGGTCAAAACCAGGCCCAACTGCCGGAAACCAGGATGCACGCACCGCTGGAGCCTTCGGGCAGAAGGAGGAGGGAGGACGTGGGTGAAGGTGAAGGTTGGAGAGGGTTTGGCGAGGCAGCGTGTGCACGCACGTGTGTGCGGGTGTGTGAGTGAGCGTGTAGGAGGCGGAACACGCATGTGCATTTTCTCCGTGGAGGAAAGCTCCTGGCCACGCTCTGAGTTCTGGGCCAGGCTGGTGAGGATGGGGCAAGGCAGCGTCCCGGGCACTCGACGACCCTGAAACTCCTGGGACTGTCTCCCGTCGACCCCCTGGCTTTTCGCGAAAGCACAGGCACGGAGGGCACAGACGCCCCTTCCAGTCTCCCCACCAACCTCACGGTGCCGCCAGGGACAGGGTAAGTGACCCGGGGCAGAGGTCTGCGGCAGGCTGCAGCCTCTCCTGAGTTCTCTGACCCTCGTTAGTCTGAGGAGGCGGGAAGTGCGGGACGGTGAAGCTGGAGGCAGGAGGCGTGTGCTGAACTCTGTGCTTCTGTTTTGGGGCCTTCGGGGCAGACAGGAGCGCAGACGCCCAACGTGAAATGTCCTGGACTGCGAGTCCTTCGAGGGCAGGACTCTTCATCCCCTTTGAAGTCTTGGAGACTTTGGCACGTGACAGTGTCCCCGCACATCCGGGCAGTGAGTGCTGTAACCACCGCCTCTCGGTCACAAAGCCAAGCGACACTCTCCAGTGGAAGGACCTCAGCACCTTCTATGGTGGGAGGACAAGCCCACGGAGTCTGATGGAAAGTGCCAGCGCCGCAGACGGGGCCGGGCCTCGGGGTGACACCGCCCCTGCCTAGAGGTCCCGTGAGCACGCATCCTCTCCCAGCCTTTGAACACCTGCCGGGCTCCGGGAAGCCCGCGGCGCAGCACTATGCTGGCGCTCACGGACGCTGCCGGAGCCCCTGTGTCTCCCGGGCCCCGTGGGTCCAGCAGAGCAGTGAGGTAGGAAGACGTTCCCGGGTGACCAGGTGCAAACGCAGCCCGTCGCGGTCAAGCACGCTCTTCCCTTCGTCCGGCCAAACTGCAGGAGCCCGGCCCCCACTCAAGACTGCAGGCCCCTTGCCCACAGCCGCCCGCACACACTTTGGCCGGGGCCTCTGGGCCCCAGGCCAGGCTGGCCCCACGCCCGCCGCGCGAGCAGGCCCTGGTCATTTCCGGGGGAAGGAGAGCGGACGGGAGTCTGTTCTCCGTGTCTGGCAGCCCGTGGGCAATGGCGTCACGGCCACTCTCGGGAGAAACCGCAGGACGGTGGCCCAGGTGCGCCTCCTTCTCGGGGTCCCGGGTCGCGGCTGCCTGCACCCTGTGTGGGCCATGTGGAGGCGATCGCAGGACCCGTTCTGGAGGCGGGTGTCCCGTGGCTGCTGCAGCGCCGGGGCTGAGGCGGCGCCCACGGGGCTCGAGGTCTGAGAGGCCGCCGGGTGCCCAGCCCGTGCCCCCATCCCCAGTGGCTGAGCGTGTCAGGAAGGAAAGAACAGCTACTTTTCTCCACGGCAACGAGGACGGTTTCTTCCCGGTGGCTCCCAGTCGCAGGGGCGCGAGCACAGGCTCGCTGGTTTGTGCCGGCTTCCCCGGACACGGATGGTGTTTCTCTGGCCCGCGGGGCCCACAGGGGTCGTGAGCAGGTTTGGCACCATCTGCTGCAAGGGTTGGAAGGGTGTTGGCCCTGCTCTGCCGGGCGGCGGGAGCAGAGCCTGCTCGGGAGCCGGCTTCGGGGAGCGCCAGACATGGGCGCTGCTGCCGCCGCGGGAGAGGCTGGGAGGCACGGCCGCGGCCCTCGGGCGACATTGCGGTCACTCAGGGGGACGAGGAGGGCCGGGGCTGGCCAGCGCACCCCGACGTGGCATCTGGCCCGGGCCCAGGTCCTGCGGTGGCCCCTCCGTGCGTGTTCTTCCCCCGCGTTCAGGCCCATCGTGCCCCAGCTGCGGGCCGGTCCCCTCTCCGCGGTCCTGGCGGCTGGGGCTTGGCGGGAGCACATTCGAGAAGTGTGGGGAAGGCTGGGAGGTTTGTCCTTGCCCATCTGCTGGAGTAACATTGGACAGAAGCCTAGCCGGAGGGCAGGAACCGGGGTGCACAGCTCGGGAGTGTGGTCGAAAAATCAGGGTATGTGAGGTCACCCTCTCCAGGTACTTCCTTTCTGCTTTCAAAATGGGTGACTTACTCCTCAGAACGAAAGGCCCACTCCTGTGCAAGTCTGTGTGTGCGGGCGTGGTCTTCAGATGGGAATTACCCAGGGAGACGAACTCCTTCTGGAAGTTTCTGCACAACTTAGCTTCTGCACATGACTTCCACACGAGGACGGACCCCGGCCGTGCACCACTTCTCTTCGAGGACGGATTCTGGGTCGCGCATGACTTCCCCGAGAGGACAGACCCCGGGTGGCCGCACCCCCAGAGCGCTGGTGAAGACGTTGGGCTCCTGAAATATGCGGGGGTGGGACTCCAGCGAAAAAGGGACCAGGCTCAATAGCGGGTATCTCCGTCACCAGCAGTTTGATCAGAAGAGCGAGATGGGGCGGGTTCTTCCATACAAGCTGGTTTCGTGTGATAATTAAAAATCCAAACGTAAAGCACACCAAAAATTAAACCAGAGGCTGAGATACTGTGTTGAGAACTTGTGGAAAGTTTGGGTAAATCACAGAATATTCCCCCCGTTTGCTGGTCATTTACACTGAGAAGAAAAATTTCTGGGCCTCGACCACGGTCCGTATCACCTGCGATGGTTTTATCACAAACACAAATGCCGAGAGACACACCCCGGAGTCTTCCCGAAGCGACGGTGGCCGGGCCTTGGGATTCAGGAGTTAGTTCAAGCTGCAGGACACAAACCCTCCTGTGCAGCCCCCAAGCACCCCCAAACCTGCAAGCTGCTTTGTGACTTGGTCCTCTCAGGGACACACTTTTGCCACTGAAACGCTGGGGTCTCTGTTCACTGCACAGCTCAGTGCACAAGCACATGCTGTGATTACGGGCTTTATAAGACAAACGTTATTTGCCTATTTCAGATCGTTGGGCAAATCATGATTTTAAAAAATTAGCGACTTTCCCTTTGCAGTCCATACCAAGCAGCTCGTGTGTAAGGAAGCGCCTGTCTTGGGGCTGGGGAGCCTCTGTCCGTCAACAGCACAGACATGGGGCACATCCGGCCATTTCCCATAAGGGGGCTCCTTTCTTCTCTCGGATCTTTCCAGAAGCCCTCGGATAGGAGTGAGGGGAGCCGGCAGCTCTCTCGGAACAGCAGACGTGGGCTTAAGACCGCACATCTCTCCAGACGCCCCTATGCCTCTGTGTCCCTTTCACACTTGGCGGTCCTGGGGGCGGGGTGTGTATGTCAGCTGCTCTACTCAAGAAGGGTTTCCAGAGGGACACGATTGTCTGGAACTTTCCCCAAATCTTGGCCTGTGCCACGGAGCAGTCAGGTCTTGCTGCTTCTTCAGTCTGCTCAGCTGTTGGGGCAAACAGTGTTCGGGGCCCTGAGTTGCAGGGGAGGGGGAGGGAGGGGATGGGGGAGACACTTGTGTTGTGTCACAGGACAGAGGCACTTTGTCTTTTTGTCCCAAAACACTTAATGTTTAGTTGACATTGGTTGGAAAGTAAACCTCGATGGTTAAACTTAAAAACTAAATGTAAGCTTTATTTATTAAAAAAAATACATCCAGCTGTAGAGCTTTCCTCAGGGATGCCCTAGAAAGGACCCCTAGGAAGGTTCTGATTCGACCACAGTGACCGACGTAGGAGCAAAGCTCACTGCCCACAGCAAGCCGCCCGAGAGGCAAAGTCGAGGGCCCGTGTCCCGGCACATGTGTGCTGATGCTGGGCAGCGGGATGGACCTGCCATGGCCCTGACCCTCCAGCTTCCGGCTCTGTTTCCCAAAGGCCCAGGATGCTCCGGTCCCTTTGCGAAGCAAAGTGTGGCTTCCCCGTTGCACCTGTATCGAGGGGGGCTTGAGGACGAGGAAGGCGAGGACCGGGCGTGCGTCTGGTCTGAGAGGCCCCTGTGCAGACAGACGGCCTCCCGGCTCTGCTCAGAGCGCTGCCAGCCTGCCTCGCCACGCACTCTGACCTCAGACTTACCCACGAAGAGACGGAGACAAACGGTCACTGTGTAGAAAGACTAAAGAGAGCACACGAGCAGGCAGAGCGGCGGAGGCAGAGGGAGAAGCAGGCTCTCCGCTGAGCAGGGAGCCCCATGCCGGGCTTGATTCCGGGGCTCCGGGACCATGACCATGAAATCAAGGGTTGGACACTTCACTGACGGAGCCACGCGGGGGCCCTGAAAGACTGAAGACTTTTAGAAAGGTGGAGACAGGCTCTGAGAAAAGAATCTAGTCTGTGGGTTCAGGATCTGGTCCTGGGCCCTGAAGCACCTGCTGAGCGCGTGGTGATGAGCGTCATGTCCAGTGATGTCCCCAGCGGCTGCTGAATCCAGCAGCAGGTCCTAGTCCCGGAGCATCAGGATCTGCTTATGGGGCCAAGTGCCTCTCCCTGGAGGTGCCCCACATATGGGCACCCACGAGCCCTCTCCCATACCCTGTGCTGTGTGCACGTTGGGTTGCCCCGGACATACGCACCTGCAGGGGCTCTGGTGCCGAGCTAACAGCTCATTCCTGGACAGTGGTTCTCCCCAGGTACGCGTTCACCTGCGCGGTTGGAGATGGGACCGGGTGGCGGGCTGAGGAGCGGCTCCCGTGAGCACCTGAGCATGGTTCCTTCAGTCGCGGGGCCGCGGCGGGTCTGGAGGCACTTCCCGGCTGAGCCGCCGCCCAGATAGGCTCCCGCGACCCGAAGGAACTCTGGAAGCAATGGAGGGGAAGGAGCTGCGTGCGTAAAACGGAAAAGGGGTTTTACGGTCATTGTGAGAGACTGACGGAGCAGCTGCTCTGGGCTTCTTTAAAATGGAACCAGCCCGGCCAGCCCAGACGGCAGCCCCGCGCTTTCCTCCTGCGGCTCATGAAATTATCGCCGCTGTGCATTCCAATATTTACTTCTTCGCCCTGAATCTTTGCAAAGCTGGGATCCAAAACCACATTACTGTTAATTGGAAATACCCCTGCAATGCCTGGAAAAATTAGTCGTGGGGAGCAGAAGAAGAGAAGCTACAACCTCGCAGGTCAGTTAGCTCTGTGATTTGCGAAAGGGCGTCTGCCCCGACCCACGGGGTTATTCACGACTCACAGCCGGAGGACGGGAGCCGAAAGAACAGGTTTCTTTCAGGTCGCTCCGCACACTGACATACATATAATTTAAATATTTATCCGCTGGGAGAGGCCGCGGCGCTGGGCCCGGTGGTGCCAACGGGGACTAATCCTGGGGCCTGCGCCGTGCTGACTTTGGCCTGTTCTGTGCGTGCCGGTTGAATAACACGCGGCACTTTTCTTGAGAAACCCCCACCATGACTTCAAAACACATCAGTTTCAATTAACTCTAAGGAAAAAACCGGGATCACTAATTCCGGGCTGCGGTTACGGGTCCTGGGGCTGCTTTGAATTTGAGGACGTCGAGGGAGGCTCAACCAGAAGACGTGCGAGAGCGGAATTTTTTTTATTATTATACCTGGAGTGGCAAAATTGCCAGACGGTGTACTTTTTGGCTTTCTAAAGGAGTCACACCAGAGCCTGTGTGTGCACACAGGCTCTGGTGTGACTTGGGACACGGGCCGGCGGTGCTCTGAGAGCCCGCGGCGTGGGTTCGATTTACTTCTCTAATCTGAGTGTCTGCACCGGCTCTGCCACAGACTCGGGGACCCCTGGCGACGCCCCTTCCTTGCGCCACCGTGCTGAGACGGGCTCAGGACGCTCTTGGGCCGTCCGTGGGCTGTGCTGGGCCCCCCACGTCCAACCACAGCAGCGGCCCGTCTGGCCGCACGCACACTCTGGCCCAATTTACTCGATGGTAAAACGGCTCCAAATTATCAGCTGAATTTTTCATGACAGAATTCTGTTTTCTTTTCAGGTAATTTGTGGATAATTGTTGTGGGTGCCGATTCTCACCAACTAAGAATATCCTCACTTTCGCTCCTACTGCTGCTTCCACGGACGCAGGGGACGGTCACTGCTGCTTCCACAGAGACAGCGGCCGGTCACCTTAACATAGTAAGAGTCAGTTAATTTTTTGCAGGGAGCAAAGCCAGTGGGGGGACAGGGACAGGGAAAGAGGAATGAAGGTGGGAGGATGGCCCCAGGGTAGGGAGAGAGACTACCCAGAGAGGGAGTTTTGGAGCAAGACGGGCAGGGCACGTCCTGGGCTGGTGGAGCCGACAGAGAGGGAGGCCCCTTAGAGCGCGGTTCCTGGACAGCCACTATTTTCCGCTCCCGTGTTGCAATATTTTGGGTTTTCTTCATCTCTTGGCGAAGTCTGTACAATATCGTCAGGTGATGTTATGGAGAGAGGAGGCCAGGCCATTGGAGGGGCATGAGGCAGATGGTCCACTGGTTCTGGCTGGGACCCCTGAGAAGGGCCCTTGGTGAGGGTCTCGGCAGACGGGCTAGGGAAGCTTCATTAGTGACGGGAGCCCAGGAGACCCCAGGGCAGAGTCAGGGCAGGGTCCTCTCCTTTCCCCCAAATGTCCTCCCCAGGGTCGCCCCCTCGGGGAGGGGCAGTATGCCTGTACAGAGGACCCCTTCCTCTCAGCAGCTGCTGTCCTGAACAGAGGTGCTGGGCTGCTGGGGGGGCACCAGCCTCCTGCGCGCTCCCCCGGGGGCTCCGGTTCCCACCTTCAGGGTCCTGATCCATACTACACCCGCTGTGGCCCTAGAGGTCTGGGCTGGCAAACCGGTGGCCCCGGAGTCCAGGCCAGCCTTTCCTGGTTGCATCTCACCTTTGTCTTCAGCCTGGTCTCTACCACGTCTCCCTGAAGACGCCCCGGGATCCTTCGGCTGGGCCGCTGGTCCGTCCCCTTGAACGGGAGCCGGCCGCCCTGGCCCAGATGGTCACACTCGGGCCTGAGGGCTCTTCTCTTCTTTCTGACTTTCCTTCTGTGGCTCGTTGGTCTGAGAGCAGGTCGGGGGCTGTGGAGGAGAGTCCTTCGCATCTCTGTCCCTGGAGGGTGGAGCATGCTTTCTCTGATGCCCGTCACATGAGATGGGGCAGGTGACATGGGACACGTGGCCCGATGTCTGACGCTGATCCACACCCATGGGGGTCCCTGCTGGGTGGGAGGTGCAGGCTGAGCTCCAGGTGAGACACTCACTGGAGCTTCCCGTCCCCAGGCCCTGAATTCTGCAGACGCGTCTTGTTGGAAACAGAGATAAATAAATCTCACGTGTTTCTCTGTGCTCACCTGCCTTCATGTCTCTTCTCCACCCCCCACCCCGCCCCCCAGGACACAGGATGACACAGCTGCATTCTGCAAAATGAACTTCCCCGCGTCCCGCAGCTCCCGTGGGGGACTCTTCCACCGGGACCAGAGTTCTCTGCCCACCTTGGGGAGGCCGAGGGAACCAAGGGGCAGCGTTCTGCAGAACGCTGTGGGCGCGAGCCCCCGAGTCTGTGTCCAGGTGCCCTCGGGGAGGCTGGAGGTACGCGCTGTCCAGTTTCACTTTACAGGTGCTCTGTGGGGACGGCTGCCTGGGGACAGATGGCTTCCTCCGCACGGCCGGAGCTGTGACTCCCCCGGGACTAAGGTCACTGTGGATTGCAGGAAGATAACGGCTCAGGAGACTCCGCAGACAGAAGCGTCCGCTGGGAAGTTTTTGCCGTCTTGCTCTAAACCCTGCCTGGGCATGAATCTGGGCAGCTTACAGGCTGGGGGTGCCCTCCCTCCAGGCTGGCGCGTTCCTACCTTATCTTTTTTTTTCCTTCTCTCCCGACACAAGGACATAAGACACCCCAGAGTGGTGTTGTTTCATTAAATGCACAATGGAAGTAATTCGACATGCCTGGGCCTGTCCAGCTGACGTGACACAAACACAAGGGGAGGGTGGCTCCGGGTGCCCAGCTGGGCTTCGAAGGCATTTGCGAGATCTCGTGCACGAGCCCTGGGCATTACGTCTCACAGGGAGGAGGGAGTTTGCGGATGGGCAGCATTTGGAAAGATGTCCAGTCGTTGTGGACACTCAAGGAGGTGGCACTAAAGTGTTTAAAGAGATTCGTCCTTTGGAGCAGAGATGTTCTCCCCTCATTTATGCGGTGAGTGTAGCTTGGGTGTTGGCTCCAGCCTCCCTCACCGGGACTAAGTCCCATCAATTTCGTTGGGAAAGAAAGGCTGTTTGCCTAATTGCTGAGGGGTCTGCTCTGGCTCATCCCACCTTTAACTTCCTCGCAGGGACAGAGAGTGGTGTGTGGACTCTGGTCCCGCCAGGAGCACGGGGAGCAGGGAACACGGGTCTAGAACCTAGAAATGTCCCCGCCGCTTGCCAACAAGAAAAGCCCCAAGCACGGGCTGGTTGGGCCTGGAGGTCCTCCCGTCACCGCCCTCACGCGAGGCTCCCGGGACCTGCTCCGGGGGCTGTAAGGGTTGGAGCGCAGGCGCCATGGGCCCACGCCTGTAGAGCGCGCTGTGTCTGAGCACTGCAGCGTCAGCCCTTCCCGCTGGGGTCGGACCCTCCCGTGCTCCAGCTCCCCACCTTTAGCCCGGCGGGAGTGTTTGGGACGCGGCTTCGACGACAACAGCCCGCGGAAGATTCGCGTTTCTGATGTGTGTTGAGCCACAAGGTTTGAGTAGCTTGTTAAAAAGATCCGACGAGTGTGGAAATGGAAAAACTTGTACTAAGTTGGATTTTAGTTCAGAATTCATGTCAAGTCATTGAGGATTAGAAATTTATAAGTGTATCACTGAGGCAAAAACGTTTCCGCTTAATGATAAAAATGCGGACAAAGTTACGGGGGAGTGCGGAGAGGCAAAGTGTTTCATACACACGCGTTATGTGCGAACTCCGGGGCATCGCTTTGGTTGCCTGAATAATAATTAATGTTGACAAGCTCCTTTTCTTTGAAATGTTTTAAAAATCAGACTGCAGTCTTTATACCAGAGCTCGTTCAGATAATGCGGGGTTTTAGGTGGGCCCTGACTCAACACACCGGGCCATGTCCCTCTCTGCCCTCACGCGCTCCTGCCGGCTAAGGCTCTCTGAAGCCACTGGAGCCAGTCCTGTGATTGCCGTCCCAGGGGAGGGGCTCACGCCCTGGCAGGGGGGCCCCTGGCCCAAGGCCATGGCACATCAGTGGCTGGGCTTGGAAGTGGTTCCCAGGGATCCAAGTGTCACTGCAGGACTTTCTGGGACCCTGTGGGGCCACCTCCTATTCCGACTGTGGATGAGCTCCCATCTTGGGGAAGAGTTTCCAGCTCTGAGAACACAAGTGCAAGGTCCCAGATCTGACTTGAATGCATTTCAGCATAGGAAAAACGTGAGCGTCTGCGTTGGCAGATGTGAACTTCGACCGGCTGGGCGCCTGGGAGCACGCCCGACGCACCAAGCACGGCAAGAATGAAGGTCATCTTCCCACATCAGCCCCTGCCCCGCCCCAGATGGGGATGGCAGACACACAGTAAGGAGGGAAGAAAAGAGCAAAGGCCTCGGACCAGCTCTCCTTCTGTACTGCGGACAGCCACGAGCTAAAAGCAAAGGACAAATCCTATTGTGTGGAAAGCACAGAGCCATGTTTGCAAAGGTAGTTGAGCGTTCTGAGGGACAGTGGGTGGCTGTGCAGGGCCTGGGGGCCAGCTTCCTCCATGGCGTCGCCCAGTGCAGAAGGCGGGCGTGACTGTCCCTCACGGGGGTGTACGCAGGGCAGGTAGGGTGGTGGTGGGTGCCTGGGGGGTGTGTGAGCTGGGGTAGGGGACCCATGCGGTACGTGTGCGCTGGGGGCTCATGCATCAGGGTCATGTGGGGGGGTGGGGGTGTGGGGGTGTGTGCAGGGGCGGGGCCCACACAGGATGGGGGGCATTCTAGGGGGCAGGGCACATGCACACCCAGATCTGCCTCCTTGTTCTAACGTCACAGGAGGACCTGGTCTCTTCCACTCCAGGTCGTTCTAACCCAGGTTTGTCCCCAGAGGGCTGGAGCTTTCGTTTGTCTATTCATCTTCTGCAGTAAACCTGGAGCTGCCCAAAAGCCTGCACCAGGGAGTGGCTCTCAGTGTGAACCTTGTAGGGGGTGGAACAGGTGGCGGTTTCTGCGGGTTTACCTGGCGGGGATCTGGCTGAGTGCTGTGCAGAGGGGTGCCCTGTGGACAGTGACCCTGTGCTGTGAGCCCAGGAGGAGGTCAGGATGGCCTGGGGGCCTCCTTGGCATTTTGGGTTTTGGATCTGTCTGCAATGGTGCACCCCTACTAAGCATTTCCCTGTTTTTATGTGTCACATGGCGGCGCTCCTCTGGTCTCTGCCCAGCGTGCAAAGGTGGCACCAGGGCGCTATGGGGGCGTGTCCGGGGCTGCTGTCTCAGGACCCCGCTCAGGGGCTGGGAATCTGCCCACGGTGGAGGGCAGGCACCCAGCAGTCAGGTGCCTGCCAGCAGGCGAGCTCCGTCCAGCAAGGCGGGTGTGGACCCCTAACCCCACCGTGGCTGAGGAGTGGCTCCGTGGGTCACCTAAGTGGACGTTCAGCTCGGTTCTTGAAATGCAGAGAGCTGTCTCCCTCCCCCGGCCCCTCTTCCCACAAAATAATACTTTTTTTTTAAAGCCCAATTCCCAATAGATAAATAGTAATTACAATTACAATCGCCTACGCCTGATAAATACTGGATTGGCTCTCCATGCAGGATCCTCAGGAAACTCGCCTTTTACAGGAGAGCTGATGAGCACCATCCCCGGGGCTGTCTTCCTTTTTTCTTTTTTTAAGTAATATTTAACATCACTACAAGCAGTTTGTTGTTTAAAGGAATGGATTAGCCCAGCTGTAGTCCGTGGCACCCGCGCCGTCCGCAGGCTTCCGGGCCAGCCCAGCACCACCCGAGAACCGTTAAATCTACCTTTGCCTCCGCGGGTTTTCTGACGCGGCTTTATTAACAACGCTCTGTTTACCCATACGGAGAAGGTGACTGACCAGATGTTCTGAGTTTTAAAAGATCTGTTGGTGTCTCGCGATTTCCACTGGGAGGTTGACTTGTCCCAGATTTTCCTGCTGAGAGCCGGAGCAGGGTTGCCGGCACGGGGAAGCTGTTCCAGCCACCCAGGCGGTTGGGGTGCTGGGGAGGAAGGGACAGTCGCCCTGCCTGCCGCCCGCCCAGGGCCCGGGTCTGCTGACAAACAGCATCGTTGAGTTCATCTGTAGTAAAATGGAAGAAGGCTGCTGAAGGTAGTCTGGATCCGGGAAGGTCAGAAAAGGGAACCGCGTGCATCCCTGGGCCTGGCCACACGCCTGGCTCGGGTGTGAGTGGGAAGGCGGCGGAGTGGGGCTGCTGAGCAGGACGGCGCCCTCTGTGCTGCGGGAACTGCCTGGGTGGCAGACGCGCCAGGGGGAGGAGGGACCCTCACGCCTGTGTAAATGCCCCGCACAGGAAGAAACGGTGTCGGCTTAACATGGAGCGGAAGGTCTGTGCGGCCTCCGGTAAAGCCAGGGCCAACAGTCCCATCGATTACACGCAGGCCCCTCCCCTACCTGCCGCGTTCCCCTCTCATCGAGGCCCGCGTGCTTGTGTACCCCGAGAGCTGAAACAATACTCTGCTTTCTGAAGAGATGAGGGAGCCGCCTGCCGCCCCCTGGTATCTCGTCCGCGATGCAGCCCTTCAGCCTCCCGTGCTGGAGCTCGCGGCCGGGCTGCACACCCTGGGCCAGAAGACGAGTCAAGAAGAGCAGAAATTATTATTGATTTAATCACACAATCAGCGGCAAACACTTCAGGCTAAGATAGCAAATCCATAACAGCCTGCGCACGCGGCCTCCCTTACGAGTTTACCAGCAAACATGGCGCCCACTTAGCACACACGCGGGCCTGGGGTCAGCGCCCCTTGGAGGCCGGCCTCCCGGGCCTCGGGCTGAAATGCGCTGGGAGTCAAGCGCTATCAATCAGCGATGAGAGTCGCATGTCTGGGAAGCATAACGACATCGGCAGGAGGATTATGGAACGCTCTCTTGCCATAATCTAGAAGCATCTTTCAGACAAAACTCTGCTTGAAATCAATTGTGTGCAAGGAGCTGCCTGCTGTGGCCATTCAGCGCCACACAAAAGGGGTGAGCGTCTCCCTGCGATCTTTCACCATCACTGGTTTATCTAATGAGACCAGAGCTTTAATTTCTTTTCACATCAAACACAGGATCAATGCTCTGCACTCAGCAAAGTGTGGAAACGGCCGCACAGCCATGTCCTCCAGCAGCGAGCTCCGCGGCCCCGGGGCCCGTTTGGTTGGGGACCCGAGCGCGCGGCTCCTCCTGGCGCGCCGAGCGGGGGCTGCAGGCCGGGCAGGGCCTCCCCGCGGCCAGCGGCTCCGAGCTTTGCTCTCTCCCCATTTCGGAAAACCGAAAACTGACTTTCCAATGTTCTCACCTTGGGGTAATCCCAGACGGGGAGGAGGACCGCATGAAGGGTGTGGGGTCCCTTGAGGTCCCTGGCGGGTGACACGGCAGGAGTCCCAGGGAGCCATCAGAGTCCTGACACCTGCGTCCAGCTGTGCCTGAGTCTCAGGTTCCAGAGGGCCCCTCGGGGCTCAGGTCAGGAGAGGGTGCTCTGCACCCCCAGATGTGGCTCCTGATGCAGGCGAGGCTGGCCACACCTGTACCACAGCACTGCGGTCAGGGGGCAGGACCCCCATCCAGTCAAGCAGGCAGTGGCATGGGGTGGGGGACACACCCTGCGCGGGGAGCCCCACCTGTAGGGTCTGCCAGCGGCCAGCACAGCCGGCGGCCAGGACGTCCTCTCTGCTCAGGTCACAGAAAGGAGGGACTTGACAGGCAAGCGTCCTCTGCTGAGCCTGTGCGTGGGCAGCCAGGGTCAGAGGTCACGGGTTCCCAGGTCGTGGGTTCATAGGTCGCATGTCACCAGGTCCTACGTCTGGAGGCCGCAGGTGTTCATGTCATCAAGCCCATCGCACCCCCGGGTATTTATCCTCACGTTTAAATGACACACTTGAAAATTCGATCGTCTGTCCTCTCGGGGTCAGAGCTCCTGAGGAAGGCTTGAAAGTTCCTGGGAGCGAGCTGGTGGCCAGGGTCTCCTTGGGCAGCTGTGGCCACCCCGCTGCCTCCGTTTGCTGACCTACACCTGCGTGAGGCCTCCATGGTCCTCAGATGCGGGCCTCACCCCTCCTTCCTGACGGCGCAGCCGCAGCCGCCACGACTTGCAGGGAAGCCGGCTGTACGGGTGCCGCTGGTTTGTGCTCAGAGCAGGTCTGCAGGTGAGGGGCTCAGTGGTGGGCAGGCGCCGCCTGCTTGCCTGGTCTGGAGGCCTGGAGGCCTGGAGCTGCTGCCTGGCACTGAGGGTCCCGTGCTGCCGTGCCCGCGCCCCACCCCCGCATACCTGGGGGCACCTGTTTCCCACCTTGGTGTTCGAAGGGAACCTACTCCCCATCCCGGAGCTCGTGGAGCACCTGTCTTCGAGGCCTGGGCCCCAGGGCACCGGCGCCTGCCCATGGGCAGCTTGGGTGGAGGCAGGTGTCCTGAAGACAAGGCAAGGACACTGCACGACGTGGAGAGGACAAGCCCCTTGCCCCTCACGCACCGGGGTTGCTGCCAGGGGCCGCTGGGTGCTAGGGATCCGGGGGCCCGTCCTGCGAGACCCATGTGCAGGCACCCTGAGCCTCACGCAGGCCAGGCCCCTCCAGAGCCCGCGGGCCTTGGTCGCCAGGGCCCCTGGAGCAGGGTCGCCGGCTGCAGCCTGGAGCTGTGCTGTGGGGGTCTGGCCGCCCACAGTGCTTTTCCTGCAGACCGTCTGTGGTGTGGGAGTTCCTGAGTGGCCCTTTACTGGCACAGCTCTTGCTGTGTTCTCTTTACCCTCTGGGTCAGAAACGTTGACGGACCCCGGACTGTCCGTGAGCACCCCTATCCAGAGCCGGAGCAGGAGAGGCCAGTCTGGTCTTCCGCGCATTCTCTCCCACTGCCCCGGGTTGGGCGCCGCGTGCCCTCGGAGGTCATGTGAGCATGATTTCCTAAACGTGCTCTTTTCCCCTTTTCCTATGTCTGTATCTTTGATTAACCAGTCACATCCTTCAACAGCCTTCCCATAATCACTGATTCCGGAAACCTGCCCTGTTCACTGGCCCCGGGGCTCCCCTCAGAACGCTGTCAGCACTACCATCCCCAGCGGGGGCTCCTGTGCAGCGCCGTGCCCCTCTGGGCTGCCCTGCCTGGTGTCTGAGTGACCCTCGGACGGCCCCCTCTCCTGACCCCAGCACCCGGAGGCGGGGACCCGGTCTTCCTCATCACGGTGTCACCTTCTCTGAAACTAATGCTTAGAACTGAGAGTCAGTCCCAGAAGGTGCTCCGGAGACTCTCCAACGAATCATTAGAAAATGGAATAAGTAAAAAAAGAAACTTAGAGATTGGAAGAATCCTCCCTTGTTAGTATTTTTCATTAGCAAAACTCCATTGTGTCCCAGCAAAGCTCAGGGAAATGCCGTAGCCATGGGGGGAGCTGGAGGAAGGGCTCTCCGGCCCCCCCCGCCACTTCCTGGGGGGCTCTAACGATTTCCAAATCAAAGTGCAAAACAAAACAAAACAAAAAAGCAAAAAAGCCCTTTGACGCCTGGGATGCATTTATTTTGGTTACGTGGGTGAACCGGTCATTTAGAACGCGGAGCCGTGTAGGTCTGTGAGGCCTAAAGTCTGGAGGAGCCTCGATCAGAATGGGGGCATTTTGGCCCTGCCGTCACCCAGCGTCAGAAACACGGAAGCGTTGGAGCCCGTTGGCGCTGCACTTGAACACCGCTTCCCAACAAAAGAATTAGGTAATGGAAGTATTATAAAACCGCCAAGTAAAATTTTCCAGACGTGGACACCCCGCCCGCCTCTGTGGTAGCCTGGACCGGTCCCCGCGGCAAGCCTGCTCCCGTAGGAGAAGCGACAGTGGGTTTGTTGTCTGCTTGCCGAGGGCTCGAGAGCGGGCTGGAAAGCAGGGGTTGCCTTCACGCGTCGTCCCGTTGGAGGGGAGGGGAGGGGGGAGGTGCGGACCAGAGGGGTCTGCGGGCGCTGAGGGGTGCGGCGGGAGGAGAGAGGCTGCTGGATCCAGCCCTGGGAGGAGGGAGGCAGCGTGTGGCTGGTGCAGCTCGCAGCTCTTTGTTTATGAGAACATCTGTCTAGGGCGGGACAGCTGGAGATGCGTCTTGGAAGGGTTTTTACTACTTGGAATTTGTTTCAGCAAATAGATTTACTTCCATGTATCATTTTCTCCTACCAGAAAAAAAAAGGAGGAAGAAGTGGGGCTTAAACAATTTCCCTTCATTGTGATTACTTTTATTCATAGATTATGAACGTGTTGCATATGCTTATGCTCTTACAGAAGATGGACCAAATTTTCATGAAATGTCAAATCACCGCACCCCCCCCAAATATTGTGTAATTTTGGCCCACCCTGGCCTTTTTCCAATGTCTTCGCCAAACTAGCTACATTTATCAAGACATCTCTGGAAATTGGGAACAGAAACATTCATTTGAAAATATTGTTCTTAATGTCGAAAGTTTGCTTCAAAGCAAAATTGTGCTAATGGCATTGTTTCTTCCAGCCATTTAAATGCTCTACGTACTGGAGAAACAGAAAGACCAAATTCATTAGGGATAAATTATTAACTTAAATCTTCAAAGAAAAGCTTAAAGAAGGAAAAGCTCACCAAATGGAAGGAGAGGCACAGCGAGAGGCACATAACTTCACACCATTGTTTGTGTATTATTACAGCTATTATAACTAATTGATGCACTAGCGGCTAATTAGTAGCCTCGCTCCTCCAAATGTTTTGCAGGACAATTATTCTGCGCTGCTTCCAAAAGGAGGAGGGCGGCGTTTGTCTACCTCTGCTTACCGTCCTGTGCTCCCCCAGCTTGCTCCTCGTGCTCAGGGAACTGACCTGGGAGGGGTCCCGCGGCACCCGCCCCATTCCCTTGGCCCAGATAAGGATCTGCTTATGGCCTCTGTGTGTTTACTGGCGGGCGAGGGTAGGTTCCACCGAGATTAGGAGGCGCGTAGCCTCAAAAGCAGCAGGCAGAGCCGCCCGCGTGCGGGGCTGTCCCAAGCCCGCCACGACCGAGTGCGGCTCACCCAACCGTGTGGCCAGCTGCCCCCCAGCCCCAGAGCCACGAGCTCCGGGCACCAGGGAATGAGCCAAAGGGGTTGTGGTGTGTTCGTGCGCCCACCCTACAGGGACCCTGTGCCTCTCGGGACACAGGAGGTGCATTCCCAGTCATCCCATGGTCTTGGGGGTTGCTAATTTTGGTGCTTCTAAGTCCTCTGCTGGATGAAGACAGGATTCACATCTTGGGACAAGAGCAGCCCCTCGCATGGCCTGCGGCCACCCGCACACTCGGGTTTGCACGGATGCGCTCGTTTCCTGTTCCATCCCATTTCCAGTGCAGCAAAGACAGCGCCTGCACGTGCTCTCCAGCTGGCTGCGCTCTCCGACGCTCCCACCTGCCCTTCGGCTCTGGGTCTGTGTGAGTGAGTGGGCAGCAGCAAAGGGAGGGCCGCCAGCTTCTGCGGCTTTGTCAGTGGGACCCGATGGCTGTGCGGCTCCCTACTCACAGGTCACTGGACCACCCAGAAGCAAACGGTGTGTCTCTACCCTGCCCTGAGCGGCTTTGTGCAGCTAGAGCTCTGCTGGAAGAATGAGCAGAGGAAATCATGTGTCCAGGAGCCTGTGTCTCGGTCCGGGCTTTGTAAGGTGGAAGATCGGGCGTCTAATAAGTCAGGTGAAGGGGCGGGCGGTCTTCCTACGGCTCTTCACACTCTGGCGCTTAGGAGCTCGTGGTGACGGCTTCACGGATACCTCACAGGACCGCTGGTGCCCAGTAGGTATTTGTTGGGTGCTGGTGCGTATGCCGCTCAGAGGCCGACTCTCACTGCTGGGAGCGGTACTGAGTCCACACGGTGCCGTCGAGGAGCCGTCCCCTTTGAGCTTCGTGAGCCCAAGGGGCAGGTGACACCATCACACGTGAAAACCCCAACACTCGGGCTAAATGATGCACCTCGACAGGGGGTAGAGGGCGGGATGGGCACTTACATCCTGTCCTATGGGTAATCCTGCCACCTTCTTACCAATTCATGAGAAAAACAATCCTGTGAGTTTAGAAAGTGCATTTCTATGGAGAATTACTGATTTCTTATTTTGGGGAAATACGGCACCATCTGAATTAGACTTGAAGTTGGGAAGAGCTTCCTGGAGGAGGCACAATTTTAAGCCAAGTTTTGAAGGATAAGTAGGAGTTGGGTGAGTAACTTGGGGACAAGCATTTCAGACAGAGGGAACAGCATTGTGAAGGCAAAAAAGCAAGGGGCAAAGTATTTATGTGGATGAGCTAGAGGCGGGCGGGGACTAACATCAGGGGTTAAATGCTACCCCCAAGGCCCCGTGGCAGTGGAACAATTTAGTCCACTTGCATGTGGGATGGACACTGATTAGAGCAGGGCCAGGAGCGAAGCGTGGCACAGTGGTTGGAGAGACAGGAGGGTGGGGTCATGATGAGACCCGAAGGCTGGCTGAGGGTGCACCTTGGCAGGAGGCGAGAGTCCCCAGTGGCCTGGGCTCCCTGCCGGGATCCTGGGATGGTCTTGCTGTCCAGCAGCAGGGTGAGCATTGGGAGATCCAACTTTCAGTGCTTACAGAGTCTGGAGGGGGGTCTTGGAAAATGTGTGTGGGTCATTAGCGCAGAAGTAGTTTAAGCTCTGGGTTCGGACGAGGTCTCATGGGAGAGACATGGAAGCTGGGGGTTGAACAGGTGTCTGGAAGGCCCTCTTCCTGTAGGGCTGCTCGGGACAAGGGAAACGTGGGTTTGTGGATACACTTGGGGGTTCTAGGAGAATGGTGTCCCCATTTCACCACAGCGACTGCTTCTAGGGAGGGAGAACTTCTCACTCCTCCTCCCCTTCCTCCTTTTCTGAACGGGCTGCTTCCTCTCTAGCAGATCCTACTTGCTTAGGACACCTGGGCCGGGGGTCCCTCCCCCCGACCTGTGCTGTCGGACGAGTACCGATGAGAGCTCCGCTGGGATCGGGGGGACCCTTCCCTCGATGACTTGCCCCGCATCTGAAAATACTGCCGTAGCAGTACAGGGACAGCCACGGCCTGGCAAGCACCATCATCCCTGTGCTGGAGCCAGGTGGGGCCACACATTCACATTCTCATCCCCTGTCTTCGGGGGTTTTCTTCTTGGCTCTCTCTACGCTGGAGGGCGAGGCCTGCTCCCCGATGGCCATGTCCTCCCGGTCCCATGTGTGTGGGGCCTCGCGAGGCCACGTGTCACGCTGCGCGGAGGCACCACTCTGCTGTGGCGGTGGGGGCAGTGCGGGCGCTGGGCCGGAGCCAGGCCGTGTGGGGCCGCCGTGTGGGTTCAGCAACACCGAAAGCAGGTGGTGGGAAGGTGTTTTTCAACAAGCGAAGAAGAGATTCTGCGGAAAATATACCTACTGAGATGACTCAATTTCATCTGTAAAAATGCGGCTTTATTCAGAAATTGTCAGTGATATGATACAGCTAATTAAGGCATGCATGGTGTTAACAGTTTCATTAGAGGAGATAATATTGCCCAAGAAAAATAAGAAATCATTATGATGAATGTCTCAACATTACATTACATGTTAATGAAGTGTAAATGATCTAATTATTTTTGAAAGAATACAGATTCGATTAAACTGTCGGAATTAAATTGGAAAGGACAGCCTATTGTACTTTTTATGTACAGACAAGTTAACGTTAATTAGGCACAATCTAGAGGAACAAATGAGGCACAACCCTCGGTGAACAATCATGGATCCGTTGCTCAAGGCAGGTTTCATAAAGAATCATATTAGGGAAAAAATTGTGAGTCAATTACATGCAGGGCCCCGGCAGTGGGAGGGCCCGGGAGGCGCGAGCCCGGCGTCTCCCTTCCCACCGGGCCCTCACCGCACCGTCGATGCGTCTCACCACCACGTCCATAAATCCCGATTCTACTGGTCAGCGGCGAGATTGATTTTCATCGTGTCCCCGAGATAGCTTCCGGGAGGAGGCACGACCCACTGGTGGCTTCCTACCGCGGACCCGGCCTCCGGAGGTGACTTCCTTGCCAGCTGGCCCCACCAGGATCTCAAACCAGGGTGCTCCTTTGTGTTATTGCCATTGTCATGGCAACACGGCGGCCACTCTTGGCCGTTCCTGCCGGGTGCTGTGACTGAGCCACGAGGGACGATGTGGGTCTCCCTCCCGTTATCTGTTTCAGATCAATCGATCCAAAGAAGAAAAAGAAGAGGAGGAGGAGGAGGAGGAAAGAAACCACAGTGAAGGACAAAACCAGAATCTGTCAACTTTGCCAATACTCTATCAATACAGACCTATCCTTTTTTGTCTTCTGGAAGAGCAATTTTGAAAACCGAATATTCTGCATCTGGCTTTATTTCTATCTTGTTTATATTTTTATAGAATCAAGATCTGAAACCAGAGGAGTCCACTTCTTGATGGACGTGTCTGCGGAGGCCAGAAGGGTCCACGTGCCAGGACAGCTTCTGGGCCTCAGAGCAGCAGTGTGTCCTGCAGGGTGCTGGGCGGAGCAGGCGTGGCCCGTGGCAGCTCGCCGTGGCAGGCAGCCCCATGGCACCACGTGAGGCCAAAGGAGGGAGGTTTCGTGGACCTTCTTCCCGAATGCAGGCCCTGCGGGCTGGTGACACGTTTCTGGAGCCACTCACTAGTGCTGAAGTCTGTGAAAGCATCAGTCTGCATCTCTGACCTCTGTACCAGGCCTGCGTTTTTGAAATGAAACTACACCTGCTAAATTATATTCTTGTTTAATTACGGTGCTGTCCTACTTTACTAAAACCCAATACACAAAAATATGACTAAAACCCTCCAGAGAAATGAAAGGATGATTATTTACAAAGAGTGTTTACTGTATCAAAGGGTTTACTGCTGGGGTCCTGTTAATTCTTCTGGTTCATTAAAAATAAGATATAGTTGGCACATTAGCCCATGAATATAGTTATTTCATAAAACAAGGGACACAGCTGTTCCCTCCCCTTCCTCTCCCTCAGGAAGCTTCATGGGGGTGAGAAGGAAAGGGGCATGGTCCTTTGGTGTGCAGAGCAAGAGATTTCTTTTTACACCCAGCTCCAAAACTTTAGGGTAATTATTAATAATTAGAATTGAGTGAAAAACCCACACCAAGTGAGTTATTCAGTGTAATTTGCAGTTAACAATAGTTGCCTTTTTGAAACCTCAGGAGTCAGAACAAGAGAGTCATACAGCCTTTTTGTTTTAATTTCTGGCAGCGGAAGGACCAAGATTTAGAAAAACCCTATAGAGGGAACCACATGCCTAAGAATTACCAAAATAAAAAAAAAAAGCACACACAACAACAACAAAAAGTAATTTGTAAAATGCATGGAATTTGGGGTTTTAAATAAAATATATTTGGACCCTGCTCAAACAATGTTCACAAAAGGTGCTCACAGCAAGCTGGGCTTTTTGTTTTAAAAATTTTCAGTATATGCTAACAAAACACCATCCAGCCTGAAAAACATTCCTGGGGGAAAGCTTCCAAGGCCATGAGCCTTTGGTTCCTGGGGCACCAATGATCTAGGCACCGGGTGATGACTGCTGGGCACCGGGTGATGACTGCTGTCTGGTACCAGGTGGTGATGGCCCTGAAGAAGGGACCATGGAGGCCAAAGTACCTGTTGCTTGTGGCCATTACTGGGCTTTGGTGATGTCCTCCTGAGTGTCCACTGCTGACTCTCTTACCTGTCCACCCTGGTCCTGGCTGGTCAAGGCGCTGCTGTGCCTGGGAACTGAGTCTCAGTAGTGCAGGTCCCTCTTGCGGTTTTGTCGGGAGTCAGGAAAATGCCCTCGAAGCATCTAGACACCCAATCAGTGCTGCAGCGGTGACTGTTACAAATGGGGGGCGGGCATTCCTGCCAGAGAGTCAGAAGCCCTTCTCGGGGTGCTCCAGAGCTGTCTTCAGACCTAGGTCGCTCATGATGAGTCTAGCTGTGGATTCGGAACCAGAGCAGGGGAGGGGCCTGGCCCTGGGAAGGAGGACGCCACAGGGCTTGGTTTCGGAGCAAAGACGGTGAAACAGCCCCCCTCAGCAGGAAGCAAAGAGCACAGGGATTTCCAGGCACCTGCAGGCAGAGGAGTGGCTGCTGGCGGGGGCGGGGTGTGTCCCCGCACTTCAGGGTCCGGGGATCCTATTTTTCATACCAAGGCTTCAGTTTCTGAGTAATGATCCTAAAAGGGTAAGAATCAGTGATGAAACATGATCCCAGCAAAGCAGGCAGAGCCCGAGCATACCCAGGAACCCGGGCTCTGCCCCCGTTGTCCTCCAGGCCACGGTGCGGACAGCTGCCTAGACCCTCCCGCCTCTGGGCAGGTCGGACAACCAGGACCCGGGGCCCATGGGCTGGGGCCGTGGCTGGGGACCCAGTCATGCCCTGACAACATGTGTGATGTCCTGCATTCTCTTTTCCCAGGGTGGGTCCTTCCATATGTTGTTCCGCCTGCAAACCTGAGTCGAGGATGGCGTCGCGCCCCCCATTTATTAGAGAAAGTCTTTTGCACACTTATCTCGTATTGTTTGTGAATTATATTTAGAAAATAAGATTCCCTGCACATAAATATTTGTAAAATATTAGCAAATATCAGATATTATATTTAAAATCACTGTTTCCTCAGAAGAGAAATATTTAAAGACAAAGTCTGCCTTGAAGCAGGAATCAGTGGCTACTTGTGGACATCTGTGACACAACGACTGTCTTTCCCAACTAGAGAACATCTCCTATAATCATCACTTTAGAAATATTATGAATTCTGCTGTGGAGTTCAGGGTAACACTAATGGAAAGCCCTTGATAATAACAATGAAGCTGGCAGAAATACAATCCAACATAACCACATGAACTAGGGTATACAATCAGTGTAGTAAAATGTAAAATATAGTATTTTGTCAGTAGCTAATAATGCATTAACAATTATTCTCTTATTCCTCCCAAGGGACTCAGTATAATCAATTTTAGGTAATGTTTATTAGGTTCATATCCTATATATCAACCACTCAACTGGGCTTTGTAAACTTTTTACAAAGGGGAATAATACAATATAATATTCAAAAGTATTCCAAGCAGTAAAATATTGTTTAATTGAGTTTCAAAGGCAGTGCGGGTGTTGGGGGTAAGAAATACATCTTTGCCTTCTTACCTTAGGGTACCATGATCCTGCATTGTCGAGATCCAGACTTCTTAATTACAAATACTACACGGAGTCAGGCAGTCACCGGAGTGCGATTCTGACGATCGTGGCTAATGTCAGCGTCACTAACACGGTCACCCAGAAGCTGATGGCAGAGCACAGCTAGCATGTTGGTCGCAGTGGGCACTGGTGCTACACGCTGGACGATTCGTGACAGCAGGACAGGGAGGAGAAACTGTCAAACTTCGCAGCCCAGGTGCCAGGACGGAAGAGTCCGCGAGGGGCAGGGGCCACTGGGCAGAGACGGCTTCCGAAGAGAAACCGTCGTTTGTTTCTGTTTCTCTCCAGCATCACGGACGTGCTTTTCTGTTTGGTTTAAATTGACTTTTCAGTTTGATCTCAAGCCAGACTCTATGTGACCTGATGAGGTCTCAGCCGTCGAGCCCAGGTCTTAACCTCCCGTCGGAGCCGGCCTAGTCTGCGTCTCCTGCGCGCAGACCGAGCGGGCCAGCGACTCCTTGGGCCACGGCTTTGAGCAAACCCAGACGGCATCCTCTGCTCATGAACCCCGGCGTCAGGGAGCGGCGGGAGCAGCGGCCACGGTCTCCTGCAGCGCCCCACGCGGCAAGAAGAGCCTCATCGGGCAGGATCTCCCGCCTCTGCCCGCGGCCTGACCCACCCCGAGGAGAGCCCAGGGCTCCGGGCAGACTCTGGGTCCCGTGCTCTGCACACCTGACCTCTCTGGGCGGGGAGCCAGGGGCTGCCGCTTCCACGGTCCCCGGGGGTTCTCTTCCTTGGAGTCCCGCAGTTGAAGGTTGACTTGGATGGTGAATGTTGTCTCCTCTTGATGTCATTGTAGCTGGAAATGCACAGTTATTCAGGTTTTTAACAGGAAAAATACTGGGTAACCTTTCCTCATGTCTCAGGCTCGTGCACATAATGCACAAGTTTCCTGGCTGCTCCTTGAACTCTCGCTGTCCCGAACCCACAACACTGTTCTGTGGCCTGCGTTCTGCCAAGGGCTGGTCTATTCCCTCAGCCACTTGGAAGCTGTCTGCTCCTTTACAAACTCCATCCGTTCTGAGGCCTTCTGCTAAAGCTTCTCCTTACCGCTACACCTCTTAGTTTTCTCTTTTTCTCCCTCTGAATTGTCCTCGGTAGGAAAATGGGTGAAGAGCGGAAACAGGCAGGGCAGCATTAGGAAGGGCTCGGGCTAATCTGCAGGGCCGGACGAGGGAGCAGGCTCGCTCCCATGAGGGGTGCGCACGGCCGTCTACAGCCATGGAACATCGAGAGACGCGTCGAAGGCTCCAGGATCCTGTAGGATGGCCCGAGGAGAGCGCATTTCTCTTTTCTCCTGGAAAATACACGAAACAACCAAGATATCGAGAAACAGAAATACAAGTGTCACGTTTCGTGAGGTCAGGAGACATCTGTAGCCCCGAATAGTCATCTGTGAGGAAGGGCCGCCCCGTGCCATGAGGAGAAACCTGCAAAGGTGCAAGCTGCCCCGAGAAGAGGTGCCCAGAGGCGGGTCCCTGACACCCACAGAGCTCGGTTCACCCTGCGGGGCGATGAGTCTGGAACAATTAGAAGTGGGTGGAGGGTTGAAGTGGATCTTGACTAAGATGCGCTGGAAGAGGCATGGAAGGTGGGGCTGAACACAGCCTTATGCGCACAGACCCCACTGGCAGCAAGCTGTCGCCTCGTAAGTCAGAGTAGGAGAGGCCCTAAGTCCTGGACATCCATTAGTCGCTGATCTGTGAGAAGCAAGAGCTAACGCATATATAAAAGACTATAAGAAGAAGGAGGAAATAATAGGAAAACATGGCAGATGAAGAATATTTATCAGAAAATGCTGTCATAATTGGTCTTGGCAATGATTTTTTGGGTAGGATACTGAAAGCACAGGCAATGAAAGCAAAAATAAGTAAGTGGTTTTACATTAAACTAAAACGTTCTGCACAGCAAAAGAAGTAGTCAACAAAATGAAAAGACAACCTATGGAATAGGAGAAAATATTTGCAATCCATATTTCTAGTAAGGAAACACGTAATGTATGAGGAAATACATGAGGAACTGGGGACTCCTATAACTCAATAAACAGAACCAAAATCTGAAAACAAAGCCAAATAACCTGATTAAAAACGGAAAAAGGATCAGAATAGATCTTTTCAAAAGAAGACATCAAGTGGCCAACAGACACATGAAAAGATGCTCTACATCCCTCATCAACAGGGAAATGCAGATCAAAACCACAACGAGATACCACCTCCTACTTGTCAGAATGGCTGGTACAAACAAGACTAGAGATAACCAGTGTTGGAAAAGATGTGGAGAAAAGGGAACCCTGTGTGCTCTTGTTGGGAATGTAAATTGGTGCAGCCACTGTGGAAAACAGTGTGGAGTTTCCTCAAAAAATTAAAAGTAAAACTATCCTACAATCTACCAATCCCACATTTGGGAATTTACCCAAAGCAATTGAAATAAAGATTTTTGAGGAGGTACTTGTACTCGTATGCTCACTGCAACATGGTTCACACTAGCCAAGACATGGAAGTATGTCTATTGATGAAAGAATGGAAAGAGGGGCGCCTGGATGGCTCAGTGGGTTAAGCCTCTGCCTTCGGCTCAGGTCATGATCTCAGGGTCCTAGGATCGAGCCCCGCATCGGGCTCTCTGCTCAGTGGGGAGCCTGCTTCCACCTCTCTCTCTGCCTGCCTCTCTGCCTACTTGTGATCTCTCTCTGTCAAATAAATAAATAAAATCTTTAAAAAAAAGAATGAAAAGAAATAAAAAACATATTTTACATATATAACAGATATATAATATAATATAATATAATATAATATATAATAATGGAAAGAAAGATATAGAATATATATAAAGAAATATATATATTAAATAATACACATAGAGAAACAGATATAACATATATCTACACATATCTCTCTCTATAAAACATATATATAATGAATGGAAGGAAAATTTCATATGTATATATTCACTCTTAAAAAGAGAGGGACATTCTTCCATTTGCTACAACATAGATGAATGGATGAACCTGGAAGACATTGTGCTGAGTGAAATAAGCCAGATGCAGAAAGACAAATGCTGGATGATTGCACTTCTATGGGAAGTCTAAAAAGTGATTCATAAAAGCAGAGAGAAGAACTGTATTTGCCAGGGGCCAGAAGGAGAGGATATGGGGAGGAAATGGTCAAGGAGTATAGAGTTCCAGTTATGCAAGTTGAATATGTTGTAGAGATCTACTGTACATAGTGCCTATAGCTAACAATACCATATGACAGACTTAACATTCGCTAAGAGGGAGATCTTATGTTAAATGTTCTTAACACACAAACACATGATAAAGAAGTAGAGGGAAGGAACTTCGGGAACTGATGGATAGTCTATGGCCTTAATAGTGGTGATGGCTTCATAGATGAATACATATTCTCAAACTCATTGAGGTGTACACATTCAATACCTACAGATTTTTACATGTCAATCATATCCCAGTAGAGTAAAAAAATGCTATCATAGAGCAGATGGACATTGTGACAAAATATGTTTTTATGGCTTAAAAAACAGATACATATTTCTTGAAGCAATCACTTCCACAAAACAAGAGGTCAAGAAGTGATAGTGGATCTAAGAAGCAGTACAATAAGGTAGAGGAAGAGATACACAAAAGCTGACAAAGTTCATGAAGGAAGTAAGGAAGTAAAAACATCACAAAAACAAAGGTCTCATTGGAAGGAGCATAAATCAGCCTGGACACTGCCAGACCCTAGAGAGGATGCACGGAGCAGGAGCCGAAAACTCAGCCAGATGAAGCGGAAAGGAAGGTGATCCTAAAGGAAGAGACAGAAATCACAGCTATGGCAGATGGGTAATAAGGTATAAAAGACGCACAAATGACTTTCAGTGAAAACATGATGTAATAAATTATATTATAAAATAGAATTAGTTTTTTTCCCCCCAAGAATAAAAAGAAACATTGGAGTTTTAGATTTTCCCAGTACTAAACGACATAGAACAATCAAGATAGGAACCTACTCCGATAATATTGGACTTCAAAGGCAAAGAAATAATGTCCGGGTCTCCAGGCCAAAAACACCCACAAAACACCCACCAGGAAAAGTCATTTCAGACATCTCTGAGGCAAAAGTCTACACTAGAACACAGCTGTGCCATGACTACAATGCACTCAGAAGAGGAAAAGCGTGAACCAATAATTTTGTACCCAGCTAAACTATTATTCAATTGGGAAGACAAGACACAAATATTTTGAACTGCAATAACTTAATTAATACTATTTCATGATCTAGTTTAAAGTTAGCTATGATGAATTCTAGCTAACTGGAGAGACAAATGAAGAAACTATTGTAGAAGACAGACATTGGGTTCCCAATTCACTTGACGGGCAGATTGAAAGGGACATGGCACTGGGCACTCGTGGGTATGGGACAGAAGGTAAATGTTACAAAATGTAAAAATCTGGACATCTTATAGCAAAATTCAGAAGTAAAATGAGGAAGGGAAGATGAGAAGTAGTATCATAAATTTGGTTCCATGATCTTTTCTAACTTGGAGTATAAAAATATAAAAGTAATCAAAGCATAAGTATATTTAAACTGTTATAGTCTATGTTCTGACCTTCCCTGAAGTTGAGCAGTGCACAACATGAATGCATGTACATGTAGATTCTATTTCAAGACAATAGGCTAACTACTAAAAAAATAAGTGATAAAGTACAATCAGCCGTAAGTCGCTGGTGATGTGTTGGGAAGGCAATGAAAAGTATAAATGTCCTAATTTCATTCTTGCTTATGGTAGGGGTCAATAAAAACTGCATAAAAGCAATAAATATATCACATAAGTTTTTTGATTAAAATGCAATAGTTAAAAGTGCAAATCTTTCTGCATATGGAAACACATAGACAACAAAGCAGACACAATATATAGTAAGAGGAAAAGGCAAGAAGAACAGAGAGCACACCCTGAACGTGGTAATGAAGCCAAGACTGTGCACATACCCTGCATCTCTATTTGTAGATGGACTAAATGAAAGTATTGAAAGAACAAGGATTTTTTTTTAACCTCATAGAGCAAAAGCCAGTTATATGATGCACACAACGAAACAGAGTAAGTCAGAAAGTTGAAGTTAAGAAGACAGGCAGAGGGCCACCAGGCACATATAGACAAAGAGAGAACACAAGGAGGAGTATTTTAGTGTCAACAAGGCAGAACTTCAGGCAGAAAGTGTTAAGGGGACCAAGAAAGACGCTTTGTAATTATAGGAATTGTCACCAAAAGATCTCGTAACTGAGGAGTGTCCAGGTATTTTACATGCTCACCAACTAGTAAACACAAATGCAATCGACCCAAGGGGAACACACAGAAACTCACAGGTAACAGGAGACGCTATTTCTGGGCTCGCTGCCCCAGGCAAGTCAGGAGCTTGGTCGTTTACACATGGGGGACAGGAGCGAAGAACATCAAAGCAGGTATGAGTGATAGCCACATAACATTTTGGTTGAAAACAGGGCTTACAACTTCTTTTTAAAAACTTTTTAAATTTAAAATCATTTTAGTTAACATACAGTGTATTAGTACTTTCAGGAGTAGAATATAGCAATGCATCAGTTACATACGACACCCAGCGCTCCTTCCATCACGTGCCCTCCTTAGTGCCCATCGCCCAGCTACCCCTCCCCACTCCGACTCCGCTCCGGCAGCCGTCAGTCTGTGTCCTATAGGTAAGAGTCTCTTGGGGTTTGTCTCCTTTCCTGTTTCCATCTTACCACTTCTTTATGTAGTTGTGACTAAACTGTCAAACGTAACAATTGACCACAGGGGAAATATCTCATAAAGACAGAACAAACAGTTCTGATTATGTTCTCTGATAATAATGCAATAAAGCTGAAAATTAACCACGGAATCATAAAACAAACAACCACAGAACGGTAAGACAAACAACCACAAAACGGTAAGGCAAATAGCAAAGAAAAATGTCGGTACCTGGAAGGCTAAAAATAAAATGAAAGTAGACAAAGGACTAAACCCTGAAGTGTCAGAATTTCTCCGAAGTAATGACTACAAGAAATTATATGCTGGGTGTGATGGGTCACAGTGGTGCTCAGAGGAAAATTCACAACCTTGAAAAATTATGCTTCCTCGTAACTGAGAAAGAATAAGTACTCAACATCAAAAGTTAGAAATTTAATAAGTGAATGAATCTTAGCAAAGCAAAAGGAAAGAGTTAAAGACAGTAGTGGACATTGAGGAGTTTATAAACAGAAAACAGCAAATCAAATATATTGAACGATTGTTCTTTTGGAGGAAAAATAAAGAAGAGGAAACACGACCTATTAAAATCCCTTCCCCCACCTTCACCAGCTCTGGCTGGAAGCAGGGGGTGGTGGGACGTGGACTCCGTGCAGATCCGTTTGGTGGCCTACAGGAAGTGGCTGAGTGTTCTGTAGAGTGCGAGTTACTAACCCTGAGTCCAGAAGTTATAGAGAAAAAAAGTGACCAAGTAATAGAGTAAACACACAGAAATAGGGCAAGTTTGCCAGGCCTGATCTCCCAGGAAACCAGTGAACCATTTTTTTTTTTAAAGATTTTATTTATTTATTTGAGAGAGAGAGTGAGAATGAGAGAGAGAGAGCATGAGAAGGGGGAGGGTCAGAGGGAGAAGCAGACTCCTTGCTGAGCAGGGAGCCCCATGTGGGATTCGATCCTGGGACTCCAGGATCATAACCTGAGCCGAAGGCTGTCGCTTAACCAACTGAGCCACCCAGGCACCCCTCAGTGAACCTTTAAGAAACAGTTGGTGGTAAGGACATCGAAGTTGTGTCTGTGTGGAAATAAACTTCCAAATTCTCTCGATGGATTAAAAACTGATAGCAAAATCAGATGAAAATCCCAGGAAAAAAGAGAGCTTCCCCGTGAGTTCGGGGAAGAGAGCACCGTCTGTCACGAGCAGAACCGTGGAGAATGCCGTCTGCTGACACAGGGAAAGAATCTTGCAACTTCTGCACGGGGCTTTATTTCAGGAATCCGAAATTCAGGGTTAACGTGCTTGTTAACAGTGTTCACTATGTTAATAAAAGTTTACATAGATGTGAAAGACACTTGTTAATATTTAGTACCTCTACGTGATTGAAAGACACTTTCATGATTCTGTTTCTTTTTTATTGCAGGATCAGATACACATTTCTGTGGTGCTGGAACACATACGTTCGACTACGTGGCATCGTGTGTGACGGGAACACTCGGGGCCATAGCGTTCAAGGCAGGAACAGAAATCAGCCCGGGAAAACCCCTGACGCCACGTGTCTGATACTCTGCTGGATGCGCTGAGCATGTACACAGCCTGAAAATTAGAAAGAATCAAAACCATCATTGTTTTCAGAAATACAATTATTTACTTAATAAATACAAAGGAATCAATTGAAAAGTTGTGACAAATAAGACAGTTTTGTGAGATGGCTGGGTGTCATGTACGTAGGGATTAATACCACTCCCATGTACCAAAAATATCGGTTAGAATTACCAGAGAGAAGAGGCCATGTGCAGCTGCAACACTCAAAACAATACCAAGAGAGGCACGTCACAGGCTCAAGTCCCGTCTGTCTGGAAATGCAGATAGTGCGGGTCCAGGAGAGAAACTGAGCGATACACAGTCATGCCTGCTTGGCAAGGCTCGTCTTAAGGAGTCGCTTTTCCTAAACTAACCTACACATTTAGTTTGGGAGCAATCCCAGCGGAATCTCGGAGGGGTTCCCAGGTTGCACTGAGAACGCAGCAAGAAGAGCCGGGACCCGGTGAGCACTCGGGCCATGTCTGCGCAGCAAACTTTCACGTGGAGTGTTGTGAGGTCCAGTGTCACATGGACAGAGACATGGTGAGCGGTGTCAGGACTGGAAGGGTCCAGGAATGGGTTCAAACATACACTGAAGACTATGACATGGTGAAGACCGACTGCCCAAGATGGCGCCTGGACCCAGGTAATGCTCTCCTAAACATCCATTAATAAAATAGGACCCACCTCTTACCTTCTTTCAAAATAAGTGTCAGCTGACCCGGAGATCAACACAAAATTATGATGGTGTTAAACATAAAATCAGTGTTTTCCCCTGTGAATCTGGGAATGCAGAAGGCCTTTCTAAGTATAAAACCAGACCTACGAAGTGTGAAAAGTGGATTAGGTAATTCCACTACATTAAAATGAAACCACCTTTTTTTTTTTTTTTTAAGATTTTATTTATTTATTTGACAGACAGAGATCACAAGTAGGCAGAGAGGCAGGCAGAGAGAGAGGAGGAAGCAGGCTTCCCGCTCAGCAGAGAGCCCGATGTGGGGCTCGATCCCAGAACTCTGGGATCATGACCTGAGCTGAAGGCAGAGGCTTTAACCCACTGAGCCACCCAGGCGCCCCAAATGAAACAACTTTTAACAACAACTGTAACACAACAAAATCAAAAGGCAAATGACAAGTTGGAGACGATAGCGTATAATTTATATCAGACACGAGGCTGATTTTCTTAATATGTGATCCCCTGCAAAGAAGTTAAAAATATTAAAAACCCGAAAGAAAACTGTATATGAACAGTTTAGGGATAATGGACCTTAGGCATTTGAAAGGTCCTCAACCCCATTCACAGTTAGAGAAACGCACTGAAATTATACCGAGATTTTTTCCACCTGTTACATGCGTGTACGTTGGTAGCACAGAGGTTCGAAGAGGACCCAGAGAAACGGGAAGCCGCGCTTGCTGTGGGCTCCAGTGTGAAGCGGCAGAGTGTGCAGGGGGTGAGTCGGGAAGGTCTGAGGAAACTGTAAATCCGCGTGTGCTTTGACCAGCCAGTCCATGTGTAGGAATTGATCGCGCATCTGGGGAATAGTAAAAATGGACATTCATTCCATTGTTTTGAATTGCTAAAGAGTCCAACGATCTAAAAAATCCACAAAGAGGGGACTAAAGAATTCACAGTTCATTTATTTTTGTGGAAGAGTCTCTGAAGGTCTTAGAAGCGTGAAGCCATTTTACACATATTCGTAGAAGATCTCCAGGAAACACCCCCCCCACCCCCGCCGCATGACGCCTGGCAGGCTCACAGTTTCAGTAGTGAACCCTCCCATACACCTTGCTTTCCATCACCTGGCAGTGCTGGCCTCCTGCGGGGAGCGCTCTGTGTGGGCGGGGAGCCCGCAGGTGTCACGCGGTCCTGGATGCTGTGTGACCCAGTCAGTAAGATGAAGGGACATTTTGGTTGCCGTGGAGAGGGAGCGAGGGATTGCAGTTGTCCTGCTGCTGCCCCCTCTGTGAACGAGGAGGAGCCTGGTGAGCTCTGTCAGGGGCTCTGCTCATGCTGGGGGTACTGGGTGCTGATGACGGGGTTCCGTGCCCGCAACACAGCTCCTTAAACCTGGCTGAGAAGGATGGGGGCCCGTTGTCGGGTGGTGTCGTTGCGGCCGATCCCACGGGATTCCTATAATGGCTTCCACTGGCTTGAGTTGGGGCCGCGAGCCCCTTTCCAAACCCAGCACCGTCCACGGGTCGCTCTGGGGGGTGGTCTCATAAACGGACGCTTCTCAGTGCTGCCGCTACTTACCTCCTTTTTTGAGAAAAAGGTTGTAAGTTTGGCTAACTTTGCGGGGTAGCTTGTCACCGGCAATACGCCTTTGCACCTGCTCAGGTGACGGTCAATTCCTGGCCACCGCATGTCATTTCCAGTCAACACCTTCACGCCTTCCACTGTAGAGAGGCGGCCGTGACCTTTCCTGAATGTGGGAGCTCGTCTCCCCTAGAGACGTCTTTAAGAGGCAGATGGTGTCGAAGCCTTGCAGTGGGCCTGGTTGGGGAACGCTTCCATCTGGAGCTCTGTGAAATCGATCACAGACTCTGACTGGCTCTGGAAGGGGCCAGATGGACCCACACTCACACCGTCGGTGGCGATGACGACATCTGGTCCCTGAGTGGCAGGCTCAGCCATGAGCCTTCCATGTTGCTGATGTCAAGTGGCAGAGCCGTTAGGATTGAACAAAACAGAAGGAAAAGACCAGACAGTTAATAGTCACTGATTCCTACTACGTTCCCCCGCGATCCCAGCAACCCACCGGGATGTTTCTTTCTGCTTCTGGACGGATTCCCACGTTGCACGTAAAGGCGCAGGGGAACAGCGTGGCCAGCCGTGCTCGTGGACTCCCGGTCGGCTGCGTCTGAGCCAGGACGCGAAGCACGTGCTCCCAGGGAGCCTCGTTTGGGGGTTTCTTGCAGCCGCACTAGAATGAGAGTGGGCTGCCCCGGGGCCCGTGGTGCTGCCAGTAGCCTGGTCCTTGTGGCGCGAGCCCCCATGCCACTGGAGCACGGGACGGGGCGTCCCTCAAGGGTGCAGGGTTCTGGGCCATAAAGCTCTGGCCCCGTAGCTCTGGCGGAATGTGGTGCTCAGCAGCTTTGGTAAGAAAAGTTCAGCTCGTTCCAGGAGGCTGTCTGCTGGCTATCGACGTGCTGCTGAGGCAGAGGGCGCCGTCCCCGCAGCGTTCACCATAACCGAGAACACACCGGCGTGTCCTGACCCATCTGGGCTGAGTCCTCGGAATACGATACAGTGGTTTGATTTCGCTGTCCTTGGGTTAGCTGAGACGGCTGGATGGGGCTTCTGGGCAGATCTCTGGGCGGGAGGTGGGGGGGCGGCGCACAGTGACCCTGGAGCCTTGCCGACCGCGTCCACGAGGTATGGCCGCACTCAGGACAGATGCCCTTTGAGTTGAGTTAAAGACAGACGCCCTTTAATTTTGAGGAGCATGATTTGCAGATGGTGGGCTTTTCCTGGGGCCAGCGGAAGGCTCCCGTGAGGCTCTTGCCCTGAGTCTAAGGGGTGGGACTCGGGTAAGCAGGTGCACCTTTGGGAAAGACCGGTGCTCGCGGGGGGGGGGGGGGGAGCATGAATGCAGTGCTTGGATGGTAAGTGGCCTCGTCATGGGGGCTTCTCGCGAACGGCCGGTGTGAGTGCCCCATGGGGACGGACAGCCTGCTCAGCGGCGCAGTGCTGGGACCTAGGCCAAGGGACTTCAAATCCTTCGGTGCAAACAAAGAGGCCATTTTGAGCACCGAGTTTTACCAGATCCTGGGAAGACGTTGGGTGGTTCCTGAGAGCGGATTTGAACTCCTCCCGTCGCACCGGATCAACGTAACTGAACAGTGGATTTGACCGACATCTTTGCAGTCCTTGTAACATTGTGATAGACCCAGGCCCTCTCTTACTGTCATATTTCATCACTGATCATGAGGACTCAGGTAGAAACAAAATACTAATATTCACGTCTCCCTTTCCTTTCTGGCCTTTCAACACCGCTGCCCCAATCATACCTACATTTGGCTGGAGACCATTTGGGCTTCCGAGGGGTTTGTGTGCGGGTCTGGATGGTGATTGGGCTGTGGGGGGGGTCCGTCTGCGGGGGGCCGGCTGGTGGGACGGGTTCAGGAGCAGGATACCGAAGGGCTCTCAAGTTTAGACTAGGTTTGTCGTGTCTAAGCTGCCCTCCCCTCCAGCCAGCACCAGAGGGGTCGGTGGGCACTGCCCTGGCTGAGCGTGGCCCCGATGGGCAGAACAGAGGTGCCCAGGGCTGTCACGAGGGATTTCTGGAACCGACGGGACCTAGAGGTGTGGAGCCCGGGAAGTCTGCCCTTGACTGTCCTTCAGGCCCTGTGCCTCGTCTCTCCTGGTCCATGCACATGCACACACAGCGTGCTCCCACGGTGACTGAGGCAGGTCCCCTGGCCTCGTGGAAGGGTCCATGGGACCCTGGTGGCCATGTATGTTGGCTGTCAGGTGTAGAGCATGTGAGGGCCACCAGAAACATGCAACGTGGCAGACTTTTCTCTGTGCTTTGGTCGTGAGTCTGCCGCTGCCACGGAGATGCAGACTGAGGGCAGGGTGCCCACAGAGCCCCCACACTCACTCCGAGCCGGGAGCGTGGTTGGCAGGACCTCCGCTCCCCTTACTTTGTCCCGCTCATTGAATGTTCAGCTTATTTTTCTTCCTCACTCTCCGTATTTCAGTTTGGATCGCGAGGGTCTGTTGTTTGGGAAGAAACGCTGGTCTGTGACCGAGGACGGTCGTGCTCTTCTTGTGGGGGTGAGACGCGAGCTGGCCTCGCTTCCCTGCGTCCGTGCTCGCGAGCCGTGCCCCATACAGCAACTGCCCGGCACGGCGTTGCCTGGTGACTTGTCCCGAAGACACGTCCTTGACGCCTGACTTCCTGACCCCCTTTCGTTGGCAGGGGAGACCGAGACTGGAGGAGCCACGCGGACGGGACCGCGTGCCCAGTGCCCCTGGCCTCCTCATGCTCTTCCCACAGCCCTGCCGGGCGGCGTCTGTCCTCTCCACTTCGCAGACGCAGGGATTTAGGAGGACATGGGAGTAACCTGTTCAAGGTCAGGCTTCTGGGCCACCTGAGTGGGGCCCTGTGCCGGCGCTGCCCGTGTCGAGCGGCTCCTGCGGGCCCGGCTGGGGACGGCACCGGCGTGGGCTGCTCCACCACGGTCTGCAGCTGCCTGGGTCCGCCGTCGCCGGCTCCAGGACGTTGCTCCCCGGGAGGGCGGGCTGTGCAGACGCTCGTGCGTGGGCTTTGGGACGGGGTTGTGCGTGCGGTGGCGTGGACTGAGCCCGGGTCTGGGGCACCTTGGGTGGCGACCACGGCCCAGGACCCTTTCCAGCAGCTCAAGGTCAGCACTTCCTCCCAGGAGGACTCGTCGAAAGGCCGTTTCAACCAGCGCGGCTCACGCGGAGAAAGTTCCAGCAGACTGAGGTGGCAAAGTAGGCTCAGAAACAGGCTCCGACCCCGACCGTCGGGCTCGCGATGAGGCCCTTTCTGGTGCGGACGTTGTCACAGGACTTGTCTGCCGCGGACGGGAGGATGGAGGCTCCCGGGGAAGCTCTCCTGCCTCCACCGTGCACCCCGAGCCCCCCGGTCACGGGCCGGCGCTGTTTTGTCCTGGAGGACGGGGCGCTTGGCCTCCCTCGTGGAGGTGAGTGTGCCCCATGGAACGCCAGGCTGCCCCCCGAGGCCACTTGTGTTGCCTTGGCCAGCTTTGTTCCCTTCCCGCCAGCCGGGTTCCCGGGGACTCACGCCCTCGCCCCCGCCAGTCCCAGGTGGGCATGTTCTGGAGCCTCCACGACCTGCCAGCTTCGGGCCTTCCCCCAAGACCGGGTTGGGGTCACACTGCATTGTATCCGCCTCTCGAGCACTGGTAATGGGAGATGCTGGGACTGCTTCCAAGGCAGGGTCCCACCCCCTTCCGGACCCGGTGGTTTCCTGGGAGGTGCCAGCACCCCTGAATGCAAGCCCAGGAAAGCACCCGTGTCTTCTCCCATTTATCTGGTTGGCGCTTGTCCCTGGCACGGGATGGTCTGCTTGTGGGAGATGGGGAGATGGGCCTCTTCTGGTGTCCTCGAGTAGACCAGGAGGACCCCTTGTGCCTTTCCTGCTCAGGGGAACTTCCACAGGGCAGGGTGACAGACCAGGAAAACCTTGAGGTCAAATCCCGAATCCACCACGTTGGCTAAGGCAGCCAGCGTCCAGTCCTGGTCCTCTGGTGCGAGGACAGTGCGGGGACACTCACAGACCCTTATGGCTTGCAGGAGGGAGAGGAGAGGAGGGCCTGTAGCTCTCTAGTTGCTGTTAGTGGAGTCGCCAAGCGTCCTGTTACTGGTGATCCCCCTGCACTGACTTTGTCCCAGTCCCTTGAAACAGTGACCATGTGACCCGGCCTCTCACCCAGGCTTCCACACTCTTCCTTCGGTCTCTCTCCCTTGGCCGGGCTTCCCGTCACGTCATAGGTGGGGACGGGAGGCTGCCGGGCCAGCTGTGTCTGGAGCTGATGCTATGACTCGGGCAGGTCATTTCCTTTCTGGGATTCCTGGGCTGTGGTTGGAGACAACACCATCCTTCGTCTTCCTGCCAGACCTGATGTTCTGTTTTCAAGGGTTGTGAAGGCAGTGAGGGCCATGGACCCGGTGCTGGTCATCGGCTCCTGACCCCGCAGCCGGGACCTGCCAGTGAGCCTCAGACTGGCCGAGTCCCAGGGCTGCTCTGGGGCCAGCTCCCACCTGTCCCTGAGAGCCCGCTGTAAATGGTCAGTTTGTGAGCCATTACTGGAAATGGAATTATGCAAATTTACAGTTGTATTGAGGTACTTGTTCTATACATGTAAGAAGTTATGTAAACTTACAATGAACAACACACTGCGTAATGGTGACGTTGCCTGGAATTCTGCACGCACACTCTCGTGCCCTGCGAGAACTCTGGGTGTGGCTCACACAGCATTCAGCCCCAGCACCTGAGCCATGTCCAAGGGAAGTGGATGAAAGAGTAGTGCTTGGACCGCCGGCCCTCCGATGCCGTCCCCCCTCGATGCACAGCCCGCCAGTGCCCTATCCTCAGATGATGCGTGCACACAGTCTGTTTGGGGCAATCGGAACCAGCAGGGGGTGGTCCCACCTTTCTCTCCATCCAGCCTCAGGTAGTGCCGGCAAAGGTGCGGACATGGATTGTCCCCCTTGGTTTGTAGATAAACATACGACGTTGTGAGGAAATGCTCTGTGGAAGGGACAGAAGGAGTCAGAGACCGTCCCCTGCCTGTCCCCGAAAATGCTGCCGTTCATGACTTTCTCTGCAGAAGGTTGGTATGAGGGGTGAGTGCATACGAAGCAGGAGGCGGGAATGGGGTTCCTGTTTCACAACACTGGCTGAACACAGATTGGACACTGGGAAGACCGGCCCTGGAATTCAGGTTGGGGTGAATGCACACGGGTCTCAGAGAAAGGCACCTCTTGGGGTGGGTGTATCTCGCTCTGGTTAGACGTGGGTCCCACGCAAGTGCTCGGAAAGACCACGACCCTGGCGTGAGATCTGCACTGACCTGACCTTGGGGAGGGGGCTGCTTCTTCAGGGGCCAGAGTTTCCTTATCTGTGAAACCTCCCACACCTTTTGGAGCAGCAGGGGTATAAATGGGAAATCGCAGGCCCCAGATGAGTGGGGAGCTGTTGTGATGATAAAGAATTCATTTCCCTGGATGGAAACTGCCAGAAACAGTGGAAACATGTTGACCTTTCCTTCAAACCCATACTGTTTCAGTAGGCCTCTCACATGCCCTGTGCTGGCGCTCGGTGCCGGTCTCATGGCCACGTGCACAGCGGAGTCAAAGAGGGTGGCGTTCGCGTGGTGCGTGGGGCAGGCCAGCCTCTGAGAGGTTGATCTCGTTGGCGGCGGCTATGGATGAACAGACAAGTGTGTTTCTGAGCCCTTGCCGCTTGCCGTCATTCGACACAGCATGCACGAAGGCCCTTGGGAGATAGGAATCGCTCCCCGCACTGTACAGATGAGAAGTGAGACCCGTGGAGGTCAAGGGATTGGCTGGGGGTCCTGAGCTGGTGAGTCTGCAAGCCGCTCGTGGAGCAGAGGCCGGGACAGCTTCAGGAAGCACAAAGGATGACAATGTGTAGAGAGGCCCAACCGTCCACAGGACTTGTACGGCATGGCGAAGGCGTCACAGTGGAGACAGCAGAGTCAGCGAGCCCTTTACCTCGGCCACCGTGAGGGACCTGTTTCGACGCTCAGTGGAGAGTGACCATGAGGCTCATGCCCACCATGCCAGCTGCAGCTGTCCTGCCCGGGGCTGCGCAACGGATCCCGTGGGCCACACGAGAGACATGTCAGCCCATGTGGCCACTGGAGTCTCGTGGGCACTTTGCACTTTTCCATAGGGAACCTTAGGGATTAAGTATAAAAAAAAAAAAAAGAAAATGCTCATTTTTCTGGTGATTCTTAGAGGGACTTGATTGCGTGACATTACCCTAATCTAGCCATCTTCCCAGGCAAAGATCTCATCGATGAAAAAGTGGACTCTTTTCCAATGGCAGAATCGGGGGGCCCGATTCCTGGGCCACCAGTGGCTGGGAATCATTGAACGTTTGGCCTTGGGTTAAAATTAGAATTCCGCAGGTCAGTGTAGTTCAAAGTCATGGGGACCAGGCAGAATCTGGCTGGAGAAAGCAAAGGAGGGTGCAAAGTGAGGTCTGGCATGGGGCAGCATGGGGCCGCCCTGCCCACCCCCTCTCCTGGTGGAGTGACCGCCTCTCTGCACTTGACTTTTTGTTCCCATGGCACTGACAGGGAGTAATAATCAAGAATTGGGGTCAGTATTTGGGGCATTTGGGTAATTAAGGTAATTTGGGGACATTACTGTTATGCAAAACGGATTAAATAAAAATCACCAGTAAAACTAGGGAAGATGGGGTGCTTCTCTGTTGTGACCTGCAGCGTCCCAGGTGTCTCCAGGTGAGCACAGGAGTGGCATTTGTTGAATCAACTTCAGCAAAACCCACATTTTAGCAGCATGACGTGTACCAGACAGCCCATGGTTGTTAAAAATGGTAAAACTCACTTTTGATAAATTTAAAAATAGAGCAAAGTATCTTGTTGCCTAAAGTGAACAGGTACGGGAGTCAAAGAAATGTGGCTGAGAAAAGAGTGTCCTGCGGTCCGTCCCGGGCTGTGGCAGCTTCCCAAGCTTGGTGCACCTGCCCATGCTGGCCCCACAGGAGGGGTGGGGGCCACATTCACACCCTGGATTGGAGGAGCCTTTGCTGCCGAGATGTCCCTCCCGCCACCGCTCTCCCTGCCCCCACTTCATGCATTTTCACGGTTGCGTTGTTTTCCACCTCCAAACAGACATGGTCATCACTACCAATGGACACTTGGGTCATTCCTGGTTTTTCCTTCTCTGTGACAGTTCTGCACTGACTCCCCTTTACGTGGCCCCCCTTCTGTACATGCCAGGCTTTCTACAGAGTCAGCAGTGAAAGTAGAATTATAGGGTCATTACATACGCACTCCTTCCACCTAACTAGCTGTTTTGTCTGTAAATTGGCTTGGGAAATATGGAAACACCGTGTCTTGGACAATCTCTGTGAACAGGTCCTTCATTCCCAGAACAGGTTGGGGTGTGAGGGTGGTGTCCAAACTTTCTCCCTCTTGCAAGGATCCTTTTCTCTTCGTAACCTAAATATGACCCCAAAGAATTATAAGCGAATCTTAGTGTCCATTCCTGTAAACCTACAGCAGCTGGACCATGAGTTATCTACAGACCAGGCAGCGTGAGAGCGGGTATCTCCTGGAAACCATCCTAGGAAATAAACCAAACTGCTCTCTGGGACGCTTGCTGGGCTGTTAGAACAAAGACACGTTTTCAGAAAATCAACATGGTTTCCTGGAAATGGCTCTACTGTCTCCCATTCAAATCCGCGTGCAGAGCCTTTGGAAGCCTGGGCCCTGGAGACCAGAGCGGTTGCTAGATCCACAGCTGGCAGACCCTGGTTTGTCCAGCTTCTTAATTAATGTGGGATTTTCTGGAACATGAGCTGGTCAGGAAGAGGTCTGAGCAGCAAGTCCGTGCTGCAGTTCCAGTCTGTCCCAGCGTGAGTATGACACGGGCACAAGCTTCCACCCCACGTGCGAGGGCACACACAGGTGGGGCAGAGCTGGGGGTGCAGGGCACCTCCACACTTGTGGTTGGAAGCATAAGGCTCTTCTTTCTCCCACCTTCTCTGCCTGGAGCCCCGGACTTGGGTGCCCTGAACCCATCCGCTGAGTTGCCTTGCTGAAGCCAAGGTGCACACAGTTCTGTGAGGAGATGCCCCTTGGTGTGGGGTCTGACTGGGTCCCCTAGCCTGACCTGCTTCCCAGCATCCGGCAGTGCCTGCGCCCAGCCCACCCCTGCATATGCCTCTACCTCACCTCATGTCCAGGCCCACACGGGCCGTTACCAGGATCACCTGCCTCAAAACTTCAGGAACTTTCTGTGGGCCCTCTGTCCTGGTGCCATACACCTGTCAGCTCTGACATGGCAACATGGAAACAGAGTTGTCATTTTCCCTTCCCTCCTCCTCCCTTCCCCTGTTTCTCCCTCTTCTGTCCACCTCCCTCTCCCTCCTTCTCCTTCCCTCCATCCATCCATCCAACCAACCATCCATCCTTCCTCCCATCCCTCCCTCCATCCATCCATCCATCCTTCCTCCCATCCATCCATCCATCCTTCCATCCATCCATCCACCCATCCTTCCTCCCATCTTTCCATCCATCCATCCATCCATCCATCCATCCATCCTTCCATCCATCCATCCACCCATCCTTCCTCCCATCTTTCCATCCATCCATCCATCCTTCCATCCATCCATCCACCCATCCTTCCTCCCATCTTTCCATCCATCCATCCATCCTTCCTCCCATCCATCCATTTTTCCATCCACCCATCCATCTTTCCTCCCATCCATCCATTCATCCATCCTTCTATCCATCCATCCACCCATACTTCCTCCCATCTTTCCATCCATCCATCCATCCATCCATCCATCCTTCCTCCCATCCATCCATCCATCCATCCATCCATCCTTCCTCCCATCCTTCCTCCCATCCTTCCATCCATCCATCCATTCCTCTAACCATCCATCCATTCAACCTTCCTCCCATCCATCTAACAAATGCTTATTGAGTTCCTCCTATGTGCCAGGTGGTATTGTAAGTGTTGAGGACTTAGCAATGAACACAGTATGTCCCTATCCTCTTGAACCTTACAGCAGGGCAGACAGACAGCAAGTGACTAGCCCAGGGAGCTCATGGTGTGGTGCTTCAGACACAGAGAGCCAACTTGGGGAGCACGTATGGGTCAGATTGGGGGGGCGGTCAGCCCTCTATGGCATTCCAGGCAGCAGGACAGAGGGCAGCAGATGAGCCTGGTACAGCTGCAAGCTGGGGAGGAGCAGGTGCAGATGCCTGGAGTGGGGATCATGGTCAGCAAGTCTCTGGGAGCAGGGGTGCTGGAGGGGAGGGGTTGAGGGCAGGCAGGTAGAGAGGAGTCCAGAGAGGCCACAGGATGGCACGGTTGCTGGAGGGCCTGGCTAAGGGGCAGTGAGAAGCCAATACCCTTGATTCCAGATGCCGTGTGGGGTTAGGTTAGCAGTGTTAGCACTATTTCAGGAGAGAGGATGTTGGCGATGACCTGGTGGTCCTGGATGGGGCTGGTGAGGGGTGTGCATTGTCCAGACGCATTTTGAAGAACGTGCCACAGGGTGGGATGTGCTGTGTGAGGGAGGGGGCGGCGTGTTTTGGTCTGAAATACCCAGAGGCTAAAGTTGCTGTTTATGGAGATGGTGCCCCTGGGAGATGACCGATGGGACCCAGTCAGCAGACTCATTGCCCAGCTGACATCCCTGTGTAGGTTCTGGCGGGTGAAGCCACAGCCGCTTGGAGGTTCCCAGAAGCATGTGTGCGTGAACTCGGCAGAGAAACCAGCCCAGAAAGCCGCAGGTGGATGGTGAGACAGGGCCTTAGGTTTACAGACAGATTTATGAAGTAGAGGCCCAATAAGGCCGCCCTCCTACCTGACACCAGGCCTCTGACAAAGTCCTAGACGGCTTTTATTCTATTTTGTTTTGATTTTGATGAGATGGATGCTGGCCATGGGCCCTTTGGCCACCATCTGCGGGCATCCGCGGCCAACGGGTCCGAGGACGGGGGCTGCCCTGCTGCGGTTCCGCTGAGCTCGCTCCCGACTGGACCAGAACCACCCATTTCTCTCCAGAACCCGAACCTCCAAGTTCACTGCGGCCCTGGAAGACGCGCTGCGGGCGGGGCCTGCTGCCGCCAGTGGCTGTGGGTCTAGCGGGCGCACGGACCCATCTGCCCCTCTGGTCCCACGAAGCTCCCTCCTGGGCGAGAGCCCCAGGCAGGCTTCACAGAGCACGACATCCTGTTCCTGTGGGTGCGCCGAGCACACTTCTCAGACGGAAAATACTTTTTTTTTTTTTAATTTTTTTTAAGATTTTATTTATTTATTTGACAGACAGAGATCACAAGTAGGCAGAGAGACAGGCAGAGAGAGAGGAGGAAGCAGGCTCCCCGCTGAGCAGAGAGCCCGATGTGGGGCTCAATCCCAGGACCCTGGGACCATGACCTGAGCCGAAGGCAGAGGCTCAACCCACGGAGCCCCCCAGGCGCCCCCAGAAAATACTTCTTGATGGACTCTTTGTCATAGATGTCACCAGAATAAAAATAATTTTCTAGGACTCAGTTTGGCTAAAATACAGGTGTCAGGACACGCCAGTAATTCAATGTAAGGTGTTGATAGCCGCCCATGACACTTCCCGTTTTCAGCTGTTGCTGTGCGAGGCCCCCGTCGGCCGTCTACCACCCCCGCATGTCAGGGAACCCCACGATGTCACAGAATCTTCCTGACATGTTACATCTGCTCCCGGTTGTATGGCTCCCCGCAGGGCCACCCAGGGTCTCTCCGGTCCCCACAGCTGGGGACCCCCTGCCCTGCACCAGGCCGGAAGTGGGCGTCAGACCCTGGAGCTCAGACCGGGGCCTGCCTGTTAGCTTAGGGAAGCCTCCTTCAAGGCCAGTAGGATGCATGTTTGCGTCTCCTTGTCCTCCGTTGTGTGTCTGGAGCCCGGCATGGGACAAGTGACTTCTCTGTGGTCTCATGAACACGTTAGGAATGGCTTTCATTCCGTAATTCTGCGGGAATTCTGTCCATGTCCTACATAAAGAAGCCAAGTTTGCTTTTCTTTTTAAGGACCACACAGGTAAATTTCTGAGAGCTCCAGGCCTGGCCCTCGATCCCAGGGCTGTCCTCAGACGCAGACACGTGAGCGCTTCCCACGAGCTATTGCTTGCCTGTCCCCTCCAGGACTCACACTCAAGGTGGGTTCGTCAGGACTGGAAAGCGGGGGTCCTGGTGTGGCCCACACAGTGGGAGGCCCCACGGGCATGTGGTCTGCATGAGGCCTCCTCACTGTGGCCCATGTCTCCCCTGGGCTGCTGCTTGTCCCCACGCTTTCCCAGGGTGGTGGGACGCTTTCCCTGCCCTGGTAGGAAGGAGCTCGCTGGACCCCTTAGCATGCTTGCTGATGTGGTGGGAAGTCGAGAGCACCCGATGAGCATGACAGGCCAGGCAAAAGCTGCTGGAGGCCGTTCCATGGCCCACGGGGGAAGCCCAAGTCTGTGGGACTGGGGTACCCGTGCACATGGCCCTGCGGCTCTGGCGGGCTTTCGTCTGCCTCTTGCATCCTCATGGATTAGTTTGCTAGGTCCGCTGATTGTCACCTGTAACCAACACAGGAGATGTGACACGGGACCAAAATGGCCCTGTGGGGGTGGGGCAGACAGCACTTGGTGAGCACACTGAGCAGCTGGGCACGGGGCTTCGGTGCCAAGGGGTACCCGGCCTGGCCAGGGGCTCAGGTCTGGCCAGGCCCCTAGAGGGCTGAGAGACTGGGGCATTGATGGAAGAAGCTGTCACCTCAGCCCTGGCTCTGTCAGGCCAGTGCGCTCTCTGCATGGCCGCTCAGCTTGGGATATCTCTGTTCTGAAAGATGGTGAGTGATGATTTTCAGAGCAGACCCTGGTTTCTTCCTTGAAAAGGACAAGTAAAAAAGGAATTATGGATCTCTGCACTTTCAGATTTATGCCCTCATTCTGGCCCGCACTCAGAAAAAGTTTTCATTACATGGCTCATGCTTGGAAAATGGACTCTCACCTGAAAAGAAAACCCTGCTTTTGTGTTGGAAATAGTACAAATTAACTCAGAAATGGTGTCTAAGAAGTACAGTCCTGGAATTCTGAGCGTGAACCAGAGAACCGTCATCTTGGTTGAGCCACGCTCTTTCGGCCCCCAGAGGATGTCAGAAATTTGGTCAGAGTTCTGAGATGTGAGATTTGGGGTTTTGTCAATAATGTATCACAATAAGTAGAAGAAATAACTATTTTTTGACCCTTTCACACAAAGGGTTTTAGTTTCTTAAGAGATAGAAGTTGGGAGTTTTAGATCTGAGATGTTGAATGTTTCGGGTGGTTATGAGTTCTCTGTGTGTGTGTGTCGGGTCCCGAATGGTCAGAAATGAAGGACCAGAGTTCAGGGGCTGTAGCTACATGTAATAGGGCTGGAAGGGCAGGTGACCTCAGCGTTCGGGGGCCAGTCTCTTCAGGAGAGACCCTGCCCCACCGGGGTGCGTGTTCTAATGGTTTGGGTGGGGATGGGGGTGGGGACACAGACCTACTCAGGATGCTTGAGAAGAAGGTTCTTGAGCAAGCTCTGTATTTTCAGGGATTTCCTGTAACCTTGCAAGTGCTTTTCGGGAGCCCCTGTCTCTTCTGAAATTTTACTGATAATTTCAGACATTTTCCCCAGATTCACCGATTTTGTTGAGATGTCAGCCTTATGTTTTCAGTGAAGGCTGGAGAAGGCCACATCTTAGACCCGTGGAGATATGTTCCTTCGAGGTCACCCCATATCGGTCGGCGCTGGCAGCTTGAGAGCCTTGTGCTGAGTTGGACCGGGAGGGCTCACGGGGCGTGTGGACTGGCGCGCTGACCGGGGCTACCTTCCCCTGCCGGTGATTGCTGCCTCGTCCCCCCGGCTCTGCGTCTTCCATCTCCCACCTTCTGGATTTAAAGTTATGTCCCACTTAGCATCTCAAAGACGATTAATAATGTCTCTGAACACCCGAGTGAACAGGACATTTATGTTAGTTGATGAAGATGAAGTCTTGGGATAACAAAGCAGCCGTAAATTTTCACACTATAGCACAACTTGGCACAGCCTGACTGAGTCATGGCCCTAAAACAAAGAGAGCAGACAGACTGAATGCCAAAATCAGCCAGTCCCCATGAGGGCCAGAAGCCGATTCCGCCCTTTCCTGGGGGAAAAAAGAGAGAAGGGAGAGAATCCACAAATGACCACTATCCCTGTCACACCCTAGTTCAGGGGACTAGAAGCGCCCGCCTGCCTGGGGCCCGGGGTCTCAGAGGGAGCCTGGTCGTGCGCACAGTGGGTCTGCTCCCGGAGAGACCCAGGTTGGAACTCAGTTTAGCTCTGTGGAAGTGTGGCTGGGGACCTAGGTGTTCATTTTTAGGATTCCTGTGTAGATGGTGTGAGAGGTACATACCATCGCAACAAAGAATAGGAAATTAAATAAAATAGTATGAAGAAAACATGCGGGAGCTCGACAAGTTGTAACTCAGTGAGCGCTGAGCCGCCTTCACTCAGCTGGAGCTCCGCAGCCCGCTGCCCTGCCCACCCGCCTCCTGCCTCCGGGCCGGGCTCTCCTGTCTTCGTCCTTGCCACGTGACGACAAAGTATTCCACAGCCAGGATCCGTGGCATGCCATTGTCTTCGAAGGAACTGGAGCCCAGCGGCCCTTCTTGGCTCTCGCGGTCTGTGCACCTGATAGCAAATGCCTTCCTGCTGGCACACCCCTGCTGCGGCTCTGACCAGGATCTTGGGGGGCCCCGGGGTGTGCACTTGGACCCGGGCTGGAGCCTGCATGTCCGGCATGGCCGTACTCTGCACTGCTCCCCGCCAGTTAGGACGCTCCTGCCCCGTGGGCAATGCGACAGCAGCAGCATGAGCCCGGGGGTCTGGGGACTGCCTGGGACACCAGGTCGGCCTGTGGGACCTCACAGCTTTGCCCCACGTGAGTCTTGTTCGACCACCATTCCGGACCTCCGTTTACGCTCACACATTTTTTATTTGAATGTAGGACCATGTGGACAGTGAAAACATCTCATCTGCCATTTGAGAGGAGGAATTGTCTTTGTGCCCCCAAAGACGCCTGGCTCGGAGTATAAATATTTTGTCACTCAACTTCCTGCCGGTCGCACACAGTGTCGTCCTCTCTGCTCTGCGACACCACGCCGAGAGCTCAAGCAGGTTCTGGAACAAGGCAGGCGTGCAGGGACCGTGAGAGGCAGGGACGCACCCTTACTGAGCTCGCGAGCCCCCAGAGAGCTTGGAAATGAAGTTCCACGCGGCTACCAGAAGCGGAAGGAGCCACGACTCCTTTTTGTGGTGTGGCCGCTCGAAAAACAACACAAACAAACAAGCAGAACCCCCAAATGTACACAACGCGGGAAGTTCGGAGCCGAAAAATTAGCCCTGGGAAAGTCTGGAAGAGCCCGAGATTATACAAGACATTCATCCTGAAGCTGATTTTTTTTTCTTTTTTGGGCACAATCCCGTGTTGTGCTCCAAACAAAAATGTGAGCGTACTTCTTAAAGCGCAAACAAAGCGCGGCCCCGGCCACACATCTGTGAGTTTTGAAACAAAGGCTTGTTTGTGTGCTCCCCTCACTCCTGCCCATGAAAGCAGACACTTACTTGAAAAACTTTTCAGGGAAACACTCTAAACCAACATCCTGGTATAAATTTGCAAAACGCAATACAGGCCTGATTGTTTTTGGAGTGGATGCCGACCGCATACGAATAGCTCTTTCTGAAACGTAATGTTCTTTGCACGGCTCAGTGGCTAATGTACAATAAATCAACAAAAGAGGGCTTCAATAAAGCTGGTGGGCGGCAGCAAGGCCACTGTTATTTTATCTTTTTACAGTATTTAATTGGAAGGTTTTTCCTGAAACTTTAGCTGGCCTTCAAATTACTGGACTCTATATAAGAAGAGATTGATAAGAGGAATTTTTTTTTTTTCCAGGATTTTTCCCTTACAAGAGAGCAAGTTTTTGCAGAGGGAGAATAAAGTTACAAGTGTCTAGCATTTTGCTGAGGGAGAATGAAATTAGATGCTGAATGGGGCGGATAGGAAACGCTGGGAAAATGCAAAGTTGGCAGTGAGAGCTGCCAGGTCAGCGCCGAGCCCCCACTGTCCCGAGCTGCGCCAGGTGTCCGCCGCATTCAAATGATACTATTATTCATAGACGGGAGCAGAGTATTAAAACTCCCCCCAAAAATCATTTGCAACTGAATAAAGATATAATCCTGGAAATATAACTCTCCATTAAGGGCCCCCATTAGCAACACAAGAGCCCCATTGTGAAGGGTTATGTATATTTATCAAGTTTAGAAAAAAAACTTGTCTTGGTGCTTACATGTTAATAGGAAACTTTTATAGCCCTGGTCTCAGAACTAGTTATGCATGAAATGTAAAGTGTCCATTATTCTTTGGCAAACTCTTTACCATCGGACAGTGAATTGCTAATACGGGAATCGTGAACGTGTCCTGGCTGTGGGTGGGTAAGTCCCCACTGGCCCAGGGGCTGCCCGCGTGGGCCGGGATGCGAGGTCCCCTGATGGGACGCAAGGTCCCCTGGTGGGACGCGTGGTTCCGCTGGGGATGGGTTTCCTTGTCAAGGGCTCCGGGGCTGTCGGTGACCAGCATCCATGCTTCGCAGGTGACAGGCCCACTCAGAGGAACGGTAAGCGGTGTGTCCCTTGCTCCTTTGTGTTCCCAGTGCCCGGCGAGGAGCCCCCGCCTTCCCTCATAAATGTGCGACCCGCGGTTAGCCAGCTCTACACACGGAGCCGTGGGCTGCTCTCCGCCAAGACGCAGTCCGCCCTGGCCTGCCGCTGCCCAGCCCCGCAGAGCCGCCGCGCACCCGTCCAGGCGAGAGTACTCTGGCCGGTGGGAGATCCGGAGCGGCGGGTGTGGCAAACACGGGGAACAAGGAAGAGCCCCTTCTCCCCGCAGGCTCTCTCTGCTTTCACACCAGAACGTGAGAAACAGCAAGGAGTGTGGAGACGTGAATGCCGTCCCCTGGGAGTCTGGGACCTACTTCGTTGCATTTGCAGCAAGTACGCTAGGGTTAGGTCTGCTGTGTTCACCTTGGGTTTCCTGCCCCGGGTAGAGGCTGCTGGGACCCGGGCCGGGCCGTGATGAGCAAACGAGTTCTGCAGGTTCTTTGTGCCTCAGACCTCGAGCCTCGATGGGCTCGATGGGCTCGATGGGCCCCTTCCGGACCCCTCTGGAGGGATGTTTCCTTGCCCACTCTCAGTTGTTGCCTTACTTCCAGTGTCGTTGGCATACTTCCCATTACAGGGTGAGCTGAGTCCCCTCCGATCTGTTTGCTGGAATGCCCAGCCCCCAGTCCTTGTAGAAGTGACCTAATTTGGAAATAGGGGGTGCTAGATGATGACATTAAGATGAGGTCATTAGGGTGGGTCCCTATCTCACGTGACTATGTCCTTATAGGAAAAGACATAGAGTCAGACACGTGCCCAGAGAGAACCCTGTGCGGCCACGAATGCAGGTGAGGATGGAGGGTCTATCTGCCAAGAGATGCCAGAGAGCGCCGGAACCCCCGGTGTGGAGGAGAGCCCAGAACAGACTGTCACTCGGCCCCAGAAGGAACCAGCTCCGCCTACACCTTGTTCTCAGACTTCTGGCCTCCGGAGCTGTGGGAAAAGAAATTTCAGTGTTTAAGCTCCCCCTCCCCCCAGTCTGTGACAGTTTGTTATGTGGCCCTGGCAAACGGAAACATGGACACATTGTCAGAAGTCCCAGCTCAAGGGAATTTATGCAAAAGATGTCATGCCAGCTCATATCAGGCCTTGGCAAAGCACAGCTCTCTTCATGGGAGCATCTTTGCTCTATACGGGACATCCTTGCCCTCCACAGAGCGTCCTTGCTCTACACGGAATGTCATTGCCCTCCATGGAGCGTCCTTGCCCTCCACGAACATCCTTGCCCTCCACGGAGCATTGTTGTATCACAGGAAAGTAACCCATCACTGAGGGTCATGCTCCTAGCAGCAGGTGGCAGTACTTAGCCAAAACTCTCATTTTGACCGTTTAAGTTTCAGGGAGACCATGACCATGCAGGACTGACGTAGGAACTACTGAGGATCCTGGACATTATCCCACCCAGGAACACGACAGGGCAAGACCAGACCAGCAGGCATGTGGCCTCTCATTGCATGTGGCTATGGGCGGCTTGTTAGAGAGGCAATGTTCTTGAGTGAGAGCCTCTGAGACCCAGCTCTGCTGGTGTGTGACGCGTGCAAAGATCATTATCCGGTGGGGCTGAAGCCGGGCCCCTGAGCGTGGCACAAAGGAGGCACGGGGCCGCCTGAATGTTCCTGGTGGGAAGCTGTGGTTCAAACTGTGCTCAAACGCCACCAGAATGGTTTGGAGTGTGACGGCGGCCGTAGCTCCTCCAGAATGCCCGGCCGAGCTCCAGGAGGTAGGACCTGCCTGAGTATTTGACTACAGGTGGTGGTGGGTGCAACGCCCATGTGGGCACCCTGTGCCCTGTTAGGACGAGTTCTTTATTCTGGGAGGTGACACTGTCTTGCCCCACTGCTTCCCCTATTCACTGCGTTTCTCTCTTAGTTATTTCATAGGCTCATGGTGCAGGGGAGCCCCGAGGGACCCCTGGGCTCTCAATGGCATTCTTTTAGGCTTTTACTATCCCCATCACTAATGCACCTCTTCTCCCTTTCTCGTTCATGTCCCCCAGAAACACAAGCAACTGTAGCACCACAGCTCTGTTGTGCCCCTTTCTTGGGCTTTACAACAATGGACAAGGAAGGTGGGTTGGTTGGCCAGCCTGGAGGGCTCACTGTTAGGTGCTATCCACCAGGACCCGCAAATTCACGAGTGCCATGTGAGGTAGCTGGCCAGGTTGCTGCAGCTTCCGCCTCAGAAGGCAGTGTTTGCAGAGCCTCACTCTGGAGAGCAGTCGATGAGAGCAGAAAACATGAAAGCTGCCTTTGGAAGACCACGGTTACATTTTCACTTGAATCTGGGTGGCCGCCGACTCTCCTCTTCCTTCCCAATTGCATCAGTGTTGCATGAACCTCCAAGAGGCTGATAAAAGAGCCGCAAGCAAGCCTGTCTGACCGGAGGGCAGAGTTTGCTGCAAGAGGCCCGTGGGGTCTGAACAGGGAGGCCCGTGGAACAGGGATGGGGCAGAGCTGGAGCGAGGTGGTCTCACACATTTGAATCGAAGCCGTTTTCATTTTGACTTGCTGCCCAGAGCATCATTTAGCCACGCGGAGGCTCAGCCCCTTGATTTGCAGTTGGGAATAATAACACATCTCACAAGTGATGAAAATACCCACCAAGAAGCGTGGCCCGGCTCCCGGGCATGTCCTCGTGAACGTCTTTTTCATTTCTTCCTCCCTCTCTCCCTTCTGCTCAATGGAGAAGTTGGCCAAGGTGACAATGAAAAGATAAAGACCAGTTTTCCTTTTGTTCTTATTGTTCAAATCCCCCAAGTTAAAGCCAGAACATTTCAATGGCAACAATGTCGCACCCGTGTTTCGCTCCCACGCGTGACAATAGCACAACACAGCAACGCAGCTCGTCAGCCTCCGCCCTTATTAAATACAAATTAGAGAACCACGTGAGTTTCCTGGTAAAATGTTTTCTTTCCATCCACGTGTAAACTCCAGGAAGAAAGCGGGATCAGTGATAGCACCTTCTTCCTTCCAGATAGCACATATTTAATCTCAAGCATTTTTTCTCTTAGGGCATTGTTCATTCAAAGTAACTCAATATTTTTTGGCGGTCTTTAGAAATGGTGCACTCAAGATATCTTCCCTGATTTTACTTGGCTTTAATGAGTGGATCAATTTTATTGAATCCCTGCAGCATTATGGGAAGGCTATCCTTGCCTGATTTTATCCGGGAGGAAGCCTGCTCCAGTCTGTGCAGGCTGCAGACCAGCAGTGGGGGTTGGGACAGGGGCAGGTGGCTTTCCTGCCTCCCCAGGCTGTCCCCCTATTCAAGGTGAGAGGAAATAATCATGGGGCAGGATCTCAACTAAAAATCAGATTTTTTAAAATTGATGAGAAAAATTTAAATAAATTTTAATTTTTTAAATTTAAATTGAAGAACCGGGGAGAAGCTGGCATGGGAGAGGAGGGGGCCAGGGCTGTGCTAAGCCCGCGGCAGCGAGAAGCACCCACTCCTCTGCATCCACATGCCCTCTCTCCCTCCTTTAGGTACCTGGACGTGTCTGGGCCCGTCTTCCCCTCACCCCTCTCGCCGACGTAGGACTGCTTGGGTCAGGAGTATGCTGCCCTACAGACAGATTTGCAAATATCCCGTTGTTTCATCTTTGTGTATCCCACAATTTTTCCAACTCAGGTACAGCTGGCAGCAGCGCCACGTCAGTCCCAGGAGGGCCTGCTGTTTTTTCTTTAGCCTGTTCTCATTCTTTAATTCTAGCTGGACTGAAACACGCTTAAATCATTGTCTGTCCTTCTGATCTTTCACCGAGAAGTAAAACAATCTTTGGCAATCTGTAATAACAAATATACTTATTAATTTGAAGAACGGGTCAGCGAATACATTTATGATAGTCTACCTCCTCGTGCTGCATCAGAGAAGGGTTTTCTTGGCATTACAATTATCCTATGCTCTGTCATGCCCTAAAAACATAGTGAAGAATTTCCTGGTATTTTTAGTCTCATACTCCTAGAGCAGAACACAGAGATACAAAAACAAAACAAAAAACAAACAACAAAGACCCCACATCTAAGTATCCACTACAGTAAATGTGACCCCAATACCATACGTTTAAGATATGAAAATATCAGATCACCATGTTTCAGAACCAAGTTCCTCTTGGTCACACCGATGACAACATTTCTAAATATGGCAGATTGTTTTCTGAAAAGATCCAAATAATTTCAGGTAGTTCAAATGAACTCTCTAAGCGTGACAAATAAAGTCAGTCTGGGTCCTTCGCTGGGAGTAGCCGTGACTGGCGTGCACTTGCCCCTGTGTCCCCAAGGGAAGGTGTGGGCTTCAGCCTTCTCTGTCCAGGACTGACGGTCTCCAAGTGTTCCCTCTAATTTCAAACTTTTCAGACAATCATTCCGATGTATTTCTCCAATTTCCCTGTTATTTGATTGCTCTCTGCTCTGTGGACGGAGTAATTTTAGGATTTTTCCACTTAAAATGACTTGCTTGGAGTAGAGTTGTTTCTTCCTCTCAGATATAATACCTCTCTCCCCAAAGTGGGTGTTTTCCACTGAAAATACATCCGGGTAGTGCCGGCCACAAGCAGCAGCCAGTCCTGGGAACTGTGGAGTTTCCCTGGACCCTCCCAGCCCTGATCAAAAAAACCAGGCAGGTGCGTGTTAGAGGGTGCCCGATTATTTATGGCTTTTAGATACTTTGTGGGTTTAGCTGGTGAGAAAAGTTTTATTCCACTCACATGGACAAAACCCAACCAACTGTCTGGGCTGATTAAACCGCATTGTCGCAGGGGCACATGGCAGGCAGGAGCAGAGTTATGAAATCTCACCGCCTGCGCCATGGCAACTGGGAGAACAGCTCATGGGGGATGTGGATAATAGGAAATAGCAATATTTCTCTTTGTGTTTTCACTGCTGACAGTTTTATCCGTACATCTGCCCGATGCCCAGCACACAGAAGTGGGCCGTCTGGGGGCTCTTGTTGTCCGTTCTGCCCTCCTCCCCTCATTTGCTCAGTGAGCAGAGGTAACACTGTGCACTTAGGTTTCAAGGACACAGATGAGCGAAGTTTACCTTTCCAGTAACTGAAGGTGCAGTGGAAAGCAGTAATGCAGGCAAAGTGGCTACAATCAGCCATTTAAATGAATCTGATGTAGTGTTGCTACAGCTTTCTATTTACTAGGACGATCCGTGTCAAAGGCCGTGCGTGCTGGAGGGACCAGCTCTCGGGAGGTTTGACCTAACGTGAAAAGCTAGGAAACTTGCGCAAACACAGCTCTCAAAGTGTTGCATGAATTACTTTTTTTGAGAGTGGAAATGGAAAGGACACAGTCTTTCCTTTTTTTCCAGAAACAACTAGTGTGTGTGGGTATTTGAAAGCAAGCTCTCTCACTCGTTTGGAATCTCCCATGACCTTGACGCTCCAAATGTTCCCACTGCTCCCATGTCTTCCTCTCCCATGGCTCCCCATCTGGGTCCGCGTTCCTGGGGGAGATGGGCAGGACCCCAGTCCTCCTGGGCGGGGAGTCCTGGAGTTGCTCCGTTAGGCAGTCCCTCTCCAGGACCATGGACAGCAGTGCAACTGGGGTTGGGGGCGTCGTCGTGAAGTCCCGTCTCTACCAACGGCAAGGTGTCTCTCTTTAATTCGCACACCCTTGGGTGCTGCCGCTGGGGTTCCCTGGGTTTCCCTTCTCCTGTAGGGTGTGTCTAGTATGCACGTACGTCTGTGTGTCTGCGTACGGGGGCAGCTGTCCATCTCTTTGACAAAAGTCCCTGCTGAGCCAACTAATGGACCTTGTGTGACCTTGAGCAGCTGACTTAGCTTCTTAGCTTCCTTGCGCTTCTTGTCAGCTGCGGGAAGCTCTTTGAGGGGAGGCTGGTCTTGATCCCTGTTACATCCATCCCCAGAACCCGAAAGTGCTTAACAGGCGTAAACAGTGGTGCTCAATGAATATTGGTTTGAGTAAATGAGTGAGTAAGCATGAACTGGAGACCAGTGGCCACGACTCGTTTAACTCTCTGTCTGCCAACCTAGCAATTATCTGGCCACAAAGTCTCTCATTTGAAATATTAAAAATGTAGTTTTGGGGAGACATTACTAATTAGTTAATTAATTAATTAACGTATGCATCGGTTAGCTAAAAGATAACAATGCATCCTATTAATCACATGCTGCCACTATAAATGTATAGGGATTTTGAGAAGGGTGAGAGATAACGCACTTCAAATGATTCTATATGGTTTACAACATCTTATCTATGTTATTCAATGTAAGCTTCGCTTTAGCTCCGGAAGTAGGAGTATTATACTCATTTACATCTGAAGAAAACAGATCAAAATTTTGGGATAAAGAGGTGAGCCCCAGCCTACTGACCCCGAATGTAGGGCTCTTTACCTTGTCAGCATGGCTCCCACCTGCCCATAGATCTATTTCCTTAGGTTCTGGCTCCTAGATAGGACAGAAGGGGATCTGGTAGCTAATTTGATAGTGGGCGTCAGTGTGTTTTCTTTGCATGAATGTAGCGTGAGTACGTTTCATGAGTGGAGGCCAGAGGTCTTCTGGAAGAATGCTGGTTTAAGTAAACGACAGGGCAGAAACCTCTTCTGTGGTGACAGGTTGGAGGCAGATGCATCTCTCATTGGTCAGCAGGGACGGTCCCATTCACACAGACGGTGCACGTGGGGGTGAGCCTGGATGCACTGGAGATGGGGACGTGGTGGGCAGTGGGCTGGGGCACCAATGACAAGACAGCTCTAATTTTGGTGCTGTTTATGCTGAGGGGAAAGTTCACCTCACTGCTTAGACACAAATGGAGACTTCTAGAATGTCAGGGGGAGTGTCTCACCTAATGTTGTGTGTGTTCTGGGGCCCCTGATGGGCACTCACCACTGTATAGACAGCCGAGAGCTCGTGCATTGTCTACAGCATCTGTTAGACACAGTGAGGACCTGTGGTGGGCTGGCCAGGTATCTGTTTATTGCACAGTTTGAGGAATATTTTTTAAAGACTTTATTTATTTATTTGAAAGACAGAGAAGGAGAGAGAGAGCATGAGCAGGGGGAGCAGCAGAGGGGGATGGAGAAGCAGACTCCCCGCTGAGCAGAGAGCTCCATCCCAGGACCCTGGGACCATGGCCTGAGCCAAAGTCAGACCCTTAACAGACTGAGCCACCCAGGCAACCCATATTTTTAGTAATACTGAGAAGTTTGCCATAATACATTATTTTCTCAGAAGAATTAAATGTCCTGGAGATAGAGATATATGCATGTATATATATGTACATACCTGGATGTATATAAAGCATTTTCAATTGATCAGGACCCAGGGTTCTCAGTGGGAGGTGATCTTGCTCCCTGGTGACACCTGGCAATGTCTGGAGACGTGGCGGGAAGTCAGGACTGGAGGGGAGAGGCTGTTGGCATCGATGAGTGGGGCCACGGGAGCGGCTCCACATTCTGCAACACACAGCTGCCTCCATGGAAGGCGTCCCCAGATTTCCACATTCTGAGGCTCAGAAACCCTTCTTTCTGGTGAATTTAACTCATTGGTAACATCTCTCTGTTTCCTTTTTTGTTTTAAAGGATTAAAAATTACAAGGACATGTCCTGGTTTGGGCCGAGATGGAGTAGTTCTGTCCCTGCCTTCCGTTTACTCTTACAAGTGGGGAGTCCCAGCCGTGACTCAAGAAAGAAGCACGACAGGACTGTGGGGGCAGGCAGGCGGCTGGGGCCTTGACACTTGACGATGACAGCACAGTGAGTTCCTTAGGTTCCCTTACTGCCTACCAGACAGCCTAGGATGGACAGGGCATGGCAGCTGCCCCCAACCCAGAGCTGCCAAAGGCGCAGACGGTAACCATCCAAGGAGGCCGGGCTCCCTCAGCCAGAAGGACTGACTCCACCAACAGAGCTCACCCCAGCCTAACCCTAACAGAAAACCGCACACCTTCCCTCCTCCCCGGCATTTCAACTGGTTCATGTGCAGAGAGGAGCTTTAACCTTCTCCTCCCACCCCCAAAGGAATAGGCTGCTGGTGGAGTCTGTGGGCTGAGCACTTGGCTGACTTTTACTTACTGGCCAGTGGGAGCAGTGGGTGCTTTGATGGCCATGCTGGGATGGCATCCGGAGACTCAGTGGAGACTGTGGGTGCTCCTGTGCCTCCCTCTGTGGTGTCGGAGGTGCCCAGCACTGAGGGGGCTATCCCCCACCCAGAGGACATGGGATGGTTGGGCCTGCAAGGCCAAGGGAGACTGAGCTCCTGCCCCCTTCGTGGACAGTGAGGCTGGGTGCTGTTGGCAAGGCCAGTGGGAAACTCAGCCTACATGCCACCTGTCCCTGCCCTATATCTTAGCAGGGGCTGCTGCTAAATGCAGCAGGTTTAGCTGGTCCCCAGAGGGTCATAATATAATACCCATAATATTCAGGATCCAGCCAAAAATCGGCTGTCATACCAAGAACCAGGACAATCACAACCCGTCTGAGAAAAGAATCAGTGGACACCAACGCCGGGGTGAATCACAGATTAACCATGGGACAGGCATTAGGTATTTAGCACGTGACAGGAATTTTAGAGCAGCCATCAACGAATGCCTGAAAACAGAGTCACAGTTTTTCTGGATAAAGATAAAAAATGGATAATCTCTGCAAAGAAGTAGTAGTTATAAGGGAGAACCAAATGAAAAATAGAACTAAAAAATACAGCCACCTTAGAACAACAGTAGTGAACATCTAGCTGGATGGGCTCAGGAGGCAGAGATGACAGAATCAGTGGGCCCTGAGAACAGAGCTACAGAATTTGTCCAAACTGAAAAACCTTAAAAACCTCAAGCATCTGTGGGTCAGTTACAAAAGAGCTAACATATCATTGACTCCCAGGAGAAGAGAGGAGGAGGAATGGGACTGAACAAGTATTTGAAGAAATAATTGCGGAAAAGCTCTCAAATTTGGCAAAAGACAAATCTACAGAACCTAGAAACTAAACGAATTCTAAATTAGATAAATCCAAGAAAACTACACCAAGAAAAGTACTCCTACATTTCAATTAATCTCTTGAAACTAAAGAGAAGGAAAAAGTATTGAACTTGGTCAGAGGAATGACACAGGTTGCTTGGGCACAGCAGCCTGAGCAGAGCTGGTTTCCCGTCTGAAACTGGGGGAGTGGGAAGAGAGCAACTCAGCACTTAGCTCTCGACCCAGAAGTTTAGATCCCATGTAAATAAGCTTCCGAACTGAAGGGGATTAAAAAAGGCCCCTGTACTCCAATGTTTACAGCAGCAATGTCCACAATATTCAAACTATGGAGAGAGCCCAGATGTCCATGGACAGATGAGTGGATAAAGAAGACGTGGTCTATATACAAACAATGGAATACTATGAAGCCACAAAAAATTAAATCTTGCCGTTCGCAATGATGGATGGAACTAAAAGGTATGATGCTAAGTGAAGTAAGTCAGTCAGAGAAGGACAATTATCACATGATCTCACTCATATGTGGAATTTAAGACACAAAACAGGAACATAGAGGAAGAGAAGGAAAAATAAAAAAGATAAAATCAGGAGGAGACAAACCATGAGACTCTTCGTCATAGGAAACAGACTGAGGGCGCTGGAGGGGAGGGCGGTGGGTTTGGAGTAACTGGGGGCCGGGCATCAGGAGGGCACGTGATGGCATGAGCACTGGGCATTGCACGCAACTGATGAATCACTGAACTCTGCCTCTGAAACGAATAATACACTAAGTGTTAACTAAATTGAATTTAAATAAAAAATTTTAAAAAAACTGAAGGGGAAATCAAAGTATTCTCTCACAAAGGAAATACGAAGGAATTTGTTATTAGGAAGCTGCCCTGGCACGATGGCTAAGGGAGGGTCTCCAAACTGAAGGGAAGGCTTGGAGCTTCAGAAAAGGAGAGGTGTTGTGCCCACCGCACGGGTCTCCGAGGTCATCCTTGGCATTGCCGGTGACACCGGGAGGTAGATGCAGAGGAAACGGCATCTTCCTTCAAAGGCACCTCAGGGGCATCAGGTTTCCAATACTCAACTCTAAGTGGTACAACGTTGACACCAGTAGACTGTGACGTTATATACTAATTGTCAAACTAGGCAAAAAATAAAACTACACGTAATATCCTGGAAGATCTGCCGATGCCTCCGGACAAACTCCCAAGAAATGCTCAAGTGGCTGAGCGGTGAGAAGAGGACAGGGGACGAGAAACGAGAAACAGCAGAAAACGACGTGAGCTGGGCCCAGACGTGCCAGCTGTCGTCTGAAGTGTGGACGGTCTAAGTGCGGCAGTTAAGTCAGAGGTCGGCAGAAACATTTAAGAAAATAAAACCGTGTGATCCCACAGTGGTCTGTCTGCGGGAATCCCCCTTCGAACCCAGTGAGCTAGGTCAGCGGGAATAAAGACAGTGGTTTCCAGCAAGACAGAACGTGCGCTCCAGCCACGACACCCGCGGGCACCCGTCCTCAAGAACGTTTACGTCCACGTCAGAGCCCGCACACGCGTGTTCCTGGCGGCCTTACTGTTAGCAGCGAGACCGGAAGCAGCCTGGCATGCTCAGTGACACCGCTGGGTGCGTTACGGGGTGGGTCTCAGCAGCATGGAGGGGGACCGAGGCATCCAGCGCAACAGTGTGGACGGGTCTGCAGGTGACCTCCCCGAGCGAGCAAAGTCAATCTCAAAAGGTTCCATTCATATGGCATTTTGAAACGGCCGAATCACAGAGATGGAGAACAGAGGAGCTGTTGGCAGGGGTAGGGCTGGGGAAGGAGGAGGCTGTGGGATGTTGGGGCCACTCAGGGATGCCGGTGGTGGAATGGTTCTGTGTTCTGACCGCGCTGGTGCTTGCGGGGATGGGCTCCCGTGAAAATGCACGTGCACGTCTCTCTGTGCGGAGCTGGTGCAGTCGAAGGAAGGTGTCGGATTTACCGTGTTCATTTCCTCCTCGCGATGTTGTTCCTTGGTTTTGCAAGGTGTCCTCATTGGGGGAAACTGGGGAAGGGTGTTCAGACTCTCTCTGCTATCTTGTTACAGCGGCCCGTGAACGACAGTGGCCATGGTCTTCATGTAAACACTTAAAACATTATAAGCAAAGCAAATTTCTAATTTTGTAGTTAAAATATCTGGGAGCTTCTGCAGCACCTGGGTGGCTCAGTTGGTTAAGCGTCTGACTCTTGGTTTCAGCTCGGGTCATGATCTCGGGGTGCTGGGATCGAGCCCTGCTCTGGGCTCCGTAGGAAGCTGGGTGCTCCCTCTGCCCTTCCCCCTGCTCGTATTCCTCTCTCTCAAATAAATAAATAAAGTCTTGAAAAGAAACACCTGGGATCTTCCAATTAACGTGCTGGGCTTTGGCTATCCCTGTCACTACTCTTTCCTTCCCCGACCACGGGACCCCCAGGGTGTGGGACTGGCTGGCTCCAGGAGGACCCAGGAGCTCTCACGCCACCTGCCCTGGGCCTTGCTGACCACAGCCGAGCACCCTTCCAGGGGCAGTCAGAAGGCACTGCTTCTCCGTCTCTGTCCTCAGGAGGCCCTCGGCTATCCCTGTGCTGAAGGACCACACCTGGCTTCTACGTACGTCCCCAGGTGAAATTCCAAAATGCGTCAGTCTCACTAAATTTGCTAGAACTTTCCTGAAGGTGCCTCCCGCAGCTGACACTCTCCTCTTTGGCATGTCTGTGCTAGGTTTGGACGGTCGGCCCTCCTGTCACTAACCGTCATAATGCAGTACGGTTTGGAGTGGCCAGCGATCAATCGTTCTGTTACAACCCTAAATTTTTAAAATCCTGGCAGAGGAAGAGAAGAAAGAGCTTTGCAATGCAAAACAGAGGAGCTTCTCCCACTTCGGGAAGAGAGACGTTTGACACCAGAGCCCCCATCGCTTCACTCTAAGGCAGATGTCAGCACACAGAAGAGCGAGACCGTGGCTGTAGCTGTTGCGGGCCCCTGACTGGGCGTCCTTGGGCAAAGCCTCAACTTCTCTGGGTCTTCGCTTCCTGGTCTGTAAAACTAAGTATCGGCCCCAATGAGCCAGAGCTCCTGCTCCCTCCGGCATGCCCACAGCTGGCTGGTCCGGGAGACGTGTGAAGGCTGTGCCGCCGGCAAACTCAGCCCGCGGCCGTGGCAGGGGTGCCGCGTGGAGGGCACCACGTCAGGACCTGGGGTCGTAGGGGCATTCTCCTTCAGCTCTTCTGTGAATTCTTCCTCAGAGCTTGAGTTCTCTCTAAGAAATGCTTTTTTAAAATTCTTTCTTTCTTTCTTTCTTTTTTTTTTTTTTTTTGTTAGATTTTTATTCTCTCTCTCAAACTCACCACTCAGTCTGGTAACTTAAAGTATCTTTTGGGAACAAAACAAACCTATTTTCTCTTGATTGAGCCTTAATTTACTATATTGTTTTAATGTTTTGTTCTGGTAATTTATAACTTGAGATATCAGAAAATTGCCTCCAAGTTCATGAGTACTTGTCATCGTATCGAAGAGACGGATGGCCTGACAGTGAGGCTTGTGATGGTGTGTGTGATTTTGGGAAGACAGAGAATCACCTTGTCTTCATTGAGAGCCTACCCGGAGAGGACTTTCTCAAGTGTTCCACAAAAGTGAGTGTGCGTTGAGGCCGCTGGGATTTCTGCTCACATCCAGTGACCTTTGTCTCTGCTGAGGATCCATGATACTATTTCTTTTTTACGGGGTTTGTCTTTCGAATCTGGTAGTGCATTAAGGCATGTACTTCACGTTTCAACTCAAAACATCTTGTAGCTGAGCCGTGCACACGCATGCACGCACACCCATGCACTCGGATCTGTACGTCCTCACGGGAACCCCGGACCGTGGGGATAGGGACGCTGAATGGATGTGAGCCAGCCTCGTCTCAACTGCTCCAGCCTCGAGCCGGCACAGACACCTGCAAGGTCTAGAAGCCAGTCCAGTCCAGAGTCTGCTGCTTCAGACTTAAAACTCCTGTTCGTCCTCCGTCCCTGACTGTGCAGCTCTGAGGTTCCTGCCTGAGCCCTTCTGCGAGCCTGCAGCAGACACACATGGAGGGATGGAGTGCGAGACTCTTAGAGCCCCGCGACTCTGGACAGGTGGGGATGGGAGGAGGGAGAGTCCAGGTGGGTATTTTCTGCCGCTCGGGAGGATTCTAGCTAATGGCTTCTTAGGATTCTAGCTAACAACAGAGGGCACGTCAGCCTGCTGGCCCTTTAGCTCTTTCTACCAGGTAAGTGGCAGCTGACAGTCTTTGTAAAGATCCTATATCTTGAACTGCTGCTTTCCCGACAAGAATTACCCAGAAGCACACTTTTAAAAGTTCCCACACTAAAAAAGTTCAGGAGAAACAACTTACCAAAAAAAAAAAAAAAAAAAAATCTCTTTCACTGCTCCAAAGCACTTTTTTTTTGGGGGGGTAATTTATACTAAGCCCTTTAGAATGTCATATTGGTCCTTTATTAGTAACCTTGACAATATGATTGGACTCCAAAAAATGTCTACTTGTTAGTGAATAGCATTCACTCTCTGAACTTTGAAGAGGCTGCTCGGCTGTGACCAGAGCGTGCTTCACTTTTTAATTTTTTGCAACCGAAAAACGCAGAAGATAATCAAATATATGTTGGGAGGCGGCATTCGATGAAACATATGTGCTAACAGTTAAACAGTGTTGCAGAATCGTGAATTTATTTTAGCAGACTATTTAGACGCCGTAATTTGGAAGGGACTCTAACTTTCATTTTCTGAATTAGAGTTAACTTTAAATTGTCATCGCCAAAATGATTTTGTTAAAATGCAGAGAAATGTGGTTTTTAGAAACATTCATTTTTGTAACAACAAAAGCATTTTTCCTGTTAAATGTTACTTCCTCTTTATTCTGTGTTGCATCGTGCTTGTGTTTGGTTTAGATGTTGCCACAACAGTGTAAAGGAAGTTGCTAAGTTAAAGTGAGTGAGAGAAGCCTGCACTTGTATTTACTAGAGAAGACAATGAGAGCATTAGCTACATTAATTGAAAAGCATTTGACAACACTGATCAAGACCGAGGGGCAAGGAAAAAAAAAAAAAGAAAGAGAAGAAAGAAAGAAAGAAAGGGAGGAAAAAACCAAAGCAAATCCCCCAAACAACACCACCAACAAACCGAAATCAAAACTCAGACTTGAACCTTCACAGAGAGATCGTGTTGTGCTTTCAAGAAGTCCCTAACATTTTTCTGTCTCTCCCCCCCAAGTCACTTCACTGCCCATATGCTATTTAAATGCTGATAATCTTGTTCATGGTAATTTCAATGAGCCACAGCAGACATATAATGCTTCCTCTTTTAATAGGTGCAAAGTGAGTTATTGTCACCAAGCAGATATGAAAAAAGGACGTGAAAAGAGAATCTTGCCTAATCTCTGTAATGCGGGTGTGCGAGGGCGCGAACATTGTCACCTGAATTATGCATGTCTATTGTGCTCGGATATCATAAATCGGGGCATGAATGCCCCCCAAATCATTTTCAGTCCGTGAACATTTATACACAGAGCTCTCGAGCGCCGCAAAGACAATTAGTCATATTTCTGTGCCGGAATTAATTGAGAGTGAGATGCGGGAGGCAGAGCAAGAGAACAAAGAATGCTTTTTGTCAGTTCTTCCGACTGACAGGGATAATTAGATATATGAAATTGAAATTCCTCAGCAGGGGGTTTCTGTTGACAATGAATTTTCTTTTGATTCCATTCTGTTATTCTTTTCCGCTGTCATCTGTGGCAATTTGTTATTCAGCTTGAAGCTTAAAAAAGCAAAGCATTCCGCTTTTATGAGTAGATGATGTCAGTTTGTACACTGCTGGGAAATAGATATTAAATGTAATCTTTAAACTAAAAAAAAAAAAAGAAGAAAGAAAAGAAAAGAAAAAAAAAATAAAATCAGTTAAAGAGACAGTGCGCCGTTTGCCCGGCCTGCGGAGGAGAAAGTTCCCGGGACGTCGTCGGAACTTGTTTGCTGCCGTTGGGAGTTGCTCAAGCCCTGTGAATCCTGGGCCTGTACCGCGGCTCCCACTGTTCTTCCGAGGGGACGGGACTCCGCGCGGGGACTCTGTGCGCGGTGCCGGGGCGGTCCCCATGCGGGACGCGGCTGAGCACGGCCACCCTCCTGCTTGAGCTCATTCCTCCGGCCTCCGTTCCGTCTCCACGACACCAAGAGCGCGCTTTCCGGATCACCCCTCGTCTGGCTTCCCTCCGAGGGGAACGTATTCTCAAGAAAGAATCTGAAGAAAGTCTCAGAGCATCCCCCTTCCCCCCAGTGGCGTCCAACAGACTATCCGTCCAGGTTCCTTGGAAAACGGGCTCTGCGCACAGTTCCTACACTGGACTTCAAGACAGTGGCCCTTAGCCCGCAGCTCACGGATGCCTGGGGACTTCCCATCTGCACAGATGGCCCCTTGGTGCTGGTGTGGCGTTGACCCGGGTCCACATCCTGTGCCTGCAGCTGTGGCTTCTGGGCTACACTTCCTCTGGCTGGACCTGGCCCCCTTCGTCTGCAGAGAGGTCCTGTGGGCGGCTGACTCCCTGCTTCCGTGAGAAGGGCTTAGCGTGAAGCCTGGTGCGAGTGGGCACCCCTGGAAAGGCAGAGCCCAGCTCCCCGTCTGGACCGGCATCCTTGCCCTCCCCTGCCACCCACTCAGCCTGCTGCGTGCTCTCCCGTGCAGTCTTGGGAAACAGGCCCATTGAGTTTCTCACCGCAAAGTCGCTAGCTGGATCCCGGGGGGGCAGAGTGAGGGGCACAGGTGCGAGGCCGCGGCGCCAGCGAGCGGCTTTCCCCGGTTGTCTCGGGGGCAGACAACGTCGCTAACAACCACATAGCGTGTCCACATGAGGTTTCCTGGGCCCCTCGCCGGACCCACCGGATCGGATATTGTGACTGTGGCGGGGGGTCTGCGTTCACCGCCAGCTGGGGCCATTCCCAGGGCGCGAGTGTTAGACAAGCACTTGCTCTAAGAAGGATATGGAAGGCGCGAGGGGCTGTGGGGCTCCTGTTTCACCATTTGTTCCAGACAGTCAGGCCTGGGTTCATCTGGCTTCTGTTTCTTCAATGAAAGGTTCATTCCAGCGTTGACATCTGGAGCACGTGGTTGTCGTGGACGCCCAGCGCGGGGGACAGGCGCCTTCAGAGCAGGGTCTGAAGACAAGGTGGGGCCCAGGCCACAGCAGCCACAGGGGCCGTCCCTCTGCAGATGGGAATCCAGGGACTCCAGCTCCTGCCTCCGGCTGAAGGAATGACACATCGCGGCCGATTCAAACAGCCGCGTCAGTGCTGAGGAGAAACCAGAACGTGGAAGCAGGAACGGGCTTGGGGCGGAGTCTGAGGACACACACGGGCTTGTCCACAGCACGGGCCCAACGGGGCGTCCAGTCTGTGCGTGTGTGTGTGACTCCTGCACGAGGGTCCCCTCGCGGCTGATCATAGAGTGAATCATCTCAGGGGCCGGTGCTGTGTCCTCAGGTCGGCCGCCACACGTTCCACGGACTCTGGAAATTCGATACAAACAACTTTCTCCTTTTTAACCTTTATCTGTTTCTTTTCCTTTCTTACTTGAAATTTTCCGTCAGATGGTTTTAAGTTTCTCCATTTCACCCGTCCCCAGTCTCCTCCGAGTTTGGAAGGCTTGTTTCCTCAAATGAAAGTTCCTTAATCAAAATCCGCATCCTGGTGACTGGATTTAAAGAAACAACAACACAAAAATCTAACTTTCGTCAAACCAAAAACCTCATGAAGTGTTGGCCGACACCGCGTTCCAGTTACCACTGTGCACGTAAATGCGCCGTACAGAAGCTCGCCGAACGAGACGGCTTTGAGTTCAAAGAGACTTAATTTAACGAAGGAAACATTTTATGCAAATTTAAAGAGGCAATGCCAAGAGGAGGAAAAGGTCACCCATTGGTATACGGAACAGTCAAGACAGAAAAATGTAGCTGAATACACACCCATCTGGAAAAGTATTTTAGGGAAAGACTCAGTGAATTGAAAGCCATGTTTTTTTCCAGGACCGAATTAAAGCGAAGATCGTTTGCCGGCTCTCCCATTGCAAATGCCTCTGATGCGTCTAACACACATCTTTGACTTCTTTACAGGTGAGTTACTGCTGCGGTTCACGGTCTCACAAGCTGCAGCCTCGGGAAGGCGGGTCCGTGGAAGGACCCGGAGCCTGAGAAAGTCCTTGCTGTCTCCTGGATGACGTAGCTGGTCTTGGCAGGGCCGTGGGGGCAGGTAGCAGGTGAATCGAAGCTCGCCTATCTCCGTGCTGGGAGGAGCCCTCCACACGGGGCTGCGGCCAGCACAGCTACGTTAGTCGGGGGAGGTTTCCGTGGCGACCCCATTTGTTCTCAGGTGCCTGCCATGTGCCCCAAAGTCACAGGAAACTAGTACAAGGAGGACTGAGTTTCCAGACTGAGCTTAGTAGAGTATCCAAGGAAACTCATCCTTCTTCTCCTCCCGCGCCAGCCAGGAAAGCCTGACGTAAGCACAGCTACTGTTGGGTTCTGAGGCGGCTCGTGTCTGCCCAGTGTTGCCAGAGTTCTGGTCATTTCTGTGACCTGTTGGAAGGTTGGGATGAAGACGACATTTAGAAGATAAAGGTCTGAGCCAGGCATATTGGATCAATAGAAATAAATAGTAGGAGTAGAGAAAGCTAAATAATGATTAAAGGATAATCATTCATAAACTATGGAGAACAGCTTTACAACCATCACTCGACAGTTGAATAGGAAACTTTACTGAAATTTCAGCAAGAAGAGTTGTGCTGAAGAATTTCCTGGTGGCAAGGTTTCCTGCCCTGAGAAAGGCTCGATGGCGCATGTGGACCCCTCTCCAGCGCGCGGTTCAGCGTGAGGGGCTCGTCACTCACAACGCATGGCGGGAGCCCTTGTCCCTAGAGAGTGCACTGCCTAGCGGGTGGGACACACCGATCACTTCGTGCTGGAGCTTATGCTCCAAGTGATCCGGGGGCTTCTTAAAGGAGCGAGTATTTAGGACTCACTGGATTTGTTGGAATCAGATGTTCAAAAGTTTCAGCGTCGGGAGAGATTGATCAGACTGTCAACAGCAAGGGTGCCCAGTGCCCAGTAGCCTGGTGTGGGGACCAGCAGGGGCTGCACCAGCGAGTCACAGACCGCTGAGGGACAGACCCAGGATGGTCCATCCAAGGGGACAGACAGACAGACTTCATCTATGATGGCCCAGTTCCAGGGGTGTGGTGGGCAGTGAGCACCTGCCACGGTGACAACATCCTTGTTGGGGGCTTTCAGGGTGCCAAGAATTGCCAAAAACATTCATAAGGCACTTGATATTTATAACCAGATTTATAACCATATTTATACTAAGATGGATTTCAGATGAGAAGATGAGGACTTGAAGGCATGGGACATTTTGCTTCCCTTCACGCAACTCATGGGGTTTCACACCACCTGCCCGACGTCAGCCTCATGTTCCTAACCAAGGCAGCGTGTGGGGGTGACCGGAGAAGATGGCCGTGAGAGCCTGGCAGAGGAGGTGCGGGGCCGCAGGGGAGCCCAGCCAGCGGTGGGCCCTTCACCGTCCAGCTCCCCGTCACCCTCCTCAGCGCCAGCAGGAGACGGGGGCTGCCAGCAATATGGTTCCAGTGTCCCAGCAAAATACAGAATTGCAGCAGCCAGAATGCTGGCATTTAAATGAAAAATCCGCCGTGACTCGACCAATTCGCTTCGATGATGCTCGCACTTGCTGGCTGGGTAGGCTCCTTGGAATCGACTTTCAGAGTCAGGATGTTTAAAGAAGGGTGGGGCGGGGGATGGGGTGACAGGGTGAGGGACATTAAGGAGGGCGTGTGCTGGGGTGAGGGCTGGGTGTTACATGTAATAATGAATCACTGACCACTACAACAAAAACTTATGATGGACTTTATGCTGGCTAACTGAGCTTTAAAAAAAAAAGATTATTTAAGGAATATAACTTACAACATTTTTTTCTCTACAATTTAAGCCACGGAAGAGAATCGTGTAGATGCTGCATCATCTGGTAAGTGTAGAGATAAGGAAATAATTTAGATGTATTTAAAATATCTTACTCAAATGTTTCGCCATCAGCCTCCAAACAGTTAACAACGGTTACGATTTTTAATGAGGTTTTTACCTTTGAGAACTATGACTTTGACACTCCTCCCCACCCCGCCCTGGCCTGGCCTTTCTGTGTCCCTATTTCCGTGATTACCCTCATTTACCGTTGCTGGTCTCACTCATGACCGCATTTTCCTTCAGGACATCTTTTCCTCGACAATGATCTTGTCCCCAGAGATGAACCAAAAGTGACTGGCGCATAGTAGGTCCTCAATAGATACTTATCAAATGACTTAGGATGTGAATCCTGTCAGTTAAATTCAAGAAACCTGTCGTGAGTGCCTACTGTGTGCAAAGCACTGTGTTGGGCTCTCTGTGGGGTACACTTGGATGGCTGGCATTCCTCTGGGGAGTCTGTACGGTGTGGAATTTGAGCAGAATGTGTCTGGGGCCGTCCAGACACGTCTCAGGCACGACGCCGGGCATCCTGGAACCAAGGGTCCTGCAGGCAACAGGTGCTTCAGTTAATGCGACATGTTGCCTGTTTTCTCGCGTTGTTACATGACGTGTGTTCATCGCAGTCAGTCGCTAAAGATGCTTGGGGTTCTTTGAGCCCTAATAAATCTGCCCAGCAAAGTGCGGAGACTGCTCTGTTACTCTGTGCACTTCTCGTGGGACTCAGTTCTGGGCACAAGATGCTCTAGACTTGGGTAAAGATGCTATGTCTTCAATTTTAGATAATTTGTAACAATGTTTAACTAAAAGGATACTCTAGTAATTATCTCCATTTTAAGGTTCTGGTTTAGAATCACTTGCCAATCTAAGAACCTCTGCAAACAGACGCCCACGGGACGGCGTTCCGCACCGACAGTTTTGGAGTCACTGAGTCAACGTCAATGTCCGCGTTCGGCTTCATCACAAGGTTGTGATGGTGGCGGTTGTCTGTATTGTGGGAGGGAGGACGGACTTTGAGGGTAAAGTCACTCTATAATCATTTATTTTTTGGGAGGAGGGAACTGGGTTTGAACTTTCTGATCCAGGACGTGTGAGATGTCCCGCAAAGAAAACCAGTCTCTTCTCTGCCAAGATCTGTGCTGAGGGGATCGCTCAGATTCGTTGTGTCTCTTCATTCACAAGTTCTCCTATCTCAGGGTCACAGGGACGATGTGAGGCACATGTTAACAAGGAAGAGTCCGCCCTGCCGGGGGTTAGGGCCCAGGAAACCCTGCCAGGGGCCCAGCAACCTTACTTCTAAACATAGACCCTATCGACTCCGGGTCACGTCGTCCCCTGTGGAGGCAGCGCTGCTTGGCCAGGGCATGGGCCGCTGCGGCAGCCTGCTTTTCCCCAGGGTTATGTGCTGTGTCGGCTGGTATGTAGAGGGCTGTGGAGGCGCTAGCACGGGTCCAGGACAGCGCAGGTCCTGTCTCGACTCCTGAGCACACCTCTCTGCTGACACGCGCGATTTCCACACACCCTCTTCGTGTTTGCTCTTATGTTTCTTTGAAGAACCCCTCCCTTCTATGTTCCAGCATGCGGAGTTGAATGTCAAATGAGTAAAACGTGGGACCGGAAAGTCCTTTTATGGGCAGTGGTGCAGAGCCCCTCGTATGAGCGCCGGGGTCATGCGCAGCCTCCCGTGACGCACTGGGGGCACCGCGGGATTTTCTTTGTTGAATCTTTGCTCTCAGGGAGTCGTCTTGTGAGTCCTTGGTGAGTCTAAGAGAAGCTCATGGTAGCAACGATGACCGTGATGACAGTAAATTCTAGGTCCCCAAATGTACTGGCTTGTGGCACCTTAGGGCTGTGCCAAGTGCTTTCCAGGGTGGTCCCACTTAGTTCCTTTAGCAAGCCTGTACCATAGGGTCACACACACATGTACACATGCACACACACATGTGTGGTTTATGTGCACACGTGCACTCGCATGTACACGCACACACAGGTGTGCATATGTGTACACACACGCAAACATATGTGAACACAGACTCCTGTGTACATACACACACCCTTGTGCTCAACGTGTTTGCTGCACCCACCAACACAGGCGCTCGTGCACATGGAGGTGTACACAAGTACACTTTTACTGATGGACACGACGTGTGTCCCTGACCCTCTCGATCAGTGGATTCTCTGTGTGCTCACGAGGATGCGCTTGTGACCCAAGTCAGCACTCCCGGGGCTGTCTTGCTCCTTTGCAGGCAGAGGGGGTGGAAATGGGACTCCCTGGTGCGTTTGTTCCCAGCGGAGGAGGAACGAGGTGGCGCTCCGCCTTGTTTCAGCTCTCCTCCTCCTGCGAACCCCTGCCCTTTCCAGGGTCCCCTTTTCACATTTTTGTGGGTTTTGTTGGCGACTCATCATTTAAAGCAGTCACCAGGTGTGATGCTGGGGAACTTCACTCCGGCGTGAGTTACAGAGCAGACCAGCAGCAGAGGCGAGATGCGATGTCTTTAGAAGGAAACACGCACGGCGGGGTTACCTATCGGCTGATGGATTAGTGTTGGGACCCGAGGACGCTGGCCCTGTGCTTCTTCGGAGCGATGGTGCCGTGTGTGCAACTTGTCAGAACGTAATTATCACAAAGATCAGAGACGTACACTATGACCATCAGACCTGCCACGTCCTTCTGAAGCTCCTGTCTTCTTGCCCGGGGGTAGCCGGTGTCAGAGTCGAGGGTAAGAGGAGCACACACACCTGCTGGCTGATCCCAGATCATCTCTGGAAGGGACCGCAGGGCCCTGTCCCCACGGGTTTTCTCTGGGGAGGGAGGGGGTGCTGGGACACGAGCAGGGAAATACCGGACTCATTATTTAAAAAGCAAAATGAAAGATTAAACATGATGAGAAATGTGATTGCTCAGAACCACGTTTCCCAAATGTTGAAACCCCCTCCTGTCCCTGGCGGTGGACGTGTTTGGAGTGCAGGCTGTCCGAGGAGCTCGAGAGGCCCGGGGAGGGGCTGTGTCCGGGTCTGGGCTCATCAGACAATTTGTAACAATCGCATCGCCATTGTTACCTATTCTTGTGAAAAGAGGTCAAATGGTTAAGTCTTTTCTTTCTCTCTCACTATTCATGACACTTTCAGTGGCGAAAAGCTTACCTGGGGAGGGATGTTGTAGTCCAGAGCACCTCCCCTCCTCTAGAGTTTAGTCGCTGAGAAAGAGCAATCCGGTATTTTCTGTTTATATTTTTGTTTTATTTCCCTGTTCATAGCATGTGGGACCCTGGGCAGGCGTCCGGATCCTTAAAACCGCTCCTAGGTGGGAGCTGGAGCGCTTTTCCGTGATCAGGTGTCTCCCCTGCCAGGTACGTACGTATGTGGAGCTTCTCTGAAGAACACACGCTCGGGAAGCTGGAGCTGAGATGAAAACCGAACGAAGGCCCATCTAGATCCTTCTGGGGTTCTCGTGCGTGTCTACGAGTTTCTGGTTTGTCCACATGCAGAGGTGAGCAGGCCGTGAGGTTCTCAGGCACATGACGGGCTCTGTGAGGAGGAGCCGGGCCTGGATCTTCCTCTCCGGCCGCCAGAACACTGAGGCCAGACCTCGCAGGAGGCACACGGGTCATGTTCCCTGGCGAGGTGAGAGCCGTCCTCCCTCCCCGTGCCGAGCTAACAGGCTTGTGGACATTTGCCGCACCCCTGTCTGACACCTCGGATCGCCCTCACCTCCCGCCAGGTGCCTACCGCGGGCCAGACCCCAGGCACGGAGGGGCCGCGCACGTCCTGGCCCACCCGCTGGAGGGGCAGGTTCTCTCCTGAAGTCGTCGTCTACTGCCGGGCTGCACGCCGTCACTCTTAAGTGTGTCCCTCTGTAAGACGGTGTGGGCAGGCAGGGTGACGCCGCCTCCCTCAGACACAGCCGTCCTAGAGCTCTGCCATCTGAGCTTGGATTCGGAAAACGAATGCCTCGGACCCAAGAGCTGCTCATCGAATCCCTCCAGGGGTGATCCAGTGACGTGGGGAGGCAGCTGTGCCGTCGGGGGCCCGCCCGTGTGCGGTCTGGCTTCCCAGGGCACTGCACCCGCTCGGCGCTCCTGAGCATGCCAGCCCCTGAGGGCCGCCAGCCGCTCCGGCAAGCACAGAGCTCAGGCCGTGTGCTGGCCTCCTGGCCGGAGTTTCCAAGGAGCCTGCACGGCGGGGGCCGTCTGGATCTGGGCACGTTGCTCACTGGGTTTTCTCTGCTGACCTCTGGGGCTTCCTCACCGACAGAGACGGTGGGACTGTCGTTCCACTGGGAGCGACCTTGCCTTGCACACTTTTATCCCAGCTGAGCTTGGAAAGAATGTAGGACCTCGTTTTGGCTATTGAACATGTGAGAAAAGGAACGAGCGACGACCGTGACCTCACGTGAGCGTCAACGTCAGAAGGCTCGCCTCCGCTCACACGCTGTCATCTCGCCCACAACAACATCCCCTCATGAGGCTGCCTGCACCTCCTTTCTTTCGTGGCTGTGGCTCAGGAGGCACAGGGGTGAGCCCAGGCCACGAGAGGGACCAGCTGCAGAGCTGGGACAAGCAGTGGGGCCTGCCCACGAGTCCTACAACCCCTCCCTCAAGTTGCTGGCACAGAAGACGTGTTCTGCGCGGGTCAGTGTGGCTGCTGGGCAGCCCCACTCCCAGTGGCTATGGTCCCAGCTCCCTCTTCTGAGAACCACGATCATCGTTAGTACCTCACTCTGCCGTGGCCAGAGAGCAGGGCACCAAGAGGGTCAACACAGGTTTCCAGGTAGAGGAACCGACAAGCCGTCCCTCAGGCTTTAAACAAACTGGGTTTGACGGCGTTAGAGGAGAGGAGGACCCCAAGCATTCGTGTGTAAGTGATATACTTTATCTGGAAGACATACTTTGCAGTTACAAAGAGGTCAAAAGCACCTCATTAAAAATATATCGTCATAAGAAAAGAGCCAATTACGGTTCACATGATAGGAGTGATCAATATAATTAAGAAATGAATTCCTGATAAAAAGACCGAGGGACGCGGTATTCTGACAGAACTGATATTGTTTGGGCTAATTAAATATTTACCAAGCGTCAGTGGAGGGCAATGCTGGATGCTATGCGGACACAAAACGTGTTTCTGTTACTAAGGAATGTGAGCGTAACACGGTCATGCATCGCGGAAGCAAGATGCGGTCAGTGTCCCCACCTGGAAGGGAGAGCCGGCCTGGACGGTCAGATGAGGTTTCCCGGTTTTGCTGCCCCGCGTCCTCAATATGAAATATTCAGAGCAAATTCATGTGATTAAAGTATCAGTCACCTCACACCTTGGCCTCTCCCGGGCTCTTTTGGGGGGGCCAGGTCGGCTGGGGACAGGACGCACGGTCACTTTCTTGGTCTCAAAATGGAAACGGAGGAGAAAGTAAATTACATTTTTGGAAAACGCACAGTGATTTTAGTGATGGGGAGTGTGATGCAGAGTGTCTGTCCTTGTCGGTCGGGACGAGGGATGCCAGCTGCCGTGAGCGGCGCTCCCACGTGCCAGCGACCTCAGACGCCACCAGGCCCGCGCCGTCCTCTGCAGCCTGCCGGAGGCTCGCCGTCTGGCCCATGAAGGGGCAGGTGCCGGGCTTCCTCCATCGGGAGCAGCACGGGGCCGACCAGAGCCCTACTCAGTCCTCTCGGTGAGGCCCACGGGGAATCCAAGAGCACAAGGCTCACAGACTTGTAGAAGTAAGCCACGGACCTTTCGTCCACAGTCTGTGAGCAGAAAGCCGTTCACGGGGTTCCCACTGGAGGCCAAAGAGGGGGTCTCTCCATGTCCCAGGTGGAGGAAATGGGTGGGAGGGACTAATGCAGGCTCCCGACCCCGTCTCGGTTAGAAGAGCACCTGTGACGGGGGTGAAGGTTTCCACAAGGACGGCTGGACGACTCAAAAGGCTTCGTCACATGGGGAGAGGGCCTGGAGGTTCTTTTTCATCTGTAATATATCTTCCAGACCCACAGGCGTGCGCTCAGCATAACTGGAATCTGGAGGCTCCCCTGGACCAGGTGTCGTTGGTGGGGCCCGTGGGGATGGCTGTCAGCACAGCTGTGGCAGGAGACAGGGCCCACATAGGACAGACCCTTCTGGTATCAGGACGGGCTTTTCCTTCATGGGCAGATTCCGGAAGCCAGGAGGGCCGTGTTTCACGGAGAGAATGGGAGATGAGGGCAGCGGCGGCGAGCATGGGCTGGGGACCTCGGGCCAGTCGCTGGAGGCCTGGAGGCCACCTGAGTCACCGGACCTGGCCTGGGGAGGTCCTCTCTGGGAGGGTCCCCTATTGGGGCCTCACATCTCCCAGTGTGGTCCCTGGACCACCCCCAGCCAGTGACTCAGAACTGCCCCACAAGCGCCTTGGTGATGGTGACAGTGACGGTAATAGGGCATGAGCAGGTGGGACGTTCCAGCCCAGAGCAACACTTTCTGGGACCGTGCACGGGGCAACCCAGAAGCCGGTTTCTGGAGGTTTACCTTCCTTGTGGGGTAAGACAGATGGAGATGTGCTCTTCGGGGGTTTGCAAACTGCTCTTCCCATGGAGACAACATGGGGACAAGCTTTTCAACACGTGAAGACGTGTGTGGAAGGGGTCCAAAACAGTGACCCAGCCAGGGAGTCACCCTCCCTCCACATTGGTCCCAGGGCCCGCAGTGAGCCACGGCCCCCCACTCCTGACTTGTCCTGCTGAGATGCCAGCTCTGGTGAAGAGAGACAGTAGAGTTTGGTTCCCTTTGCAGCCCCCGCCCGGAGGACACCTGACTCAAGTTCGTGCGTGTTTCGAGTGACAGGCTCTGCATCGCATTATCTGGGACATCAAGGTTAACACCGCAACATTTCATGACTGTTGTCCTCCAGGGACGGTTATGGAAATAAGATGTCTATCTTACAGGGTTCTCTCAGCGAGGGGAAAAAATCTTAAATAAATAGAAATAAATAAATAAATCTGAAAAAGTAACTCGCAAACATTTTTGCAAATATAAAGTGTGTGAGCTATTGTGTCCTGAGGGTATAGAATTAACTCGCATGATGATAATTTATATTTTATGTGAGTTTTATTTTTATACACCTGCTTTTCTTTGCAATTCATGAAAAAACATATTGATATCAAGGCAATTGTGCTGTCACGGAATTCATAATCCTAACTGGGAGCCTTCACATCAATATGACACGTCTCTTTTATGCTAACTCTAGCAATTTAGGAAAAAAATACAGGTTATAAACAGCTAATAAAACTTCCCCATTTGTTCATCTGATACGTTTTCCTTCCATCCAGTCTCGGAGCTCCTTTGGCTCTGGAGAAATCTGCACTTGCAGGAAGGGCGCGTGTGTCCTGTTGAAGGAGTGACCGCACCTCCTTCTGCTGGTTAACGTGGCGTGGGTTCCGCTCGATGGCCCAGTCTCGGGACCAGAGGTTTTGGGCTGATGCTTAAGAGCTCGAGAGGATCTGACTCCGGATTGTGAATGTACTTGGGCAGCACGGGGGAGTGGTCTGGGGAGGGTCCGGCGGTACCTGGCCGTGGCTTCGCGTTTGTGGTAGCGGCTCAGCTCTGCAGCGGTGGTGCAAGGGTCTCGATGAACTGTCGGTGGAAACGAGTCTTGAAGGTCGTATCCTTCTCACCCGTCGTGAAGTGTGGTTCTTGAGTTGTCTGAACTACGTAGAAGCCATTCTCAGCTCCCAGGCTGCACAGCAGGCAGCTCTGGCTGAGCCTGGTGTAGACCCAGGCTGCTGGGATTCCCGTCTGCCTCTGCGCCCGTGTGCTCTGTGCTCCTGCGCCTGCCCTCGATGCCCATCCTTTGTGTGAGGAGGCCACAGCCTGTGCCCACGGGTTACTCTGAGACTCGGCGTGCTGGTCTGTGCTCTGCAGGGGAAGGGTGTGCTCTCTCCGTGCCAGCTGCCAGTAGCTGAGAGCGTGACGAGCTCCCCAGATCAAATGACCTGGCTACCAGACACCCAAGACGAGCCAGAGGAGGAGGCAGGCGGGGATGGGGCTGGTTCTCTCCCCTTTGAGAGCTGCACCCCCACGCCGGCAGTCGGGGCGCGGGCCTGTGAGGCTTGTCTGCCTTGCGAGGCAGCCTTGTGTTTAGGACCCCGCTGTGTGATGTAGGCCTGCACAGACACACACGTGAGCACACACAAGCACAGTGCACATGCACAGACACTGTCACTTTCTCTCGGGCCATTTTTGGCATTTTCCCCTCAATAGGACCGCTCTGCAGTAAAAGGAGGACGTGGCTGGGCCCTGCCTTGCACGTGTCCCGCACACAATCTGCCGTGGGCTTTTCCAGGCCCATGGCCTGGCTGCGTGTGAGTGTGGGCTGGTCGTGGGTTCAGGGGTACCACGTGGGGTCGCGCTGGGAGGCGGTGGAGAGGTCTGTGAGGCACAGAGGTGCTGTGTGGAGACACACTGTGAGCCGGGTGCAGCTTCGGGTCGGGGAGGCCCGTGGAGGCAACGGCAGAGTCAGAACTGGCGAGGGCATGTGCAGCCGACCACAGGCCCGTCTAAGGACCACGCGCCTCCTCAACTGGGACCCTGTCCCTCTGCTGATGCACCTCATGAGTTCCAGAGTGGGGTCCTGGGGATAGACAAGCCCCCAAATCTGTCTTTGGGTGCAGAACCTGTACCTTCCTGGAGAAAGAAAATGAGGCAAAGTTGCCAACAGTCGAGAGGCAAGCGCAACTTTCTTCTCAGAAGCCAGACTAGACACACTGGGAGGATGGGCGACCAGACTGAGGTCCGGAAGAAGACGGACCCGCGGCTGGCAGCCGGGGGCCTCGTTTCAGATCAAGGGTCCTCTGTGCCAGCGTCCAGCAGCCGGGGCCCCCGGGCCCGGAGACTTGCCCACATGCTCCCCTCCCGAGCTGGGCGGAGGGATAGACGGGCCCCCAGCAGACGCGGATTCCCAGCAACCTGCTGCCCCAGATCGCAACTTTTCCCCTTCCCAAGGAAAAACAGTGTTATTATTATATTTTTAATTCCCTGATGTGCGACTCAGCAGCCAGGATCATCTTACAGAGGATGAATGGAGGGCGGGGGCCAGCGGCGGGCCGAGCTTCAATAACCCCCTGCGAGCCATTACGTCACCCGGCTCCTCTCTAAGAGGATTTTCAGCAGGCTTGGCTTCGTTATTAAAATAGTAATTAATTTTTTCCTCTTCACAAAACCCAGGGACCTTCAGATGGAGGCCTCAGGAGCGAGGGCAATCTTCTTTTGAAAGTGGCCTTTCTGGAAACCGTAATCGGCTCTCCGGCCCCGCGGTACACATGTTCCCCAGTAAATGTGATTAAAGACCCGCACAAAACCCCCTTGCAGAAAATTAATTCAGTTTCCAGAATAAAAAGTTTGATAAAGTTGTGCAATGCTCCAGTGACAACACATAAAGGAGGGGTTTTATCCCCTTGAAGGATAAGTGAACGGCCAGAAAGGTCTGGTAGTTCCCAGAGTAAAAACATCTGCTCCAGCCAGCTGACTCCGGTGGCCGAGTGTCAAGTGCTTTCGTCCCGTCGGGCAGCGTTGCTCCCAATACACGGCTGGAAGGACCTCCTCACGGCCTGGGCGCCCGTGTCCCCCAATCTCCTGCTCAGGGTCCACCCGTTCCCAGCGGCGGACCCGTGGGGGCTGGAGCTGCGCCGGGCGCCGACCCTCCTTCCTCTCCCCTGCGGCTCTGCGGGACAGGGCAGGGGCACAGGCCTGGCGAAGCCTTGTTGGCTGCTTCCTTGCATCTTCTCCCTAAATCTCAGTTTTCTGGTCTGCAAAATGAGGGTAATTGTGTCTCCTTTTGGGGTTATGAGGATTAGATGAAGTCACAATCAAAAGCATTTAGCCCCGTTCCCAGGAACAGGGTGATTGTAGGAAGTCCTTCCTTTTCGGGTTCTCAGCATTGGAGGCAGGAGAAGATGCAGGAACCTGCCTGGGTCTCCTTTGGGAACAGAACCTGCCTTGCTCCCTGTAGGGGGTTGGACATGGTCCCATGAAATTCACGTCCGTCTGGAACTCAAAGGCAGGAGGACGGTCCCCTCGAGGTCCTGGAGGGAGGCTGGCTCTGGCGGCTCCTTGACTTCCGAACTGGGGGTCCCGGGACTGAGAGAGCGGCTCTCCGTGGCTCCCACAGCCCTGTCTGTGGGGGTTCCCCAGACTCTCTCCTTCTTTCTCTTCTGCAGAGGCAAGGCTGTGGGCAGACTGGCCGGCGAGCTGCGGACGCTGTGGCCCAGCACCACCCGCGGTGTGTGTGTGGCTGGGGTCACGAAGCCTCCCTCCCTGCCCCACTGAGCCGGGTGTCCAGGGCTCTTCCCGTAACACCCACGGGTCATGCCAGCTCCAGGGGCTGATGATGCTGGACCCGACAGCCGGACCTCGGGGTCTACATGGCTTCCCACCCCTTTCGCGGACTGTGCAGAACCACCCAGCAGGTCAGTCACGCATTCAAGCAGCTGCTGGGGGAGAAGGTAGAGAAGGAGGAGCAGTTCCTACCCACGTCCTTTCTCACTGACAAAGCGTTTCCCTCTTGGACATGCATAGAAAGGGCCCTTGCTTCTCAGGCAGAGCTGTGTTCGAGGGAAAGTCACGATCGCCAGACCCCAAGGCCAGCTGCGTGAGAGGGATAGACAGAACTCCAGTGTGCGGAGAGTCTTACGGTCTCTGTCCCACCCGCAGGGACAGGGAAGTCACACTTCTCCCCACACCCGGGATGCGTCCGTGTGACATGCCCCAGGGTTCCCGCATCGACGCGATCATTGCTCATGCCACTGAGTGAGAACATTCTCCGTGGCGGTTGGTGACAGTCCCTGATATGTCCCGTATTCACACAAGGTGACCCCCAGTCTGCATCTGCCTGTACTCCCTCGGGGTTCGGGGCTGGAGCGAGGCCACGCGAGTGACAGGCACGGTGCAAGAACGCTTCTCCGTCGTGATGCTGGACTCGGCCGGCGCAGAAGGACAGGCCGCCCGCCTGTGCCGTGTCTCCCGGATGCCTTCATCAGCAGTCGCTCTGAGGTGTGCGATACCTGACGCTCTCGGCGACCAAGACAGGAAATGAAATTAAAACTTCAATGGGAGAAGCACTTTTTCCTTTTTCTTCTTTCCTTTTCCAGAGCAAACGTGGGGACCCTACCCCTCCACGGGGGCTCAGAGGGCGCATTCTGGGCTCCCCGTGTGGGGAGCGCCCACCGCCCCACGGGCCGTCCCCGTACAGCGTCCCGGCATGACTGCCGCGCGCCCTCCGCCCACGGAGAGCGGTTTCCACTGCATCACGCGTGACGCTTCTGCGCTTGAAGTGGTTCTGCGAGCTGCTTGCTTCTGCGATCTGAGGTGCTGTGCTTCCGCTCCGCGGCACCGCGGCCCGAGCTCGGCTCAGCGCGGCCGGTGGGCGGCGCGGGCGCGGCGTCCTGGTCCACGGCGAGCACCTGGTCCGTGGGATTAACGGTTTTCACTCACTGTTACTGCTTCAGCGGCAAGTACCCGAGTCTGCCAGGTTCAAAGCCGACACCGCTCAAGCTTCTCTGCCTTACACGTGCGGTGACGTCACTTTGGCATCTTACGGCTTCTCGTGCCCCTTTCACTGACGGCGCTGGTCGCCCGCTCAGACTCGGCTTGCCGCGAGCCCGGAGGCCGGCACAGCACGTGTCGTCTGGAGCCCCGGGTCCCCCCGTGAGCGGCCCCTCGTCAGCTCCTGCAGGTCCGGGAGGCCGGGGCTTCAATCACTTGTGCGAGATGAAAGGACAGGAAATGGCCGTCATGGCCCCAGAGGAAGTGTCTGTAGAAAAAGGAGCAAATGGCAAATAAAGTGCTAATTAATGTCCGATTCCAGGGCTGAGAAACGGACCACAGTTGTAGGCAGAAACTGCCCTGCTTCCTGGGGTCCCACGGACCTTGTGAATGAGCCGACTTGCACACACAAAGGCTGCAGGAGGATGGGGCCTTCCCTCGGGTGCCGGCCGTGACCTACAGACTTTATGGCTCAGGATCGTTCCCCTCGGGGAGGATCTTTGAACTCCCGGCCCTTTAGGGAGCCCACGATCCCTCTGGGAAATGGCACTTTGATTGCTCTCCTAAGCTCTGCCCGGCCCCCGGCCAGCCTGGAGCTCGCCGCTGTGCCCCGCGGGCAGGACCGGGTCTGTAGGAGGAGGAGAATCTAGAATCACATCCTAAGGTGGGTTTTTGGGAGATGCTGAGGAGTGAGTGCCAGACATAATCACCTGACATTCAGCTTTCGTGAATCTGACCCAATGAAAGTGTGAGGAGAAGACGGATGAGAAGTCCGATTGGGGGTCAGCTCATGAATGCACTTCTTGTGGGATGTAAATGACAGAACACTTATTCATTATACCTGTAATCAAACCACGACTTTAATAGATAGAGAGAATGCACACAGAAACTATTTTAAAATGACACCGGGAATACAGCTTCCGTCAACAAAAGACATGACATTCAGAGGGACTTGGAAACTAATGGAATGCGTCGTTGCCCTGGATCCGGACACTCTTAAATCCGCGGGCAGGGCCGGGGGTGGGGACGGCAGGAGCCTAAGTGCGGCCAGTCCTCTGGGTGCAAAGTCACGCCTCGTGAAGAGCAGTTTCGCACAGTGTTTTCTCATGATTTGAGTACTGCAGGGGAGTAAAGGTTAACGGGAACGGATGGGCCACCAGGCTGACCAGAAGAATCTAGGGCAGAAGGGGGCGGTGTGACGGGGACGGGGCTTCTGTGGCGGGAGGACGTCAAGCGCTATCTGAGCGGCTGTGGCCACCTCACCTTTCTCACCTCTGGGTTCACGTGAAGGTCCTTCCTGACCCGTCTCCTCCCAGATCCGTGTTGCCAGAGGGAACCCTGGCCAGAACGTCTATTCTCTTTTTTTGTACCTGTTGCCCATGTGAGGCCGTGGACAGTGTTCTCGCAGGGCCATGTGTCCTGCTCTTTGCGGCTGGGAACCCGTCGGGAGCTGGCTGACTGGCCGCTGGGTCCCTTCTCCGCCCCCACTCTTCTTGCCCAGATTACGCTCCCCTCTGGCTCTCCTCTTGCCACGCTGGTCATCAGTGGGCACCCCTACCGTCTGCTTTTCCGTCTGAGAGAGCTGACTGCTTTCTCCTCGAAGTGCTTTCTTTCCCGTGTCTGCTGAGGACAGCTGTATGGGACGGCCATCTCCTCGTGCGTCCTCTGCATGCACTTTGTGGAGGCTCTGGCCTCCACAGACTCGAGATGGTGACTCAGGACACCGTCTTCTCTTCCTCTGTGTGTCCGTCGACTCACCTCCTTGGCTTCGGACACTCCGTGTGTGGGTGCCTGTGTCCACAGGTCTCTTTCTCTGGCTCTGACTTCACTCTGAGTCATGGACTCAAACATGTCATGAGCTTTTCACAGCTCTCATGGCCACGGCAGAAGGACTGTGGTCCCTCCCTGGCCACCCTTCCCACACCGTACTTGGCTGTCGCCCAGAGCCTCCTTCTCTGCCCTCCCGCTGCCCCCGTTGCTCTTGTCGAAAACTAATGTGCTATATGGGATTGAGTGGTGGCTCCACAAAGACATGTTTATGTCCTGACACTGGGAACCAGGGACGGTGACTTATCTGGAAAAGGGTCTTTGCAGAGCTGAGGTTTTCCCAAGACCAGGCCCTCACTGGCCGCCTCCTGAGTCCTCCCTCCAAATGCTTCACTTAGTCCCTGACTCCCTTTATGGAACTCAAATCCTTGTCTCAGGCTCTGCATGTACAAAACGACCTAAGGCAGGAATTTCTCTTTTACTGTTATTATTACTTTCTAAAGTAGTTTCTCTTAGGAAACTAGGTTCAAGGTTTTACTGAGGTAACAATAGATTTTTGGGGCAATTTTTAAGTATCAGATTGGATTTAGGTAAATAATACACACATTCACATCTAGAGTTTCTGAAAAAGATGTGGCAGGACCTACATCCAAAAAAAATGCAAATATGATAGTTATTTAGTCTCCATTCATTGCAAAGGAATAAGATTGAACAATTCAGGGAAAACATTTTGAAGGCTGAGTTATTTTATCTAATTCTCCTACATTAATAAAGTATTTAAATATTTACTATGTCTCCATTTCAGGCTTTTCAAAAACATTTTAATTAAAAGTGTGCTTCAAATACTATATTTACTTACAAATCTGAGAATACATATTTGAGGGGTAAGCAGGGATTTAAGTTTGAATTATCCTAATGAAAAATGTGTTTTGCTTTATTTGCCCAAACACGATGCATCAGTGTTCAGAGCAATCTGGTGGTTCTTTTATAATTTCATTTGCACAGACTAGCTGAAGGAGGAGCTATAACTTGAGAAATTAATTCTGTGACTTTGTCTGAATCTCTTCAAAAGTGAAATATATTCCATTTCCCAGTCCCCGTTTCCTCCTTTGTGATCGTGTCTGTTTGCTGGTCTCTGTTGTGCAGGAAGAACACAGATTTCCCCGACTTCCTAGGCCAGGTGTTCTCTCCCTGAGCTGGTCTGTGGAGAATCTTGGGGTGAGCAAGATCTGCCGTGAAGGCAGTCCTGTCCCCGGGGACAAGGGTGCATTGCTCACACACGTGGCTCTCTAACTCCAGCAGTGGGACCGCAGGAGACAGAGCTGATGTAAGTCTCCGTGAGGGTCGCCCCCAGCAATCATGGGGCGGGATCGTAGAGGAAGGGGAAGCACACGCACTATATGTCTACATATTAACGTGAATCAAGCTAAATTAGTGTGAATGTGTCTCCTCCTATTTCCTGTCTTGGCCAATATTCTCTCATCCCGACGAGACAGGAAAGTAAAAGTCAAGACCCTTGCCCCAGACGGGATAGTACCAAGGGCGGCCGAAATCGGAGCGGAGCACGTCTGGATGCTTTGATGGTGGGCAACAATTTGGGGTGAATCGTACTACAAAGGCAGCATAACCCATAAACCATTTCAGGGTTGATGCATAAAATTTACATTTCAGGGCTTTATTTTAATAATGTCACTCACTATAATCAAGATTGTTACTTAATGTCGCTTGTATTGGCCAATGATTAAAGCAGGGCCTTGTTTTATAAATAAAACTTCTTTTGTAAATAAAGTTTTATTGGAACCCAGTGGTGCCCATTTGGTAACATTTTATCTGTGGCTTCTTTCAAGCTCCACCGGCCGCGGTAAGCAGGTGCAGTGGAGACCCACGGCCTGCAAAGCCTCAATTATTGGTTATTTGTCCTTTCACACCAGATGTTTGACAACTGATTTAGAAGACTAAAAACCAAAAAGTTACTGTCTCCTAAGTATATCAAATTTTAATATAGTTTTTTATGAAAAACATAAAATAAAGATTAAAAATTAAAATTGCTTAAATTCAAATACGTTTCAAAGTTATTTTTCTTCTTAAATATTTTATAACTAGTGAGCTCACGCGTTTGTGTGAGGGAACCGACAGCTCTGGAAGTTTTCCCAGTCAATGATCTGCTGGTATCCGACACTTTTCACCAGGGAACCTCGACACAAAATCCCAGTCTCCCCGCCGACCAGGTTCTAGATGTAGAGGAAGGAAGAAGACGCTTGGTGTCTGTGTTCCCGGTCCTTCCGTCCTTCGTTCCGTCTGCCCGCCGTGGCCCTGCTTGCCCGTGCTTCTGTCTGTCCTCGGCGCTCTGTCCCCCTCTGGCCAGATCGGGATCGGTCCTGAAGAAGCACGGGTCTGGCTGCAGCGTGCTCGGCTCCAAGACTCTGTGTGGCTCCCTTGGGTTGGGGAGGAGCCCGCGTCCCTTCTTGGACCCCGCACTGCAGACACGGCTCCCTTCCTGGTCAGAACCCAGCCAGCTCCCCTCTCTGAACACCTGCTGCTGCCACGTAGATGCCCGGCCAGCCTCCAGGTTGCTGGCCGTGAGCCCTCAGCAGCCCACGCAGGTGCCCCCCGCCGTCCCGGAAGCTGGGGGGGGGCCCCTGCGGCCGACGGACTGGATAACACGGGACAGCGGCGCCACGGCAGCCTCACGCTGAACTCTTCCCCGGGCTTCAGCGAGCGGCGTTCAGGAACGGTCCCCAGGGCACCTCCAGGAGCAACCAAGCCAAGAAGCACGCAACCGCCTGTGGCTGAGCTCGGGGTGGGAGCGGCCCCGTCCGTCTCTGCAGCACGGTCCGGGCACAGGCGTCACCGCGCAGGACGCATGTCCCGGTCCTGGCACAGGGAGCTCAGCTCTCCACCATCCCACTGTTTTCTTGTCAGAGTTGGTTGTGATGGGAGTTCTTTGAATTTTTAATTTAATTTTTATTTTTAAAAAGATTTTTATTTATTTATGTGAGAGAGAGAGAGCACGAGCAGTCGGGGAGACCGGCAGAGGGAGAGGCAGACCCCCTGCCAGGCGGGGAGCCCAGCGTGGGACAGACTCGATCCCAGGACCCTGAGATCATGCCTTGAGCCGAAGGCAGACTCTCAGCCGACGGAGCCCCCAGGTGCCCCAGTTCTTTGCATCTTCTCAAAGCTTCTCCCATCCCGTGTAAATGAGGCAGATGCAGACAGCAGTCCCCAAGGCACACGCGTGGGCATTGTACCTCATGTGCAACACGCAAAAATTGATCAGAAATAGATCTTGACCCTCTCAGATCGAAAGGTCACAGCAAACCTGTCTCACACCCTTTACTTCTGTCCTGGACACCAACCCCAGCCCCCAGGAAGAGCAAATCGTCAGGGAATCCTGATGCCTGAAGCTTAAAAACACGAGTTTCAATAAAGCGAAGCGTGTGGTTTCCCCAGGATCTTCCTCAGATTTCGGCCCCACCTGTCAAACGTCCTTGGGCAGGCAAGGTGGACGCGACTCTCTGTTTGCAGAAACAAAAGCCCAGAGGGACTGAGTGATCACCCCAGACCCGCAGGGTAGGACAGAGACAGAGCACAGCACCAGAGTTCAGATCCTGCTTCCGTCTCCATCCGGGGAACAGAGTCGGTCCGTCAGCCGCGGGGCGGTTCCGTAAAGGGCCTCTGTGGCTCTGGGTGGGAACCTATGGTCCCAGGCTCCCTGCGGGGCAGGGCTGGGCTCAGGGTGGGGTGTGCAGGGCCCAGGCCTTCATCTCCCATCTGCAGCTGGAGGACGGCGACCACGCGCCAACCTTCACTCTTCTCCAGATTCCGAGTTTGCCGACTTATGCCCCGTGGAATTCGGTGTTTGTTGTACGACTTGCTGTGATTCGGGGACATTCTGCACAGGCAGCAGCGGGTCTGTCCTCACTGGCGAGCTCAGGGTGAGCTGTGCATGGGTCCAGCTTTCTGGAGATGATGAACGCAGCCCGTCGCTCCCTAGGTCACGCCAGCCCTCAGTTCCGCTCAGACCCGAGCACGGGTGGCGTGAGGTCCCCGGCTCCCACCACGCTCTGGATCTCCTGAGATCAACGCGTCGGCAGAGTGTTTCTCTGTGTCTTCGATCTCTGGGGTACTGATTCCTCTGACCCTATGGACAGCGGAAAGGAGACGCACCCTCACAGTCCACTCCAACCGGTGAGAAGTAACTTCCCAGAGTCGTCCGGGAAGAATTTGTTGCTCTGACACAGGATACTCGGCTCCGAGCCGATTCGTGAGCGGAAGGAAGGGGGGTGTGGCCTGCGGGAAGGAGGAAGCCTTGGGGTGGTGGCGGCAGCCAGGGAGGCGAGAGACAGGAGGAAGGACGCGAGGACGTGCTGGGCAGAAGGAAACACACGGGAAACTTTGAGGGAAATCGTCCGCCACAGCCTAGGGACCGGGAACTCTTCTGTGAGGAGGGCGGGCAGGTGGCTACAGGAAATCTGCAACAGGCTCTTGGGTGAAGTGAGGCGTCAGGGGTGTGCACCACGGACTGTCCGAGCCCCACGGAAGTGAAGCTTTCCATCGACCCCGGTGAGCACCAGCCCTGCTGTTTTCTGAAAACATTTGTTGTGAAAGAACAGAAAGATACGATGCATGGACACCATTTAAATCGCCCCGTTTTCCCTGCTGTGCCTGATGGGGTGCGTCCACCCTGCAGCGAGTGGGGGGCTCAGGTCCGCCCCCAGTTACGCTACTGCCACGTTCTAGACGGGGTGCCCTGGGTACCTGGGCCAGAACCTCAGGACTGTGCTCTGATGACCACATGGTGCGCTCGGCCCACACAGCAGGAAGTGGCCAGGTGAGCTCCCAGGGCCAGTCCCTGGCGAGCCCCAGAGGCCCCGAGCAGGTGGCCACAGAAGCCCAAGGGCAGCAGCGCCACCACCTGGTCCCGGGCGAACCCAGCACACGTGCCCACCGCACGTCGGGGCCAGGGTCCCCGAGCCGGCCGCCCAGGCTGCTCCCCGGCTGTCTGGGGAGCCGGAGCAGGTCTGCTGCAGGGAGGGTGGCCCCGGCGGAAAGTGCAGGTGGCCATGCAGATGGTGTCAGACCGTGGCCTCTGGGGTGGCATCGCGAGGGGTCTCCTTGGGTGGTCTGCTGAGGGTCAGCTGCAGGAAGAGGAGGGCATCCGCTGGGTAGCTGGGATCAGGGTATCCCAGGATGTCCTTCAGGATGGCTGAGGCGCTCCCAGAGCAGCTGGTGCACACACCCAAGCTGGGAGAGCTGGAGAAGCCAGTCCCCGTGGACACTCAGGTCCTCCCTGTGACCTGGGGCAGGGCCAGCAGGCCCGATGCTGGCTGCATTTCTAGCACACCCGGAATGAGGCCCCATCCACGGGCCTCTTCCTTTGTGTGCCCGATGTGAAGGCTTGCCGCCGTCTCATAGGCGTGCACCCCGGCATGAGGGCCCACGAGTGCCCAGGACCCGTGGAAGAACAGGTGGACGGGGCTGGCTCTAGCCCCGGTTCCGTAGCCCTGAGCCATACTCTCGCCTGTGTGGGATGGACGCGCACTCCCTTCCCCGAGCTGCAGAGAGCTGTCGGGCCTGGCTGTTCTGTTGTCCTCGGACCTCCCCTGGGCGCCGGGGCACAAGGGGCCCCTTCCCGTGCTGCACGCGCCCACCGGTCCTGGTTCCGGATGAGAACATGCTCACCGTGCGGTCCGCCCCACGGAGTCAGGCTGTGTCTACACTGAGGCCGACTCACTTCTCCCAGTTGCTGGTCGTCTTGTTTCCATGATGCCAGCGGCGGTTTTCTCTTCGAGCGCGGCGGTCCTGGCGAGGTCAGCGTGTCCTGGCCACACTTCTCTGGTTCTGTACTTGTCCCCCGCCCCGCGCTCGGCCGACACGTGTTCCATGTGTCCAGCTGCCCGGACAAGAAGCTTCTGTCCACATAAAGGGTTAATTACGATAGTTATCATTATTTTGTATTCTGGGCACATTAGTCGTCTGAACTTGTGCTTCTTAGCGACAGAAGGAAACCAAAGGAAACAACATGGTTTCTCCCACCAACTATTGAGGATCGAGGGGTGATCTTACCATCCGGATGCAGACGGAGCCGAGTTGTAGAAAACATAGTAAGGTACAGGCCGTGGTAAGACGCCCAAGCCCGTGAGAGGGCTTTCTGTAAGGTGAAGGGCTCCCGGGGCGTCCCGCCAACCCCGTGGGCAGCGGGGACCCGGCATGTGGGTGGAGGGAGCAGACCCCATTGCCGTGCGCCCACGGTGACTCCTCGAGCTTACACGGAGACTGCGGACGCATGTGTTCTCACTGATTGTGTGGGAAGCCCTTTTTCCTCCAGATAAGCTGCTTTTGAAAACAGCTTGATTTATTTATTAAATTTTTTGAATTTATTTATTAAAAATGTGTCATTTGGTAAATTTTGACATAAGCGTATGTGTGTGAAGCCCTCACCACCTTCGAGTTCGTGAATGTGTCTGTTCATCTGTACCTTCCCTTGGGCCCTTTGCAAACTGTCCCTCCAGCCCCTGCATCCCGGACTCCCATCCGCAGGCATCGGAAGCACAAGCGTGGTCCCTTCAGCTTCCTGTTAATGGGACCAGGAGCTATGCCTGCCTCAGGTCTGGCATCTGTTATTCAGGAGGATGATTTCGTGGTTCATCCGAGCTCTCACCTTACCACGGGCTCACTCTTCTCGCAGAGTGACTTTCCACCACGAGGACGGGCCTGTCGGCTTCTCCCGTGCCCACCGATGGCCATGTTGGCGCTTAACGAATGAGCAGAAACAAGCATCTGTGTCCTCGTCGATGTCTGGACACGCGCGCTCACTTCTCTCGAGGGACAGCTACGGTGGGAAGCGGCTCAGGTGGTGGCTGTACCTTTAACTTCTTGGGAAACCGCGGAATCACTTTCCACAAAGGGCGCACATGTATGTTCCCATCAGCAGCGGGGAGAATCCCACCGTCTCTGTGTCCTCCGCCGCACTCAGCACGACCATCTCCTGGTTCCAGCTTCTCCAGAGCCATATTCGCGGGTCTCCTCAGGGTGCTTGTGGCGCCCAATAACCAGCAGTGCTGACTGCTCACATCTGTAGGCACCTTTGGTGACGTGCCTGTGGAAAGCTTTTGCCCTTTAAAAAGTTGGGTTGCTTCTTTTCTTCATATTGTTTTGAGATGTCTCTGTTTATTCAGGATACAAGTCCTGGATCAGGTATGTAATTGGCAAATACTTTCTCCCAGTTTCTATAAAAACTATAAAGTCACAGTTCTCAGCTTTCTGCCCTTGTGGACATTCAGTAGGTGTCGCGGGTACCTGACACAGACGCAGCCCTCACCAGTGTGCACAGACCTTCACTGGGTGCGGGTGACAAGTGCCGGTGTGCACGGGGCCTCCACTATGTGCACGGGGGAGTGTCCAGGACGCACAGGGCAGCAGCAGGCTGAGTGGTGCGTAACCAGGGAGACCATGTGGCTGCGGTCACTTGCACAGGCCCCAGGGTTTTCACAGCCAGGCGGAGCTTCTAGAGTTTATTGCTCTAAAGACCTGGGACTAGGAACCAGAGATGTCATTTCTGAGTGAAGGCTTTGAAACAGGGAGTTTTATGGAATTTCTGGAGCATCTCCCTCCCCTGGGCAGACCTCTGCAGGGCCTGGCAGGGTGTCCCCGGCTTCCGACGGTGCCCAGGAGGAGCCCATCACCCGGAAGTGTGGTGATGGGTCCTGTCTGTGTCTTCTCGCGGTAAATGAACGCAGAAGCTTAGATGCATGAGACATTATCTTTGCAAGGACCTAAAGTTTATTTATGCCTAATGATTGTCCATGCACATAACTTTCATTCCAGAGCAGAGCCTGCCCCTGATTAGCTAACCATTGGGTCACCTTTGAACCTGCCACCTGATAGTTCCCTGTGTTGTCAACCAAGGATGCCAACAAAGACCCTTCTTCAAGCATCCGGTGACCAGGGTGGGCAGAACAATACTGCGGTGGCCCCACGAAGGCTGTGCTGTCTGCTGTCATGTCTGCGCCCAGACCAGTAGCATGTCTTGGAGCTTGGAGAGCACCACTGGGAAGAGGCTGCTGGTGGAGGCCATCCGTGATCACAGCATGAAGTTGGGGGTAGGCCCGTGTGCAGCAGGGAGACGGGGTACACGCGGCCGGTCCACTTGCTCTGGTCACTGGCATCATGGGAACACCACGTGCACGTGCTGCCTTCTGCTCCTGTGTCCTCCGTCTCTGTGTGCCCTGGTGTGGGTAGCAGAAGGGGGACGGGACCATGGCACTTAGTGAGGGCTGTGACCACGTCCTTACCACTGCAGACCATGTCCTCCTTTTCCAGCCTTTTCCCCATGTGGGGCTGTGGAGGGCCTGCCCAGGCCCCAGCACAGAGAGTGTGTCAGGAGCACAGGCCGGCCAAGCTTGTCCTGCCCACTGGCTGGTCCTGTCCCATCCAGGGGCGTATCGTCCTGGTTCGGTAAGACTGTAAGACTTCCACGGAGTCCTCAGGCATGACCTCCCACACTCTGAGACGGGTGGGAGAAATACTAACCTAGCAAAGGCATGGTGACAGTCGTGACAAATCCAGAATGTTCCCTAATACAGCTGGACCCCGGGCCGGGCACCTCGTCCTCTCCCTGGTTAGAGGTGAGCCTCTCCCTGTGGCTCATGGCTCTGCGCCCGTCGCTCCACTCCTCGATGACCCTCTGCTGTGGTGGCCCCAGCTTCCGGTCCGCTCTTGTCACAAGCACACTGTGCCAGCCTTTCCAAGGAGAGGCAGAGATAGTGGCCTGGCTGGGGGGCAAACCCCAGGATCCTGCTCCGAGGGGCACACAGCGTGTGGGAACCCCGCACAGGTCGATAATGTCCCGACCTGGCTCTCTCAGTTTTTTCTGCTTTTTCAGTTCTGCTACGAACACAAATATTGAAAAAGTAATAAATGTGAGCTTCAGTTCTCTATAAAATAAAATGCAAACTTAAATCTAGAAGAAAATAACATGAATCTCCCTCTTCATATAGTAAAGGAAAGGGAAGAGTGCTATGGGACGTTTTGGAAAAATTCTGACTAATCCCCGGTCCTCCTGAGCGTCACGATCCTTGGTTCTGATGTGTGTCTGGTAGCTTTGTTTCCCATAGTCTGTGGAGTTTGAATAATTTCCATTTCTAATTGTCGCCGAATATTTCTCTAAGCAGATTTACAATGATTTCTGTAACATTTTCATCTTGAATTTTCCTGTTGGAGTTAAAAGTGCTATAAGCACACCTTGCTTCTTTCCTCGAGCTTTCTTGTAAAGCAGCTGGAGTAGCGTAGGAAATTGCACCGTGGACTTAAAAAGACATATGTACTGAGCAGCAAATCTATCGTTTCATTTTTCTGTGACATTTGTTCTGCGCCCACTAAAGGAAAGAGCTTCTGCCTTGCACACAGAAGAAAGGCCGTGGCACGCGGGGAGACACGGGGCGGGTCCGCCGGGCCCTCTCGTAAGGAACCCCTGGGCCGGCTAGTCCCTCTGGGGACAGGCGCAGCCGTGCACGAGGTTGTGGTTTTCCCGTGGGCGTCACGCTGGCACGGCTTGCGGGAGGGCAGGTGGGCAGACCTTCCAGATGTTGCTTTTTGTCGCGGCAAAAAAGAGGATGGAGGAGGGAAAGATTCCCGCTCTAAGAGGAATGTAGGAGCCGAGTAGGTGGCGAGACGGGCGGGGAGGCAGGGGCGCGAGCTAGCCAGATGCACTTGGAAAGTAAAGCTGAGGCTCTGGGGCGAGAAGTCCCCCGCATGTGGCGAGGGGTACATGTTTGAGCAGAGAAGGCTCAGCGAGGACCCGTGCGGAGAGCAGGGCGCAGCCGCACCCTGTGCCTGTCATGATGGGGCTCCAGGCTGGTGAGGAAGGATCATTTGGGGCACGTGCTGCCGACAAGGCCGCAGGACCAAGGCCGGGACCTTGAGGGAGACAGCTGTGTGCGGGCTCAGTGGGAGCTCGGACAGAAAAGGATCACGGACGCCCACTGGGTATTGGCTGGCTGTGGGGCTGTGGGGGCTCACGGAGGCCGCTCCTGTCCCTGGGGCTCCTGGCCTGAGCCTCAGAGTCCGCACAGCCCTCTGGTCACATGGCGGCTCTGTGTGTGCCTCGTCTGCCCTTGGCCCCCAAACCCTCTCATTAGGGCTCAAGTGTTTGCACATCTGCACGAAGACGGAAAACTTCTCGTCCCCTCTGTCCGTGTGCAGGTTCGAGACACGGTTGGGGGAAAGTCAGCAGGTGTGTTCCATGGCAGCAGGGGTGGGTGACAGCAGCTGTGCTGGGCTTGCTCCTCAGAACTGCTCATGCCCTGGCGTCCTCATAGCCTGCACCTGCCGCCTCTCTCCAGAGCCACCGTCCCTGGACCAGGTCTCCCAGGACGCCAGACTTTCAGGCCCAGGAGGGAAATTCCACACAGACCGGGACAAAGCGGTCGCCCTATCCCTCAGGCGTCTTCTAAACTTCCACCCCGTCCCCTCCCAGCCACGACACTCTTCTTCCCGGTTCCTGCCCCATCTCCCCTTGCGCGCTCCACGTTCTGCAGCAGCCCTGTGCGCCTGTGATGTGCGCCAGCCCCAGCTGGAAGGTACAGGGAGCTTGGAAGCATCTTCATTCTGTGCGCGGGTCTGCACGCCCAGCCCGGGGGGTTCAGGACACATTTATCGAAAGGATGAAACTTGGAGATGGGTTCCGTCCCCGAGGCTGAGTTCAGGACCCCAGGAGCCAGGCAGTGGTGACTCAGAAAGGCAGGTCACCGTCCCATCAACAAGCAGGGCAGCTCTGATGTGCCCTTTTCCCGGGCTTCTCCTCGCATCTGAGTGTCCATCTTAGATTTTGAAACTGCAGAGGCCCTCTCCGTCCAGGAGGCTGAGAGGAGCCCCGTCCTCCTCCCATTCAGGTCCCGAGGCCCCGCGGACCACCCACGGAGCTGGGAGTCCCAGGGTCTGGGGGCAACTCAGAGCCTCCACTGGGGTTTCCCAGGAATGCGAGTTCAAGAAGGGCCCGGTTTCAGCCGGTGAACAGGCCGCTTCATTATTCTAGGGTCATTTATGAATTAGAATTGGAGATGTTGTCTTTATAGAAGCGTGTCTCTGACTCTGGACATCTTATTTAGTGCTTATCTGTCTGTTCCGAGAGCAGCCTGGGGTGTGAGATGCAGGCAAGTCAATAAAAAAATCAGCCTCGCTCTCGAAAAAGTGTAGGTCCCACCTAGCCTGTTTTCAGTTGGCTGGAAAGAAACTTCTGAGCCCGCGAGCTCTTCCGTGGCCGTGGCCACTGTGCTGTGTCCATGGCTGGAATGTCACAGGCCTCCCCGCCCAGCCGGCAGGCAGGAGCACGGCCCCGTCGTCCCCCTGCACAAGCGTATGTGCTTCCAAGGATAAGTGGGAAGGTGGGAGGCATCCTGAGAAGGCTTCGTCTGTGGGACGAGACCACACTCCGTGAGATGTGAGTCTACTTCCAGCTTCCTGTTGCGCAAAAAGGAAGAAAGCTGCTAGGAGACTCCACCCCTGCCAAGAAAACCAGAGTTTGGACAAGCTTTGGCCCCAGAACTCGCCTATTCTCCCTGGGTTGGCTCTGGGATGCTGCTCAGGTTTGCGCTAGCGATGTCCCTGCTGTGCCCCCCTGGCCGGGATCCAGGGGCACGTGGGCCTGTGACATTGTCTGCGTGCACCGAGGAAGGAGGCAGCCCTGCTGGGGGGATGGCAGGAGCTGTGTCCTCAAGGGCCTCATGGGAAAGAAGACTGCCTCCTGAGGGAGCAGACGCTGGCTTCTCTTGGTGGTGCTGACAGCCGGCATCTCTCTGCGGCTGGGCAATGGCACAGGATGTGTGGACGTCTCCTTCTTCACGGGACACTCACATAATCCTGTGACATGGAGCATTTGAGAAAGCAGCCCCAGTTCTCCGAAAACCAGCCATGGTGGGGGTCTCGGTGTCTCGTGACAAACAGCAGGAGGCCGGGGTCCTCTGCCAGCCGGCCTCGAAGCACCAGCTGTAAATCGGCCTCCTGCCTCTCGTTCCAAAGTCATAAGGACCTAGAGGAAGGTGTTGATGGTGACAGTCGGGGGCCATACAAATAAAGAAATGGGTCCCAAACAGACACAAACTTTCTGAACGTCCAGCAGCAGCACCTGCAGAGAGGACGCCGTCCTAAGCCCACAGGATGGGCTATGCCAGTGGAACTCTTCCTTGAAGAGCAACGACATGGCTCCTTGCCCGTGCAGACTCACGACCAGACTCATGCGGCTCCCGCCGCGGCAGAGACCGTGTCCTCCAGCCCTGCCCGCAGTGCCGGCACCGCGAGCGCCCCCGGGTCACAGATCTGGCTCCGACTCCCCCCACGCAGCCTCGACGTGTGTGTCCGGTTCTCCCGTTTCCGGTGTGCCTCAGGCCGTCTGCCCTCAGGTGTGTGTGAAGGTGCAGCGGATGTGACACTGTGTCCAGGGGTGGGAGCGCCATCCCTAGAGACCTGTGCATCCCACTCTGTGAGCGCGGACAGGGACGGGGCGGCCACGGTGCTGAGTGCACAAAGGATGCAAGTCAGGCAGGACCGGGTTGAATCTGTCTTTGACACGGAGTACTGTGTGACCTGCTGTGACCCTGTGTGACCCTGCATGGCCATGGGCACTGGCGGACATCTCCAGGATCCGTGGAGAGGGTCTTCATGAACCTTGCCCTAGGTACTGGGAGCCTGCTGCAGCCCAGAGCTGCTGGGCACAGGAACATCGTTACCGTCTGGTTGACGTTAACCGCGTTCTCACGGCACGAGGATGTGCTCTGCGTGTGGGGTGGGGTCAAGCGCCTGGAAGCCCGGGCGTTGCTCCCTGCGCAGAGGCTGGGCTCCAGGGTTTGGGTGGACGCCCCACCCTTGCACAGCTTCCACGGTCTGGGGGTGGCACTGGCATGGCTCTGGCCCCCCGGTTCTCCATGGGGGGTGGGCGCTGGTCTCCTGGGGGCTCCAGGGGGCAGCTCTGCTCTGGCCATGTGTGCGGTGCCCACGGCTCCCCTCCCAGCTACCCATGAGATGTGAGCACTGCTCGAGTTGATGGGGAGATGTCGGGGAGGGGAATGGTCCAACAACCATGAAACACCTATGAGAAACCAGTCTACACGGGAAACGCCCTGGCACGCACACACGTGTCCACACGCTGATGTGGCAGGGCCACGCGTGCCCTGGACAGAGGCCACGCCCTCAGGGCCTCCCACGGGCATAGCTGCACGTCCACGGGGAGGTGGCCCTTGCTCACCCCCTTGTCTGATGAAGGGGCCGGAGTCCCTCTAGGCTCTCTCCACCTCTCTGCCCGTCCTGTCTCTAGGTTCATGAGGACACCCAGGGGAAACAGCCAGCTTCTGTGGCCACTGACCGTGTCTTTCTAGAGCTTGTTGGAGGCTTGGCAGTGCCCTCGGGGATTTGTTTTGTGCTGAGAGATTTTCTGGAACAAACTCGTGCAAGTTTTCGACAATTTGCTTTTTGCCAATGAGGACACACCTTCTCTAACTTCAGGCCAAACCACATGGGTGGACGGAAGAGAACAAAAGGCAGAGGATGAGGAGGCGTAACCCCTAAGTCAGCGCTGCCTCCCGGGGCGCGGTGGGCAGTACAGGCTGTGTCTCATGCACGGTCTACTAAGGGACGTGTTTGACAGACCTGATACAACAAATTAACCCCAAGATGGAACCACTTTATAGTTGACTTTCCAGTCAACTGAAAAGATGAAGAATCTTCCAGAAATTCTACCTACAGACCTGTAGGTAGAATTTCTGGAAGATTCTTCATCTCCCAGGTGACGTGGGAATAAGAATAAAATGGTGTCTCTGCTGTGCATCAGGAAACACGGCCACAAAACATGAATGCATATGGACATCACTGAGACCTCTCTGTGTAGGCTAGGACCTCACTCCCCTTCCCAAGGCCTGTCTTCCAGCCGTTGGAGAATGTATCTTCCAGGGGAGTCTTCAAGGCCATGTTCACATGGCCGTGGCCTCAGGACTGTGGTCTCAGTCCGTGGCTCAGGATAGTCGTCTCAGGGCCGTGGTCTCAGGACTGTGGTCTAAGCCCTGTGGTCTTAGGACTGTGATATCAGGGCTCTGGTCTCAAGTCTGTGGTGTCAGGACTGTGGTCTCAGGACTGTGGCCTCAAGTCTGTGGTCTCAGAGCCGTGGCCTCAGGAATCTGCGTTCTCTTTCTCTCGTCATCACTGCCAAATCCACTCCCACTGGTGGCCTTGCCCGTGCCATGGGTGCTGTGTCCCCGTGACCCCCAGATCCTGTCTATGGGGCACTGAAGGCGTGGGTGCCGTGTCCTGCAGTAGGAGTGGTCCCCCTCCTGTCTGCACTGCACACAGACATTGGAACCAGGGCCCGATGACGATACAGTTGACCTTGGATCAGGCATCTGGAGATCCATGTTTCTTAGACTCAAATTAGGCGCTTGGTGTGGTGGTTAAGGCTTCCTGATCTGAAGCCAACGCCTGGCATGACCCCAGAGCCCTGCCGACATGAGCCGTCTGGCCGTGGCAGGTGAGTGACTCTGCTCTGTCTTTTCTTATTTCTAATGGGGTTAAGAAGAGTGACCACCTCTGGGGGAGATGTGGGGATCACGTGGGAGGATTGTCAGGAGCTCAGCATGCCGGGATACCGACGTTCAGTGTTCGCCGGTTATCACCGCTCACTTTCGCTTCCAAGCACGGCTTAGAGCTTTTCCGGGGAGCAGCCCCTCGGTTTCTGGCTCTCACGCCTGCACCTGTGGGGCCTCAGGCCCAGGTCCATGCCGGGCAGGGGGGCTTGCAACGCCGGCATCGTCTCATTCACTGCTCATTTCAGTGTTGTTCAAACAAGCAAACAACCGCAAAAAAAATAAAAAAACTAGAAAGTGTCCTTCTCCAACAAAAATTCACTGTGTGCCCCCTGTGTGCCAGCGTCCCAGGGGATGTCCGGAGCCTTCAGTGTGGTGAGCCCGTCCTCTTCGTGTGCCCTGACCCGAGGGAACCCAGGACAGCACAGGGTCGAGGTCGGATCAGGTGTCTGCCAAGCAGAGGGGTCGTGCGAGCAGCCACTGGCCGCAGCCCGCGCCGGAGCCGGTGGAAAAATCAGGACCTGCTCGCGGAGCTGCTGACGCTTTGGTGAGAGGCCGTGCCACCCTGGGACAGGCCTGTGGGGTGGCCGGGTGTCTGGAGGTCAGAGCGGACACGGTGCCGAACGGAAAGTCACTCTAGCCCCCATAGTGGCCGCCACAGCACAGGTGAGAGGCTGACGGGAAGGCGGCTCCCTCACGCCGCACTTCCCCGTGGAGCGCCCCTGGGAGAGGCTCGGAGGACACAGCCGGAGAGGGGTCCCCTCACTGCTGAGGTGCTCCTTACGGACCCGGGGGCCACGGAGAGGCATGGAGCCTGGAAGGAGGCCTCCAGATGAGGCGTTCACCTGGGAGCACCGAGCTGAGCGCCCCGGCCAGCGGGCTGGGATGGAGGCCTCCGTGACCCTCCACATACAGGCACCACATGTGGCTGAGTTCTCAGTCCTGTGGCGGGAGGGCGGCTCCCCATGGGGCCCACCACGGAGAGCCCTTCTGCTCCCCAGAGGTTGGGCCTGAAGGTGCGCATGGGATTCTCGCTCCTCAAGGTCAGGGGTGCAAATTCCTGGAGGCCATGGTGCCTCAGCGGGGCTGCCCGGATGCCTGGCTGCAGGGTGGCCCGTGCTGGGGTGGGCCTGGCTTCAACGAAGGGGGCGGCGTAGCAGCGGGCAAGGTCCTGCCAGCAGGTGGCTCTTGAACCGCCTCTGTGGGAGGGGACGTCCTGGGGCCTGGGGAGCGTGACTGTGGGAGACAGGCCACGCTGCGTCCGGTCACTCCCTGACTTGGACATTTGCTTGTCAGGCCCTGAGAGATGGACACCGGGAAACCGAGCGAGCGCTGTGTGGTGTGGGGACGTTGGTGACGGGCCACGGAGGGAATGGGATTTCCCCTGGGCCCCAGCCCCAGAACTGGAGCAGCCAGTCCTCCCGGGAGGGGCCACTGGGGCCGCCTGGAGCCCGTGAGTCCCACTGGTCAGGCCCTGTGAGCAGACCCCTCTCCACACCTGCGGCCTGTGGAACGCCCGGCCCCTCCCGAAGCTTCTTCCGGGCATTTCCAGCTCCTCTGGGCGGGCTCCATGGGGCTTCAGGGCAGCAATGGTCTGGAGCCTCGAAGCGCAAAGGCACCCGCTCCCAGAGCTCACTCGGCATTCCCACGGCCCGGAGATCCCAAGGGCAGCGTGGGCTGTGGGAGCTGCTGTGGTCAGGGTCTGTGGCTGTGTCACCTGCCCCGCTGGGGGTCGGGTCAGCTTGGTGCTTCCCACGTGTGGTCACGGGGGCTTGGAGGGGCCCTCCAGGGCTGGCGGAGGAGGGGCTCTGGGGAGAAGGTGGCTGTGGGCAGAGGGCAAGCTGCGTCCTGCCCGTGTCGGCCAGCAGGGCCGTGGCTGTGCGGGGTCAGCGGGCTCCTGAGCTGCGGAGAGCGGATGGGCTCTTGTGATGTCCCTCCTGCTCCCCATCTTCTTAGCCAGACCTCTTGCGGTTTCCGTGGCCAAATTACTTGTGGGGGGCAGTGCTGGGCTGAAAACCTGGGCCACAAATTTCCTGACTAAGTCGCTCTTGTCTCGAGCCTGACCAGGACATTGTCTGGCAAAGTCTGTGGCTGGGCCTCCAAAATGCTGCCGCTTTATGGGCTCATTTCCGTTTCTGGCTATTGGTCCGGAAGCAGAGATACGGAAGGATATGGCTCCTACAGTAGCACCATCCCCGAGAGAGATCATTATTTTAGTTGAATGCAGACGGAGTCCGTCCTCCTGAGTGTTCCTAGATGCCGGGGTGTCAACTCGAAAAACCTGCCGACTTTCCCCTATGTAGCCCGGATGATATCAAGTGTAGAATCTATCGATCACAGTCGAAAATATGCTATTCAAGACTCTCTGTAGCGTCTGACTATTATTTACGGACATGAGCTGCTCGAGGGAGTGGCACGAACCTCCCTAATTTGCTGCGTGAACGGCGTGCTCTCCGCCTCTTCATAGTCCCTGTGAGGTGTGGGGAAGGCCTGCGGCCCGCGCCCCCAGCCTGAGGCTCTCTCAGCTGAGCCTGATGTCGGCTCCCACTGGAAATTGTTTCTTTTCGACTGACTACATAGCATAGGCCTTCAGAAAGTACTCCTGCCGATGATCAAGCTTTCGTGTTCTGTGCTACACGGGGAAGGGGACGTTCGGGTGGAGAAGTTGAGCTCTCTGTGACGAGGGGTGGGCCGAGGGAGGAAGCAGGTGGAGGGCCGGCCTTGCAGCGGGGCCAGAGGGCAGGTGCACTGTGTCCCGGGAATGAGAGTCCAGGCCCGGGGAGGGCTGACGGGGGAGCCGGGGCTGTGTCTCCTGGTTGCGACCCAGAGGGCTCTGGCAAGTCCAGGCTTTACCTGGATTTGGGGGAAGGCGGCCTGATCCTGCTGGCCCACGGAAATTCAGTACATTATGTCGGGATTCTTTTTTTAAACCAAAGAGAGGATTCCTAGGTTGGACCAGAAAAACTGTTTTTTTTTTATGGGTTTTATGTCCAATTGGCAACTTGTTATGGGGAAGAACCTTCCTGTTTATGTGACGCTGGCCCTGTAGACAGCCGGGAAAAGGACCACATTTCAAAGGGATAGAACGTCTGCGAGGCCGTGCGTGTCTGCAGCTCCCCTGCAGCCTCTGGGATTAACCTCTGCCCATGACTCAGGCTTGCCCCTCTTTCCAGCCGGTTCCCCTCCACCCAAACCTGAGCCACCTCCTGATAGCCGAAGTCCGTGGAAAGACTCAGCACCGACCTTGAGCCCCGGCCTCCACGCCAGCAGGGCGCAGAGCTGAGGCCGCAGGTCCGGGTTGGGAGTGCGGGGGGCACACAGCTCCCAGGATGCCCATTTCCTGGCTCTGGGACCCGAGTACCCATGCCTGAAGGCACGTTTTTCCCTCTGCCCCTTTGGATGCCCCACGACCCGTTGAGCAGGTGCCGATCGTGAGCCCACAGTGAGACATTCGCCCTCTGGCCTTGGTGCCCGATGCTGCAGATGATGCCTAAGACGGCCACGGGACACGGAGGGGCCCGGCCTGGCCTCCACCCTGGGCCCCAGGTAACAGGTGCACTACAGTGGCTGGTCCTGTGTGAAGGCTGACTGGCCACGTGAGTGCAGGCGTGGGCTCTCACGCATCTTCCTGCCCCTTCCTCTTGGCCTCTGGGAGCCCTGCCTCCCAGACTCAGACACCAAGAACCTGGATCCTCCTTCCTGGGGCCACTTCCCAGGACCTGCTCCAGTGAACCGGCTGGAGTCCTCGAGGCTGCTCCTGCCGCCCCTCACAGAGCCCGGCTCCTCTCAGGCCGGGCTGCTCGCCTGCTCCCCTTTCCCTCACTGCTGCTCTCTGCTGTCGGGCCCTCCAGGATGGAAACCCGAATGCCGGCCTCGTGCCTGACCCTTCTTCTCCAGCCCCATTTTGAGGAACAGTGACCTCTCACACTTGAAGCGTGAATTAGGATCAGCAAAAGGTGATATTTTTACTTTAACTGTGAGGTTAATGGGGAACTATGGTTGTGGTTAATTCACGCTTATTTGGTGACGATCCCAGCAGGCAGACGCTGAGAGCTGGGTATAGTGCAGATTTGCTAGCAAGATGAATTACCGGAGAATTTTGGAAACAGAAGATCCTTGCGTGAAAGGATTGTTAAGGTGATTGCCATTAAAATATAATCTGTATTAGGAATTAATGACGTAATTGGGAGCAACTAGTTAATTTCGTGCGATCATTTTCTCAGAATTTCTGGGAAAATAATGCTTTAAATCTTTTTAAACGATCAAAACACTTTAAAATATTTGAGAAACACCCAGCTGTGTGGAGATTGCTGTGAGAAATTAGGCTCGCCGGTCTCCGCCTCCCGTCACTCCTGTGCACGCGCCCTAGTCCTCCTGGAGCCTGGAGGCGTCAGAAGGAGCGAATCCCACCCGGCTGTCGCTGTCCAACGCGGGGGGTATCGGGTCAGCCCTACAAGGTCAGACATCCTTCTACTGTGGTTACCACCCCCCTTGCAGTCGGACAGAAACGTCCTCATAGAATTCCTGCCTCCTTTGTTCTGTAACTTCACAGGCTTCTCTGAATTTTGTTAGAACATCGAGGGGTAGGATTTCTGCCAGACCAGATGCCCAGAGTCTTTCGGCCAATGAGGGCTGTGAAGGGTCGGCCGTCGTTTCCCAGAAGGGGCTTCGACCCGGGACAGTCGCCTGCTGCTCCGTCCAGGCCAGCAGCTGGCCGCAGGGATGGCTGTGGGACGGTCCTTCCCTCCACACCCCCGTCCACATTCCGCGCTTCTGCACGCGCCAGCCCGGCCAGCAGACGGGACCCCCCCGGGGGCGTCGCTTGCCCTGTTGATCAGGACACACTTGTTTACGCCGCTCTCGCATCTCTCGCATCTCTGGTGAGTCAGCTGCACTTCAAATTAGGACCAGATACAGGACCCGTTTCTGCACAGGGCAGGACAACTGACAATTTAGATCAGCTTTGTTTTCCCCTTTCAGTTTGGAAACGGCTCCTAAGATCATAAACTGCGTTCTAAGGCTCTGTTATTGGTGACTGAGTGCCCTGCCGGCCAGCAGAGAGCTTGGCTGACGTCTCACTCATAACTTATAAACAAATCAGCCACGAGAAATGTGCTCTTGAACACATGGAGGCCAGATATCCGAGGGGCCCCCGGGATCCTGGGCTGGGAACTCTTGCGGTGGTTCGTGCGAATGTCAGATCTGTGACAATTACAGCTGGGACGCTCTCACGGTGGGCGTGGCAAGTCCCCGCGATTCTCTGCCAGCACGTGTGTTCCATGGATGACAGGAAATTACTGTCTTGCTCTAGTGCTGATCTTCCTTCCTTAGTCATGGAGGTATGTAGTCCAGCCTCCACATCCGTCCCTTCTTCCTGACGGAAGGCACACGGCATCTGTAGACCGACCAGCTGGTTTTTAAGCTTGTCTGATGAGTGTCAATTGCAATTGAAGAAAACAATGACTAGAACTTATTAATTTGGCTCAAACCTCTTGAACCGACAGTGATAATTTGCGAAGTAAATCACGGCTCCTCAAGTTCCAGCGGTGCTCTCCTCGTCCACACTTCTGTTCTCGGTGGCCGTTGTTTCGCAGTCACGTTGCTTCTGGTCATCTCTCGGTGTCTAGTTGCATTGGGCATCCCGTTTCTGGGACAGTCTGCCCGTCTAAGTTTGGACCAACATCCAGATAACGAAGGTGGCTGCCCACTACTGACTTAAGGAGACCTCAGCTGCTCGCGAACACAAGTATCCCCCTCCTTAGCCTGCCAAGTCATCCAATTTCACTGCTATAGGTAAAGTTATTACTCCGGAAGACCCTATCTAAAAGCGTAATGGGTAATCAGGAGGAGTGATAAGTTAACCCACTGGTATCTAGTATTATATTAGCTTGAAACAGTCTTGAAATGATGAGACGTTGTAGGTGGTTTAGCTACAGCTTTGTGATGATTGTGGTAGAATATTAAAGTTTCTGTCCATTATCTTCCTGAGATTAAAAGATACAATGTATCATTTAGAAATTGTAGAATCCACTGTAGTAGAAGGGAAGGGAGAGACCCAAAATAACCATGCGTGAAGTAAATTAACGGTTTGCTTTTCTGGGAATAAGCAGTTCAGGGCTGGTGTGGGGGGGGGGGTCCATCATATCCCAGGCTTTTTTATCCTTCTCTTCTGCCATCCTTAATACATGCTTACTCTCCATCTTCAAAGCTGCCTCCTATTACAATATGGCTGCTGATTTCTAGCCATCACTTTTACATCCCAGTTCAGAAGAGAAAGATTTAGAGAAAAGCAAAAGAGGAACGAACCCCAATTGAGCAAATTCTTTTTCTGGAAATTCTATCAATGACTGAGAAAGACATCTTATTGGAAATTCCTACCTATGTGCAAGAGAGGCTGGGAAAAAAATATTAAGTTGGGCATCTTGCCATATAGAAAAAACCAGGAAAGAAAGAGGAAATGGGTAAATGGGTATTAGCTGAGCAACCAGCATTTTCTGCCACAACAGGTGAGTATACATGAGCCAAATGAGTTTGCTTCTTCTGAGTGGGGGGGAGCGTCAGTTGGAGAGCAGAGGATGGCCTGGTTCTATTCAAGTTGAAAATATGTGGCCCAGCCCCCAGGTTCCTCCCTGAACTGTGGAGGGAAGGCCTTATCTTCAGCTGAAACGTCAGAGCACTTCCTCTCAGTCCTCGGGAGAGGAGATGAGGAGAGGTGCCTCTCGCCCTGCTGCCTTCACTTCCAGCTGAAAACCGCATCTGGACGTCGTGAGGATTAGCTTAGTGCATGTTTGAGAGTTTGGAATTAAGCAGTACCCCATGCAATCTGGGTGCTGTGTTGTTGGGACGTGCGTCGTTTCCCTCCAGTCTTGCTTCCGAATCACACCGTTCTTGAGTTCTCTCGTTTGTAGCTACCGCTGTCCTTCACGCATTCCCTGGGGAGGCGCACGGCTGACGAGTGGAGAAGGGAATAGCGGCTGTCCCAGCTGCGGGGGCTGGCGGCCTTCCTCCCTCATGGGTTCTCTCCTCCTCACTCCAGATTTGATAAACAAGGTGACCTACCGTTACATGACCAGAAACTTGGGATTGTTCGTGGTTAGTGGAAACAATACACGTTCACCCAATGAAGGTTGCGAGTCTCCAGCATTTTTCATTTTAAACTAAAAATGCTTAATTTTGTTATTTTTTTAAATGGAATCTAAATGCTCTCATCTGTCCACAGCTGGCAAGCACATCCTGTTACCACCCGCCCCCCCAGCTATCTATACTGCAGAGCTGCCCTCACTGCCATGTCACTGGTCTACCCCCCAGAGCTGCCCTCACTGCCCAGCAGCAGAGGAACCCAACACACAGATGAGGTGTGTTGTGGACTCCGAACTAGCTCCTGCTGGTGTGAAAGCCTGTAGGACCATCCGGGATGTCCCTCCTGTTTCCTGCACAAACATGCACGCTGTGATGAGGAGCTGGCGGAAGCAGGACGTGTGTACACGTGGCCATGTACAGATCCACGTGACAGACAAGTGCCGGAGCCTGGGGGAGGTGCCAGGGCGGGTGCGCTCCAGCTGGGGGCTTGTGGGAACGAGCAAGGAGCAGAGACTCGGGGCACCTTGGGTCCAGTGGCCTTACCCTCCTAGGATGCCACGGGCCACGTGTTTGTGGGTATGTCAGCGCGTGGCAGTCCTGTGGAGATGTTGTTCTGACCACGAATCCATGTGGCACCAGCAGAGCACGGCACACTGGCCAAGACCATTCCAGGGGCCTGAGGACCGTAGGCTCGGGGACCGGGGCCATGATCTAGAAAACATGGGTCTGCCCTGACCCCTTCCCCAGTTAAGCAAACTTTGGTTTTCCTTCCTTCTGTCAATATATCATGCTTTATAGCACTTTCCACGATTAAAGAGGGAGAAAGAAACATCCAGAGCAAGAACCCTCTGTGTGGTCTCATAAAATATTAATGGATTCAGAAAGGAAATGTGAAATCAAAAGGCTCGGCGTGCTCGGGCTGGCTGGGCCGCTGTTTGCTGTGGGGTCTGATTTCAGCGCGGGCTGGCCACGTGGGCTCAGAGGCGGAGGGGGCCTGTGCTCGGCCGCTGCCCAGCTGGACAGGCTGTGTGGCCGTGGAGGGTCAGCAGGGAGGGTCGCGAGAAGTCACTTCTAATTTGGAAAATGCTCCCACGTCTGCTGTCCCTTTGGATTTCTGACGGGGGCAGAGTGGAGGCTGGGTGGGCACATCCCCCTCTCCCCCCCCATCTTAGGAGGAAGTGGGGCGTCATGGGGTCACATGACCTCACAGCTCACACTTGGCTGGGGCTCTGGCGGGCTTACTGCTGGCCTGCCCGACGTGGGCTCCCTCGGAAGCAGCCTTTGCCCTTGTCCTCTGGGCTCCGAGCAGCTGTTCCATGTTTTCTGTGTGACGTGAGGATGTGAGGGCGTGAGGGCTCACAGGTGAGCAGGGACACGCCATTCCGTGCTGACCCCAAGGACCCCTCCTTCCAAATGCCCTCGAGGCTGTCATCTGCTGGGACGCACCGGGGACACACTGCCTTCTCCGTGAACATGGCCCTCCTCCCGCCCAGGGCCCCGACGGCGGGCTCTGTACCTCTCCTCCCGCAGGAGCCCGCGTTTTAAGACAGAATCTCTGAGAGTCACACGACACAAAGCCACATTCCAAAGGACCCCGGAGTGACTTGTTTTAAGTTCCTGAAAGAGCGGTGCCTCCCTTTGCATGGTTGGGAGGATCGGAGAGAACCGAGGGGGAGGGCTCACCTCCCCCACGATGGCCTGTGAGTGTGGATTTGGACGGCGTTTGGGGGTAAGGGAAGCCGACATTTTAAGTGAAACGTTTGTGGGCAAAGTGGCCGTTGGACGTGGTTATTGGACATTCTGCGAGAGCAAATTGCAGACTCAAGGTCTTTCTTCTACTTCGGCACAGCCAGGCCCCGTCGGCCGTGCGGTGGCGACGGCCCTTCCGCACACATTTGCAAGGAGGCGCTGATGGGAGATTGCGGGCTTAACCACTCCATCAATCAATGCCCGGCCGCCGCCCGCCCGCGATCGGTGGGAAACTCGAGCCATCCATCTTACCCTCACCCTGCTGGCCATGGGCTGCCGGTGCTTCCAGCTTCCCTGCGTTTGTGGGCCGCCAGCCGGCCGGGCCCGTAGAGGGGTCCGGGCAGACGGGTCCCCGTGGGCGCCCTGCAGGCCGGGGCCACTGTGGCGGGCAGCACCGGGGACCCAGCTCCCGACGGGTCCGCCGCTTTCCCGGCTGGGAGAGGCGCCTCGTGGAGAGGACGTGCTTGAGTCCCCGGTGGAACCGCGTGCGGGAGAGCAAATCCGTGCTGATGCTGAGGTCGTCCTTCCGTTTGTGGACGAAGGGCCCCGTCCATCCGCTTCCTCATTCTCACACCAGCGTCTGCTTCGGAGCTCCGTGTGGGCTCCTTTCCGACAACAGCAGTGAGGGGACAGCGTGTGGGGCCCGTGGAGGAGGCTCCTTTCCGGGGGGCACCCTGATCCCGGGGCGGCCCGCCTCTGAGGGGTGGTCTGCAGGCCGGGACAGGCTGGGGAGCCTCCGGCCGGGGCTCCATGCCACTTTTTTCCCCGGGGGCATCTCAGGCGCGAGTCTCTGAGCACGGGCGGTGAGCTGAGAAATAACTCACGATTTCAAGAAATAACTTCTGACGTCAAAGACGCCTTCCTCTTCTACACATGTTCCAAGTTCTCAAACGCAGCGCGAGACTTCCCGCCACCATCACCATGGGCCGCCTTCCTGGTTCCTGGACTTGCGACGGCTCCGGGCCGGCCCTCCTTGCGTGCAGGGCTCTGCAGGCCATTTCTGTAGGATTTCTGCAAGACGTCATACCTGTCTGGGCATCAGGACAGCAGAGGGCCTGAGGGAAGGAGCACACCAGCATGCCGTCTGTCCCCACACTGGGCCACGCTGGGCTCTGCCTGGGTGTGGACGGGCTGGCATGGTCCCTGGAAGCACCCTGGGGAGAGCGAGGGCCTGGCCTGCACAGGAGGCGGCCGGCTGCGTTCTGTGAAGGGACAGATACGCGTGGAGGGGCATCTGTTCCTTCACCCGAAGGCTGAGAAACTGTACGGTGGGACTGAGCCGTCATTTCTGTCTTTGGGAAAATAGTGGGGCTTAAAAAATAATTAAAACATAATTACTTCCTTTACTGGTGTCTGTGGTGTGTGAGGACACTGTGGACATGGCTGGCATGTGGTTCTCCCACACGGCAGTGGGGTCTGTGTGGGCAGACGGAGCCATAGCTGCTGTGTCTGTTTCTCGGGCCCCATAGGGGACCCTCTTCACCCCGGAGAATGGGCCGGTTCCTTCCGACTGAAACGAAGGCCCTTCCGGGACTTGGTTAAATTGAAGTTCTGGGGTTTTCAACGACAGAGCTGAGTAATGGCACATCAGGAAGGACTCATGGGAGCTGACTGAGCACAACAGCCCAGGGCTGGCTTTGGCGGTTGGATCAACAGCACACACCAGCCCCTTCCCCTTGGTGTGGGCTGGCGAGCAGGGGAGCCGGGGGTTCTCGGGCTGGGCATCACACCTGAGGACTGAGGAGTCCTATCACGGGGTGAGGCAGCGCTGCTTTGTCCGATTGGCATTTCCTGGGTAGCCCCTAACGTGAGGTCCCGTGTAGGACAGTGGGGAGCCGTTGCCACAAGGACCGTGGTGTAGACCGAGAGCTTTGTGCCGTGCGGGGGAGGGAGGGAGTCTGGCTGAGACACAGGGGGGCTGACCAGAGGCAAACCCTGGCCCAGCCTCTGGAAGGAGCCGGGAGTCCAGGTGAAGGAAGGGCAACCTCGGGCCAGAGGGGGGTCGGAGTCGGGCTCAGGCTCAGGAGGCCGGGAAGACGGCCTGCAGGTCACCAGGAGACACTGGAGGTTTCCCAGGCAGCCAATGGCTGAGCCCCGTGGTCTGGGGCGGGTGCGGTGACCATCTGCCAGGCAAGGCTGGGGGCGGCGAGGAGTGTGCGTCCAGGGGACGGTGGTGTGCGGGGGGCATGTGGGAGGCCGGGCAGAGGAGGGGAAGGACGTCTCCCACAGCTGCCAGCGGCTCCTGCCGGCAGCCGCGTCTCAGCCTTGGGCGCCCGTCGATTCGGTTCCCACTACAGCCCTGTCAGTGCCGCCACCGGCAGGTGAGCAGACGCCCGATGGACAGGTGCACGGCCAGCCCACGCCTGCCTTGGCATCCCCTCTGGTCCGGCTGGCCGTGCCCACCTCCAGATGGCACCTGAGGAGCCCAGCCGAGCTCACACCGCCGTCCGCAGAAGGGCGAGGGAGCTCTGGCGCACGGTCTGAACCATGAAGCCCGGTGAGGGCAGGATAGAGTTCAAACCAGACTGAGGTGCTTCACGCAGACAAACAGACGTTTTATGAAATTTGGCATCTTCCATGTTTTGTTAAAAATGAGAAGGTGTTTCCCGTTTCGTGACACGACTAGGTTTCTCTGGCCACGGAATAGGGTCTAGGTTGGTGTTGAGCCTGTGGGCCGTGTCCTGCTAGAGGGAGCTCCTGCTGGGTCCCCTGAGCCCCTGGCCTGCAGGATGCTGGTCAACCCCGCCCCCCATGTTCTTGGAGAGGGTGTCACCTGGAGTACTCATCACCAAACGTGACCACAACAAAGCCGGGGGGGAGCCTGAGGCACTGCCCCCAGACGACCTGCACAGAGAGGAAGAAGCAAGTGGGGATTCTGGCCCCAAGACCTTTGGTGCCACTGAGCTGTGACACTGTCCGCAGCTGGCCTGTGGGGTGGCCGTGATGCCCACGTGCTCATGCACACTCAGCTTCGGTGTGACCCGGGGCCAGAGGGCCTGGGACTCCTGATGGTCTCGCCGACATCCTCGCCACTCTTGCTGCGAAGGCACGTTGCTAAGTCCGTGTGTGGGCGTCAGGGCGGTGTTCGGTGGAAACGGCCAAGGATGCCCACGTCCCACAAGTGCTGTGTGTTGGCTCGGCTTTCTAAGCCTCGCGAGCACTCGCGCTTCCCTGCAGGTGACCCCCGGTCACCTCAGCCATTCTGCTCACGTGTGAGCAGTCCCCGCAGCGTTCTCGGGGACCACCCGTCCATCTGCTATCCGATGGGTAGGGTGCTCCAGGCGTTTTAACTGGGCCTTGAAAGAGAGACTTGCACGGAATCGCAGAATGTGATGATGCAGAAACATCAATGAAAAATATTTTTAATTTTACAAACATTTATTTACAAGTGTTCACTTTTAGCAGCTTTGTATGAAAGGACTAATGCCCATTTTTATGTAACAATAAAACTTGTAAAACCCTCATCCTCTCTCTCACAATCTGATAAGACCAGCGTCTCCCCTTCAGGGCGGGGGAAGGGACACGGCAAACATCCTGGGGCGGATTTGTGATGGCAAGGTCACAAGTTGTGGAAAGTTCCTTCCTGAGTCGGTCAGATAATATACCGTACTTTCACGTCAACAAGGCTCACTCAAGGGTGCTCCCGTGTAAATTGTTCCGTGTAGATAGGGCACTGGAGGTTGGTTCTGGGGAGGGAGCTCAGAAGGTGCAGGTGGCAGAGCCACGATTCCATCTTCTGGAGAAGAAACACCAAGAAACTTCCCACAGGGAGCAGCTGAGGTCTGGACCCACACGGCACCTTCCATGGTGCTCTGGGCAAACCCCGGACTTCTCCGGCTTCGCTGCCATGCCCCAGGGGTCACCCCAGTGCTCCAGAGAACAGAGCAGTGGCCGGATACCCACACGCATTGGCCACTAAATGAGGTAATTCTCTGATCACGATTGAAAATGTTGAATTTGCACTGCCACAAAATGTCTCATTTTAACAGAGCAATTGAGTTTTTTAGTCGAGTGAATTTCAATAAAATAATGAGCTCATTTGTGAAACACTCATTGGGCTGCATGGACCTCAGTTGCCTGAACTATAAATTCAAAAGTTTTTTTTAAACTAAAAACTTCTACTCTATTCCATTCCATTCTGTTCTATTTTATCTCTGCTATTCAAGGCAGAGTGCTAAACAAAAATACTTAAAAGAAAGATTTTATTTATTCATTTGAGAAGGACAGATACACAAAGAAAAACATGAACTGGGGGGGCAGAGGGAGAGGGAGAAACAGACTCCCCGCCAAGCCGCGAGCAGATGCGGGACTTGATCCGGGACCCGGAGAGCATGACCTGAGCGGAAGGCAGACGCTCAACCATCTGAGCCCCCCAGACGCCCCGATGAAAATACTGGATCACACGGAAGTCTGACTTCCTGACGTTGCCGTAGCATATACAAAGTAACACATTTAATGCTTTACTATTACGCCAAAAATTATTGAAGAGCTTCACTGGAGTGGCTGATCCAATCCCTATCAGTCTTAGAAAGGAATCTGCAAGCTGTGCTCCGACGTTCGCTAGGTAACGATCGGTAAGAAGCACGCAGTGAGTACAGAGCGGTCAGCCTACCGCTGCGCCTGTGTGGCCACACTGACGTTTAGGGCACACGTGACGTTGCCAAGCAGCGTCATGTTCCGGGCATTGATTTTAGCACGGTTCCCCGCTCGTGACGGTTTACAGTATGACGATGATGTATAAGAGGCACTTGGTTCAAAGTGCGGCAACCTGTTCATACGCACCCCTTGGTCTGACCTCAGGGTCCTTGGGACAGCGGGGGCACCGGGCATGTCTGTCCTGCAGGAAGGAGACGGACGCTTGCAGCGCCCACGCACTCAGCAGGGATGGACCTGGACCAGGGACCCTGGCCTCCTCCTTACATGTGCAGGGATCCCTGTAGGCCACAAACACCTCCACTTCCAAATGTCTCTGATTTCCTAGAAGGTGATAGAGGCAGATCCCGTGTATTCTGGGCCGTGACCGGCACTGGTGACTGATCCCAGTCCCCCAGCGCCCACGGCCTTCTTGACGGCGCTCGATCTTCCGGGCTCTGCTGCTTCATTTTCCTCCCGGTTATTACGGCGTCCGGTAGGGTGTGGTCACGAAGAGCATAAATGCCCTTTCTTGAATGACTTAACACAAAGTCTTGGATCTCCTGGGAAAAGCACCCGTGAATAATCTTGAAGCTCTCTGAAGGCAAAGCGTTGTCTGTGAGCTCGAGATGGCGGCATCATCCGTACCAGCATCGGTGAATCCTTTACGGCTCGGATTGGCACAGCGCTAACCCGTCCCAACAGGGAGGGCCCCGTTGGTTGAGCACACGTGGGTGATTTATTGGCCCGTCGGGGTTCTCCTAGGTCATGGGGGGCTGTGGTCATTCCTTCTCACATAAACACGGACAGGGCAGAACCCATGCTCCAGAAGACACCTGATTAAAAAAATGTCACTTCGATGGCCGAGACGGTGTCAAGGCTACTGTCTCCATGCTCACGAGTGCCTTATTCCCTTGTCCAGAGCTCTGCAATTCTGATTTTTATGTGATAGTTTCCGGAAAGCCCAGGATCAGTCTGCAGAGGCCGGCTTCCTGCAGCCGGAGCGTGAGCAGACATGAGCCCCCAGCCCCTCCGCAGCACCCCAGGGACCCCACTGCACACAGACGTGAGTCCCGAAGCTGGGCGCAGTCCTCTGCGTGGCGACGAGGTGCCCAGGCTGCCTCCGTGTCATAGTCATGCTGCTCCTTCGTCCTTTGCTGCCCACCCGCCCCGTGCCCATGGCCTCGGCCCGAGCCTAAGTGTTGCCCACTTGCTCACCACAGTGTCCGAGCAGCCGGCAGCCCTGCCCCCAGCCCGCCTTTGCGGCCAGCGTCTGAGTGAGCTTCTGATCTGGATGAAAATCCAGCAGCGGTGACGTGCCGTGTCCCCTCCACGAGGCCCTTCTTCCCCCGGCCCCCACCCTCTGAGGCTCTGCGCACCGACTTACTCCAGTCCTTGGAGGAAGGGTGGTGCACGCCGCTGACTCCAGCCGCCTTCCCACCCTCTCGGACGGGCACGTCCAGCTCTGACTTTCAGAAGCCCTTCCGCCGCTCCCCATCTCTAGTCCTTCCGCAGCCCGCCGTCATCTTGGTTCCAACCCTGCGTCTCGTTCAACCCACGGGGAAGGCCGTGCTGTGTGGTGATCTGGAGCCAGCGCCCAGGGCGGTGTCTGTCCCTCTGGCCCTGGAATCTCCTGGCCGTGGCTTGAGGACCACGTGGGCACGGAGGGAGCTTTGCTGTCATCCCCAGGGACACGCTCCAGTTCTCTCTGCCGCTCCGTTTCCTCACGTCGGCCCGTCTGTCCATTCCGGACCGCGGGCTGCGGTGGCGCCGGCTTTCCCTGAAACACGCTTCGGATGACCATCGTCCGGCTGGGCCCCCCGCGCTCCCACGGCTGCAGCTGGGGTGGGTCCAGGTTCCAAGCTTGTGCTACCGAGGCCACGCCTCCCTGTGCCCCAAGCCACCTGGACCACCTCGTGGCAGTCACGGGGAGCGCATCCCAGGGTCGAAAATAAGGGGGTGGGGCTTCCTGGAGGAAGCGCGTCTACATGCGGTTTACGCATCCTTGCCGGCCGGCTGCGGGCGTCTTGAGGCTCTTGTCAGTGAGCTTCCAGGAGAGGGCCGAGGCTCCCAGGGTTCACGTGTGGGGCTGGCCTCCCTGTGGATGGGCTCCCCGATGGAGCCCGCCAGGGGAAGGACACAGACTGGCTTCCTGACGGCCCCATGAATGAGCAATCCCTGAGGGACGGCTTGGGCCCCTGGGTGAGGCCGGAGTCACCGTCCGCAGTGTGCATCTCCCTGCCCCGCGTCAGGGCATCGGCCATCACGTCTGTGCCCATGTTAGCCTTCGTGGGAGTAGTTACGCCACAGAAACAGGCAAACACGGCAAATCAGGTTGTGTGAGTGTGTTTCTGGAGACCTTGTTTTTAAAATTTTTTAATTTAAATCCAATTAATTAACATATAATGTAACACTGGTTTCAGAGCTATAGTTCAGGGATTCATCAGGTGCCTGGAACACCCAGTGCTCATCACATCCCGTGTCCTCCCCAAGGCCCGTCCCCCAGCCACTCCATCCCCCCACGCCCCTCCCCTCCAGCAGCCCTCGGTTGGTTCCCCAGAGTTAAGGGTCTCCTATGGTTTGTCTCCCTCTCAGTTTTCATCTTATTTTATTTTTCCTTCCTTTCGCCTATGATCCACTGTTTTGTTTCTTAAATTCCACAAATTCTTAAATTTGTTTCTTAAATTATCTTGTGATGATCGTCTTTCTCTGACTGGCGTATCCACTCGGCAAAGCAGCCTCTAGTTCCATCCATGTCACCGTGAGTGGTAAGCTTTCATTTTTGATGGCTGCATAGTATTCCCGCGCGCGCGCGTGCGCGCGCGCGCGTGTGTGTGTGTGTGTGTGTGTGTGTGCATGCCAGATCTTCTTTATCCATTCATCTGTTGATGGGCATCTGGGCTCTTTCCATAGCTTGGCTGTTGTGGACATTGCTGCTATAAACACCTGGGTGCAGGTGCCCCTTTGGATCCCTACATCTGTATCGTTGGGGTAAATACCCAGTAGTGTGATTGCTGGGTTATAGGGAAGCTCTATTTTCAGCTTTTTGAGCATCCTCCATGCTCTTTTTCTGGAGGACTTGGGTCCAAAGGGTCTGACCTGGAGTGGCCAGGCCCCTAATAAGGCGTCAGTCAGCAAGCACAACTGCTGAGCTCTGGGTGAGGGGACCCGACTGGCGCAGGCTCCCAGGGGCCCTCCCTTGGGCTCGCCACAGGCTACACACGTCCAGCGCTGCGGGCCGTGGTTTTCCTTAGAATATTGTTTCTCAAAAAGTCCTTTCCCACAGAAATAGCTGCAGAGCTGGGCGGTCAGCACGGGGCACAGTCGGCCGCTTGTCGAACCTCAGAGTCTACCTGAGCCAGGTTCAGCTCAGGTCCCAGGTGAAGACACCGGGCTTCGGGGGCGGGGAGGCTCAGTGACCGGGTCGGCTCTAACTCGAGTCTCCTCGGGCGCTGCGGGGGCCAGCCAGACCGTCCACAGGAGTCGAGGACCCTGTTTTCCTCCTTCTGTGCTCACTGACTGCTTGGTCTGCAGGCTTCTCGGAATGTCCCCTTCTTTTCACAACATTATCCTATGTCATATTTCAGAAAAACAACGTAAATGACAAACAAGGTGACGTTTGAAAAAAATGAGCACTTTTTGACATTGTTTGGGCTCATGATGGCTTCGTTTTCACCAGTACTTAGTAGCCAACAGTGTGACTGTGAATTTTAACAGTTAAATTTACAGTTTTCAGTAGTTTATTTGATGCTTAGCTACATCAATGTGACAAGTCTACTGTAAAGTAACTGAACGCTGCATTTATATTCGAAAATGCTCTTTGTCACTGCTACACTGACTCGTTTCAACTGTTATTTATTGTCAAAAACATTTGCTTTTTAAATTTCAGAGCAAGAACATAGCAGCTTCTGTAACTTTGAAATTAGTCCCTCAAACTATTTGGAATCCAGGGAAACACTGTATTTTAAACAGCTCCTATTAAAAAGTGGGGAACTCATGTATTATACTTACGCCAAAACCGTTAAAGTGACCAGTGGTGGGAGTGAAGCTCCTGGACGCTGGGCTTCAACTCACGCACTCCCGGGAATATCCTCCTCTATTCCAGACTATTCCGTGAAAGTGCAGTCTTTGTTTTCTTGTGGTTAAGTAGATTCATTTTCAGAGGGGAAGATCGATTATAAAAATTAGCATTATTGATCATGAAAGTCAAAATTGAACACCACCGTGTCATTGGGAAAACAGTCCCACTCGATTCCCGGTGATGACGTACTACTTGTTCATGCAGGAAGTAATTTGGAAAATTTTAGAAAAGGTGTACTTGAAGTGTGTTCCCCCAAACTCAGGATCGTACCACCTTTGGTTATATAACCTGTCATGTGTTTCTGATACTTATGTCATATATGCACCCTTCTCAGGAACTCGTGGCGGCGGGGCACCACCATCTCGGGCCCCTCCCCTCTCTCAAGGCCTGGGCTGGGCTCCAACGCACATGCAGGAAGGGGAGGGCAGTCACGGGCTTGCAGAGTCTGGCTCGTGGGCGAGCATGGTCCTCCCCATCGTTCCCAGCCGTGGGAAGGACCGATCAGGAGCCAGACAGGACAGCGGAAAACAGCGACGGACGTTTCAAACCTTTCTCTAAGAAGAGGTGGGTTTTTTAGGAAAAGCCAGTGTTTCGTCGCTGTTGCTTGTGGGAGGAGAGTGAAGACACAGTGTCCGAGTGAGCAGCGGCTCAGCACGTCTGTGGTCCTGTGACTCGGGTGTGCGCAGCTCACGGGGGCGTGACCGTTTCTGAGCAGGACGTGGGGTTTGGAGCACACGTTCTGAGGGTGTGTCCCCGGTTGGATCCAGGTTCACCCCACAAGCAAACCAGCCGCCAGCCGCCGGGTGCCTTGCCTCGTGGGCCCGCGCTGCGTAGATGCAGGTACTGGGTGTCCGTGCGTGACGGCCGCTTTCCAGCACGCTGTTTCCCGGACTCCGCTCGGAGAGCCTCAGGCCTTCCCACAGAGCCGCCGAGACCCTCCCGGGCGATGCCCCGAGGGTCACTGGGTCTGCGGTTCCCGAGGGCCGAGCTCCCTCCTGGGACAGGGGCGCGGCCCGGGCCCTCCTGCCATGAGCTCTGCACAGAGCATTGGCTCAGCCTCGGCCCTGGGGATGGGGCTCGACATGATTTTGCTGACGCAGCTCTGAGCAGACTGCTAGGTGTTGGTGCCTGTTCCTCGTAACCTCATGAAAGCTGTGACAGGACTGGACCCACGTTGTCCCCATTCTTCTTTATGTCCCCAAACACGAACGCGATAACCTCTACCAAGCTACTGGGAATCAAAGCAAACTCTCTCCCTTTTGGGCCATTTATCAGTCTGTTTCAGAAAAAAAAAAAACAACAAAAAAAACCAAAAAAAAAAAAACCACGCCCACGTTTCCCCAACACAGTCCCTCCCTTTCACCTGTGTCGCTGGACCCCCTACCATTTGCACGTCTCCTTCTGGCTACAGCATTCGGTCACCGGCACCGTGCTTAGCCGTGCAAAATCTACACATAAACTCAAACTCCATTCGTGGATCTGTACTTGAAAAAGATCGGATCATTATAAATTTTTAAATGGAAGCGAAAGAAAGCAACTCACTAAATATTTCAATCGGCCCACCTGTTCAAGTCACCCACCACAATGGGGTTCCCTTTTAGGCTGTTCTTCCTCTAGTTTTCGTGTCATGGTTTCGATTTAATAATAGATGCAAGTTAATAAAATCCAATCAAAGACAAGGGGAAGCAGTTTGTAGTGGTTCAGATAGAATATCTGCTCATGAATGATTAGCATAAAGAATATAAATGTTCAGTAAATAATTTCAAGACGCATCTGCAGCACCGATGTGCTCGTGGGAGCCCCAGCCACTCCTAGCCGAGCTGCGGGCCACTGTCTGATCGCAGCCCCAGACAACACTTTCAAATATGTCCGCGGAGAGGCTTACATAAAAACATTACTCTGTGTTTGCATTTCGGCTCACCGTCCTTGCGAGGATGGTTCGAAAAACCGAGTCACTAACTAGTTGTTCGAGCAAACGCTGAGTCCCTGCCACATCCCTCCTCCGACTCGGTCGGTGTCCTCCATCGAACACCTGGTTGGTGACCAGCCAATTAGTCCAACAATTGAACCAGTTGTAGGGTGTAGACACAGCCCAAGCTTCCGCTGGAAGAATAAGCCTTCGGAATCCAGATAATGTCAAACAGACCCGTACACACGGCTCCTTTGAGGAAATGCTTCCCCCAAACGCTTACAGAACTAATTGACCAATTAAAAAATATTCAGGAAGAGTGAGTGCTTGATCGGAAACTTTCTGACAAGGCTGCCTTGCGCTCTTTTGTTTAATAGGCTTCCAAACATATGTTCCACACACATGGGCGAAACCATCGGGGTCCCCTCAAATGTTCTTCCTGCAGATGTTGGCTTGCACTCACGCTTCGGTGGAGGAGAGGACGACGTCGGCAGCACGCACGTCCCCTCGCGGCGAGTCTTGCGGAGTCACGGAACCAGAAGAGCCAGTATTGGCAAACACATGGTTTTTCGAAATGCTCCATAACGCTCAAACTCCCTTCACCGGAGGCCACCCCGGGTAGGGGCTTGTCTGTGAACATGGCCTCCAGGGGCTTTGCTCTCACCGCCCGAGGCAAGTGTCCTCCACAGGAGGGTCATCTTCCTGGCGGACAGTTTCCATCCTCTCCAAGTCGTCAGATACCAGCTGGGCTCTTCCACCCAAATCGAGCGGGTGGTCTGGGGCCTGGAGCCCAGCACCCATTGACGGCAGTGCCTCCCCCAGGCCTGGGGCAGGAGCTGCCCTGGACGGCCCCAGAAGGGCCCTTGCTTTCTCGCCCTGCGGTAGTGGCCCGGAGTGCACATCCTGGCTGACAGCGGTGGGATGTTCGGGCACACACCTGACATGGACGCCGGTCCTGCCGGCTTCGTGCACGAAGGGGGGTGGGCGTAGGAACACACTACACCGGCTTCCGATGCTCCCAGCTAACGCTCTGCCCCGCATGCCAGCGCCCACGTGGGTTAGATGCAAAACCCGAAATGCTGATCTCATTCCTCTGCACAAAAGTTTGGTCACCTAGTCACTGTCCTGGCCAAGGAGACTGGTGTCCCTCGAGCTTCCACTTCTGGGTGAGCAAACCGGGACCCCTGTGTCCGCAGCACAGCCACCTTGGTGTGGGGTATGGACAGAGCTTGGCTCGTGGTGCAGCTGCTGGGGACGCAGCTCTGGGCCGCAGGCCTGTTTTCCAGGGAGCAGGCAGGCTTTGGGGTGTGGCAGGTCCCCCCACTGCTCCAGCCTCCGCCGGGCCAGGTGTGGGGCGCATCCCACACTCGCATCTGGTGCGTGTCTCTCACAGGGTGACCACGAGGCACCTGTGCTTGCCTTAGCTGGCCCGTGACCGTGACCAGTCAGGTGACCTTGGCCACCAGCTGCTTCTCTCCTCAGGGATGACGGCTGGGCAGCCCGAGATGGACGACCCACGGTCACTTCCTCTCTAGCGCTGGGGACGGCCGCACGTCCGGGCGGTGTAAGAACACAGGAATCGGGAAGCAGCACCGTCAAGACTGGGCCTCTATGTGCCCCGGCGTCAAAGCTGGAGCCAGCGGCACCTGTCGCGGCACGCGGGCACCACGTGGGCACCACGTGGGACGCCCGCCTCCCCGGGGGTTCACTCAGGCACTTCTCCTTGGAGACTCATCGTGAAGGCTCTCCCGGCCTGCAAGCTTCTTCCTCAGCTAATGCTGTGGTTTTCCAGGGCCGCCGGGTCTCGGTGGGCCCCTGACCATACTCTTGGGTACACAGACCTCATGCAGGGACTCTTCTGCCCACGGGCTCACGGCCTCCAAGAAGTCATCTCCAGTCCTTCTGCTTGGAAACTGGTCATTTCCCTTCAGCAAGGGTGCAGCAACCCGAGGCCTCCCCTTTCCTGGGGACTCGAGCGGGAAGGGAAGCACAGGCTCCCCGTCTCTTGGTGTCTCAAACATACTGACGGGAGCTTCTGTTGCAGTATCTACAGGGACCCAGCCTGGAGCCGGAGGGAAGCAGGAGCAGGGTCCCAGGAAGCGGAGCCTGTGGGGGTCTAGGCGCTCTGTTCTCCATGGAGCTTTTGGAATTCAGAATTCCCACTTTGCATTCTTTTCTTCTAGGCTCTATCGTTCTATTCTGAGCAACATCAGGGATACCCCAGGTGCTTCCTCAACGGGACCGCTCACCGGTCAGAGACTACGGAGGCCGCAAAGCATATGCTCGTTGCGAGGCATCATCCCCCATGGGTTCCTGGGTGCTGCTCTGGGAAAAGCTGTGCAGGGACCGGGGAGGCCAGAGGAGGAAACAGCGACCGCACTCTGGGCAGACGGCAGGGTGGGCCGGGTAGGGTGCACTGAGAGGGGTAGACTCGCATCCGAGGAAGCCGCAGAGCCGCTGGGGAAGGCAGGGAGAGCGCTGGAAGCGAGACTCAGGGCTGAGCCCATAACCCCAGGAGGGGAGCGTTAGAAATACTGCAGACAGCCCAGTCACGGACTTGGAACAGTACCAGACATTGGGTCCCATATGACCAGGAGAGGATGTGGGCTACTCAACTAGGAATGTCCTCGGGAGGGAAGAGCCCACCCACAGCCATGCCTTCCCATGGCTCCCCAGTCGGGAGCTGGACCGGGAACCAGAGTTTAGGGGCCTCCTTTCATGTCACGTGACCTGGGCGCCTTGGGACGTGAGCAGGTGCCGCAGATGGCATTGGGAGCCTGATGACGGCAGCCCTGCCCGTGAGGAAGAGTGTCCCTTCCTGCCCAGACACCTGCTCACCAACCTGCGTGTCAACGGCCAAGGTCGCTCCAAGGTCACTAGTCCATGTGTCTCTGTGCAACCTCGTAGACGGCAGCCACTCTTCTCTCCTGTACTTCTGGTGTCTTCTATGCAGGCGTGTGTTTGCATCGTGGGTTTATTGTCTTTCAAGCAAAGGGACCGTCATGTCAGCTTTGGCTTGTTGTGTGAAGACTATTAGGAGGATCCCAGCAGTATGGGCTTGTTTGTTCCACGAATGTGGAGTGGACAGCTTGAATCGTGGCCCCGAAAAAGCTACATCAGCGTCCTAATCCCCAGAGCCTGTGGGTCCAACCTTCTAGGGCAAAAGTTGTGAGGAAGTTAAGAGTCTTGTGAGGAGGCTCTTGTCCTGGGTTGTCTGGTGGTCCTAAATGCAGATAAGATAAGTTCAGAGAACGGGAACCACAGACAGAAGACGGAAAGGCACATGGCCACGGAGGCGGAGGGTGGAGCCACAAGGAGCTGGAAGGAGTGAGGAACGTGGCCTCCACCGGGCCCTCCAGAAGCAATCTTGGAGACACCGTGGGTCAGGCCTCTGTCCCCGAGGCTATGGGACAACCAGTTTCTGCTGTTCTGAGTCATCTAGCATGTGGGCCTTATTACGGCCACACTGGGAAACTGAGGCAACCAATTCTTCAAGAAGACTGCGAATTCTGTCTCCGGAGGGGACATGCTGCGTGTTCATTGTTGGGTTGAAGGGTGAGACGGGTTTCTCCGGAGCTGTCCGCAGCCCTGCAGGGCACACACAAATGCCAGCCCTGAAGGGAGCTGCAGGCTGGCCCTCGGGCCTTCTGCGTGGGACCGCCGGGAGGGGTCGCGGGAGCGCCGGGAGGGCTTGCTCTCCCTGTGAGTGAAGACACTGCAACATTGTCGCCCCACAGGGCAGCAGGTGTCCCCCAAGAGTGGCTCCAACCTTGGCTGCTGGCCAGTGACTGGGGTCTGTCCCAGCGGAGCCCATCAGGGACCTGCTGACCTGAAAAGGAAGGAAGAGACACTTACCCCTGTGGACGCCACAAGAATTAACTTGCTGTGCTTCGGGGAGTCTCAGGGCCCAGAACGTCGGGCTGGTGGGCGAAAATCTGTACACGAGGGTACGTCAGACTCCCAGATGGGACGCCCCTGGGGACAGAGCAGACCTGTACGTGGGGGCCTGGAGAAAGTGGCCCCACGCTGAGTGCGGTGGAGGCCCCGAGCAGCCGAGAAGGACAGAAGAAGGGATTAAATGCTTGGGGAGCAGAAAGGCCCCAGGTCACACATGCTGTGGGTCCCAGAAGAGCCCCCAGGTGTATGACAGCTGTCCACCAAGGCCACCACTGAAACACAAGAATGCCCTGTGAGAGGGGCCCTGCATTGCTGAAAAGTTCTGTGGAGGCTGTCCTCATGGTCCAGGACTGGGCTGCTTGTAGGGGCGATGGCTGTGGGACGTGGGAGTGGCTGAGCAAGGGTCCCCAGGGGGCCAGGTTTCCACAGCCGTGTGCAGAGTCAGAAGGCGCCCGACGGGCCTGACCTGCAGGGAAGTTAGGATAGGACAGGACACCCCTGGAAGTGAAAGGTATCCCAGGAGGGTCCTCTCAGTGGCCACCATGAGAGGAGAGCAGGGTGAGGGAGGGGCTGAGTGTGGCCTCCTATCAAAGCCGAGATCCCTGACCTGAGCCCGTCGTCAGATCCAAAACCTGCTGAAGGAAGTAGAGAGGGTTCTTCCTGCTTGGGCCAGACCCTGTGATGTTGGAATCCTGGAGCAAGGCCATGTCACTTGTAGTAGAAAATTGTCTGCTTCCTGAGTGTCAGCCTGGCATGCTGGTGAGCGCTGAGGCACCAAGTGACCTTGTACCCCCCACTGGCTACTATGAATAAGGGAAGGTCTGGACAGGTCAGCTGCCGTCCATGGCAAGATGGGGATGGAACGGAGCAGGGCCAGAGGGCTCTGTGAGCTCTGTGATCAGAGCCCACAACCTAACATCACCCCCTGTGCCCCAACCCCTGTGTCCAAATGCTTAGTTCACAGACGGGTCACCGGATTGCAGGACAAGTGCGTGGCATGTAAGTGTCCTCCCCAAAGCCGTGCCCAACAGGGAGTTCTAAGCAACACACTGGATGGAATGACCCCCTGGGACTAGTCAGCCCCAGACCTTGGCCAACCCCGAGGTTACGTGATGGGTAACAGCGCAGAGGGCCCACGTGGATGCTCTTTTAATCTCCTAAAGTGCTTATCAGGAACTTCCACATGGAAGCATTAATTAATCAATTCAAGAGATATTTATTGCAAGTGCGGGGATCATGTAGTCAATATTCAGCAAGCAGGGTTGAACGTGTGAGGGAAGGGACCAGACAGTGCGATACAGGAGAGCAGCCATAGCCCACACCCACTTTTAAGATTATTTTAAAAATCACTCTTTTTGAAGACAAAAGCTTAATTTGGACAAAGAAACAGAATTCCACAACAGTAGACAGGGAGGGTGCGCGAACGCGGCAAGCTCTCTCACTCAGCATTTCCAACTCGGGCACTTATGACACAGCTACGTTCCACCATCAGAAGCATCCGAGAGGGAATCAGGAACACTGAGCTCTGTCTGCTGCCCCAGGCTGGTGCCAACGCCCTGCTGGGTTGTGGCTTCCCAGGGCTTTATTTAGCTGCTGTGCTTAAAATAATAACAAGAAAGATGGTCAAGAATGAAATCTGTTTTTCCCAAGTGGAAATTCCTGCACAGACTGATCAGAATGTTTGAGGGGAAAGATGTGAACGTTACTCTACAGGATCCGGTTCCAGAAGGTGGAGAAGAAGATGCTCTTTTATACAGCTCCTTGTTTGCAAGAGCAATTTATAGCAATCACATAACACTCGGCACTGGAAAGGTTTTTGTATTAGCCCAGCAGGAGGTTGTCGGGCTTGCTTAGAGCAGATTTCGTTAGCAGCAAAGGTAAGATGGTGGCTTCCCAGGGTGGACCTGCCGGTGCGTCTTCTCTTGCTCCATTTTACTTTTTGGTCCTGGCTGCTTGGCTCCTGGGAACGGGCCAACTTCAGCAGATGTGGAGTAACAGCAGCACCTTCCGTTTTGATTGAAATATATCCATAGACACGAAACATGCGTATTTCAGGCATACAATTGGGTGGTGTGGAGTGAGTCTGCAGCGTTTCCCCAACACCCTGCAAACGCCGGCCCACATCCGTCATGCAAAGCAGACCTGGTGCCCTTCCCTGCCTCACCTTCCAGACCCTACAGCTCACTGCTCCCTCCCTGAGACCTTCAGTAAAAGCCACTTTGCTGTCCAACCTGGGATGTCTCTCATTTCTTCTCGTGCATGAGTACTCTGCTGGGGCTCTAGTGCCAGGCGAGACACCTTCCCCACGTCTCACCATAGGGATGATTTCTGCTGCGGGTCTGCTGCAGGCACCTTTCCCAAGCCGGGAGAAGTTCCTTCTACTTCTAGCCCGTTGGGTTTTTCACTTACTCAGAACAGGGTGTTAGATTCTCTCAAATGCTTTTTTGTGTCTATTGAGATGTTCCCTCTGTTACTATGTTGCGCTACATCGGTTGAGTTTCATAGGTCGAACCATCCTTGCATTACCAGCATTATTCAGGACAGGTGCTTTTTCCGTAACAGATTATAACATGGCTCTGTAGACTCCTCCTCTCTCCACCTATCACCACACTGTTCAAATGCAGTCCAAAAAACAGGGAAAGCTGCCCATCGACACATTCATGCTAATTTGGGAAACAGTTTATTACTGCTTATTGAGAACTGTTTGAACAACTTCTTGAGGCTCTGGCTCTGTTTTTGTGTCTTCAGCTAACTCTTTGTTTATAAATACACACACAACATAGCTGATAGATGCAAATAAAAATAATGACAATAATCATACCAGTCTTTGTTGAACGCTTATGGCAGCTTCACTTGTTTTCCCAACAGCCAGTGTGTTAGTTGTTAGTTTTCGGTCCTGTTGCACTAACCAGGGAACTGAGTCTCGAAGGACTCCTGCATAGACTGAAAACTACACAACTTTTGGCCCCCAAGCCCAGACCCTGACTGAGACGTAGGGCTGCCCTCCACATGGATCTGCTCTCACTCGACAGTGTTTACAGGAAACATTGCTAGTGCGCCACATGTGTAGTTATGAAGTTTTTTATTAGCTCATGGTAATTAAAGATGCCGGGTCAGCCAGAGATTGTCTTTGTGATGTAGAGAAGCACGTTCTTCCTGGTTTCACAAAACTGAATTAGGAATGAGAATGTGATTTTTAAAAAATCATGTTCAAAGATCTGTGGAATTTTTTTTTAGCTCCTTAAGGAAAGAAGTCAATTTGAGTTTATGATTTTAATGTTGCTTTGACTTCTTCCCAAAAGAATTTATAAGGACTTTTACGATTTTTATGTTACATACTTCACACGGGTGCATTGGTTGGAATGTTTCTGACGGCAAACTGCAGACACCTGCCCTAAAAGCTCAGACAGCAGAGGGAGCTCACGGGGCCGGAGCCGTGAAGAGGCACACGGTGTCCAACCATGATATCTCTTGAATCCTCTCCCTTCCCATGTGTTTGCTCCTTTGCGAGGCTGGCGTCCTGAGCTGTGGTGCATCTCCGTCCCATCACTGAGGCACAGGGGGCTGGATGACCCAAATCAGGGCAAGCTCTGGGAATAGGGCCAAGTCAACCCTCAGAAGAAGCCACCAGGAGAGAACCCAGATGTGAAGGGGAGCAGCGTCTTCGCAGCCCAGGCTGCTGGGCGGTTAGGGCAGCTCCAGCTCCAACTGGTCCTCTCTTCTGAAGTACCACCATTCAACAGAGCCTCTCATGATGGCACTCGGCAAACTGACTAAGATGCAAGGAGTGTTCTCCGTTCTCCTTTGTCACCCTTGTCCAAACAAATTTCTCTTGCTCATTCTCCAAACACATATCTGTTTATGAAAATGACTCTATGCCCACTTCGTGTCCGGGAATATCGAGGCATGAGGAAGTGGGACAAGGCTCGGACAGGTCCTGCTCCGGTCGATGGACGGGCACACAGGCAGGCACGCTCCACCACAAGGCCCACATGTGGCCTGAGTGAGGGGATTTGTAAGCATCAGATGACGCAGTGCTCAGACCACTTCTGGGGGCGTGTGCAGGCATGAGCCCCAAGGGAGAAGGGCCTCCGGAGACAGACTAACTGTGCGTCCCTCCTTGGGAGACTGAAAGTCCTTTGTCTGTCCTGCTTCACCCTCTGCGCCCTGATGTGCGCACTGAGGAGGACGGACGGGCTGGCATCCTGAGGGAGCCCTGGGAAACTGAATCTGCCTGATGACCACCGGTGGTCAGAGCGTCTGTGGACTTTGCCTATGTCCATCCAGGGGCCTCTGGCCTTGTCTTCCCTTGGCTTTCCTCTGGGACCTCCCACCCTCTGCTTGACAGAGAGCCAGGGTCCCAATCACTGCGTTTACTTTGTCTGTGAAACAGACCCTTTCTCGAGCAGGAATGTTCTTGGCCAGACATGGTTTGGTTTGCAGGGTGGTTCCCAGACCTCATGGTGAGCCGGTGGGGACAGGTGACGTGGGGCAGATGGCGGGCTCTCCGTCCTGCATCAAGGTGGCCTTCGCCAGCAGGAGGTGTCGACTTAGAGGATCCTCTGGTGTCCGGGGCGAGGTGGCACGTCTTGAGGAGACGGGTAATGGGCCTTTCCATGCTCCCATCTTTGGCCAGGGTCAGCGCCGGCAGCTCTGGATTCATGACATTCCTTCTGTCTCCGCTCTCGCCTCATAATAAGCTGGTGGCTTAGCAGCCTCTGTCTTGAATTGGCTGGGCAGGCAGGCGAGCTTTACAACCCAAACAATCAATTTCAAACTGCCGAACCCAATCAGGCCGGATGGAGAGTGACCCTTAAATTGAGTGTGAAATTGGGAGATGACCCCCCCATTCCCCACAGCGTGTGGGGGCCAGCACTTCCTCTCCTAAGGGGGGGCCGGGCCGGGCGGTGTGGATTCACAGACGCTTTGCGCCCTCAGCGCCGGGTGCCTGGTCCGGGGCAGGTCCTGGGGGAGCGGGGCCGGACATCTGGCCACACAGGCGAGCACGGGACATCCAGACACGAGGACTTTATGTACTTGTAAATGTGCGTTGTGTCTCTCGCAGGGTCTGATTTTAATTTGGGTAATATTCCCGTTAATAATAACATCTAATTACAGCATCCATTAAAAGTTAGTAACATTAATTTAACAGGGAGAAAACCTAATAGAGTTCTCAGAGTGATATTGGCATTTTTCCATTAAATTAATGTTACAAACTTTTAACAGGATGTCTTAAATAGGCATCGTTAGTGTTGGGAATATCAAACAAATTAAATTCAGGCCTGTAATATGAGGTGGGAGCCCATTTATGAATCCAAAAAAGGTGTCTGCTGGGCTCGTTCATCCACTTAAAATATTTGGCAGGAAGCACGTGAGGCTGTCTAGGCCCCACATTATCCCAGGACTTCTGGAAAGTTCCATGTGGAAAGGCCGTGCTCGTCAGGCCCAGAGCCCCTTTCTTGGTGCCCTCACAGTGGAAAGGGCCCAGACCAAGTCAGCATCCTGAAATCCAGGGCTCCCCTGAGTTTGGTTCCCTTGTTTCCCTCACTGCCTGGACTGCCGTTTCCTATGTCCTCCCGTGGGGCCGTCGCCTGGAGAGATGGGTCTCGTACGGCTGTTTTGAAAGCTCGCAGGATGGGATGTGGGATGGGTTGCTGGACTCTGGGTGTGCCGGCCTCAGACCCCATCCCCACAGGAGGAGGGGCAGAGGCCTGCTCGTGCTCGGGGAGAGGGGTGGACGTCCCAACAGCTGTGGTGGGGAGAGGGGTGGCCATCCTGACAGCCCCAGCGCGGGATGATTTCCAGGATGCCCCGACCCTCGGAGTCTCCTGCAGCTCCTCCTCCTTGTTGAAGATGCGCCGCTGAGGACCCGGGCCAGGAGGACACGCGAGGCTCCCCGCAGGGGGGAAGGGGTGTCCCCCAGCCCACGGCAGTGCTCCCTCCCGCGGGGCCTGTGCCTGGGAGGACAGGAAGGTCCTGCATTCTCGATTCTATGAGTGGGCACGGTGCCCACAGGAGGGCTGGGTGAGCGCTGGCGCTGGATGCGTCTGGGTTTAGTGCAGCCTTTGTTTTCTGGGGCTGGAACCCTTTGAGCCCGTTAGTTCAACAGCCAGAGCCTCAGCCTCCTCATCTGTAAAATGGGGACACACATGCCCGGGGGTAAATGTCCATTGTGCAGATTACAGCAGGGACGAGAATGGCCTGAGACGCAGGGAAAGGAAATGAAAACGAGGAGCCAGCGGGTGGAGGTCGGAGCGGAGACCGGCTTCGCTGCCTTGTCTCTGAAAAGGGTGCTTGTGCCGCTCCCCGACCTCCCCTCAGTCAGGCGGGGGCGCTAGGACCGCTCCCCACGCAGGTGCTGTCCTGAGTCCTGAGTGCCCGTGTGGCCCACCGGCCGAGCTCGGGCTGCGTGGACCACGTTCTCTGGCTTCTCAGATGGAGCCGTGGCCGCTGACAGGGCCTGTCGGCCCCAAATCTGGCGCGAATCCGGTGCAGGGACAGTGTGTACAAGTGATTGCAGACTCAGGGAGCACTCAGGCAGGAACAGGTGGCTTGTCGTCCTTGTCACTGAATCGGGTCTTTGAGATCGGGTGTTTTCCCAACTAGGTTCACAGTAAGAACACAGACAGACAAAATGCGGGACAGAGAAGGCTGAAGCCCCTGTTTGGAACCGGGGTGGGGAGAGCAGGACGTGACGCGCAGCGTGTGAAGGAGAGGTGACCCGTCTGGACACCGGCCCCCGTCCGAGGCTCGCCCGCCTCCCGGAGGGCAGAACAATCAATGGTGTTAAGCTACTGTTAATTAGTCTGATCTGCTTTAATAACTTTATTCAGAAGGGCGGGGGTGAGTTCCCTCTTCCCGTCTCAGAAAGGAGCCCTGCAGTCACGGGGCTGTCCGCCTCGTGGGGACATCTGCGCAGGATGCCAAACTGGCCGGGAGTCCTGCCGCCCGGACGAAAGCCTGTAAGCCTTCAATGATGAAGTGATGGTTAAGAGTGTCCCCGTCCCCAGTGGACAGAGTGTCTCTCACGCCAGCCAGGCTCGTTGTAAAGTCGAAAGAACCCGTGGGGATGCGTCTCTTTCTGGCGTCCCCTCACTCCTCTTCCAGAGGCGAATGTCTGACCCATCTTCTCGTTGCTCACTAAAAAGAAGAAAAAAATCATCCTTTAGCCTCCAGAATCTAAAATGTAGAACAAACATACAGGCAGAAAATACTTCAAGCTCATCTGTCGAATGCATTTTAATTCCCCATTTTTGGGTTACATGACATTATTCAGTAAGTTGAAGTGTCTGGTCCCCCAAGACGGGAAAGTCGGGGGCCAGCCCTGGGGCTGCTGGGTCCCCAGCTGAGACCGTGGCTTCTCCGGCAAGGTGGGCGGGCTGCCCTGTGTGGCAGGTGCAGGGCCTCAGGCGGGGGCAGGACTCACCATGACCCTGTCCCTCCCATCTTCCCCTGGGTTCCCTAGAAGTCTACGCGCATGGGGACGCTTCTGTTGAAAAGCCACACCCACGTGTCAGTGTCGTGAGACGCGGCTCTGTTATCCAAAACCAGGGATCGTTCAAATTTCTCTTCACACTCCGCTTGGGCAACAGAAGCACCGTGTGACTCACTGTGTGACACACGCAGGAAAGGAAAGGACGCAGTGACAGGGACACTCAGAGAGACTTCATCAGGTAACGCTGACGGGGAGGCTCCAGTGGGGTTTGGACCATCTGAACCGCGTGGAGAAAAGACCATGGCACGAAGCACCCAGGTCAGGTTTGCGGGTGGCTTTGAACTGGCGTCCCGCCCGGGGCGTGAGTGTCCGTGTGTCTGTGAGTGGGGGAGGCCTGGGGCCTTCTGTGAGGACGCACCAGAGGCGGGGGGAGAATTTCACTGTCACGAAAGACGGTCCTGGCTCTCCCTCGAGATTGTGGCTGGACCCACTCTCCTTACGAACGCGAGAGGCGGCCTGCCCGTTAAGATGGAACAAAGGGTGCAGGCGGGATGCCCGCCCGAGCACAGCTCGTCGGGGCGCGCACTTAGCCGAGGAGAATCAAGCTGGCAGGCGCGGGAGTGACGGATGTGAGCACAGCCGTGCCGCAGACCCCGTCGACGTGCAGGGTTCGGCGTGTGGGGTGTTTCTTGCCTTTGCTTATCTTTCTGCCTATCTTGGAAAATCTCATTAAACAACTAAATGTTCTTTTAATTGGTACAGCTCCTGATTTCGTCCAGGCAGTAAGTTGGATGAAGTCCTGAGTGGAGGCTGGCCCGAGGGTGGGGTCCAGAAAGTGTCCTGGTGGCACCCACGGAAGAGGGAGTTCCAGGGTTTCCCATCATGAGACCTGGGCCCGCGGTTCCCGGTGCCCCGTCTTGGAAACCTGGATGGGGCAGTCATGTGGTTTCGTCAGAGCTCAACGCGTTTGATGCTTTGGCTTTGTAGTGGTGGGACCAGATGCTCAAAGCGAAATCATGGCTTGTTTGTGGGAGAAGCTTCTTCGGAAACCCTACTGTAAATTACAGTATCTACCACATGCCCCGGAGGTCTAATCGTCCAGGAGCGGCTTCCGAAGAAACCTGATTTGTAACCCGTGCAACGGCGAGGGCATGAAGAAGCGGCCTCATTAAGTAACTAATTGGCATAAGGCAGGCTCCGTAGGAGAGGGACCCTACTGACACCAAAGGAATCCGGATGGGGCGTACTTTGTGGATTCTCTGTGGGGAAGACACAAGATGAAGTAGACATGGCCTTTTTAAAGTCAAAACCCATAAAAACAGTATGTTCTGAATTTTCCAGTTGGGTCTATCTGAGTAATTTTCCTTTAAAATACATAGAAAGTAATGACTATTCACATATCTGTCCTTCTGGGATTGGTTATTGGAATCTGGCTTTTCATACCGACCCCCACCTTGTTGGTTAATATTAGCAACCTGGTAAACAAAGAATCACATTTTTTTACAACAGTGGCTGCTGGGGAGTGACACGGGGATTGGATATATTTATGGTTGTGGTCAAAATGTATTTTAAATTTACTTTATGGCTATCTTAACAAAGAGCAGGATTTGCTGCGCACCATAAATAAAAAACTGTGGAATGAATTCTATCCCTTAGCTAAATGATCATGCAGAAAAGGATAGTAGCCAACCTCATAATTGAATATCCTTTTGGGATGTAGAGGTCTGTTTTGTTTAAGGGGTAGGACTCAGGCAATCAGCACAACACAGAGCGCACGTTAGCATTACACTAAAACAAATACAAATGTTTGTGCATCTTCTTGTGGACCAGGTGTAGCCGAGTTGTGAACGTTGCTCTGCAGACCCCGTCTGTTTCCAATTAAGAGGGTACCAAAAGGAACCATCGTGCTAACATCAGAGAACAAAAATCTCAGTAAAATCGGCCGACCAGCCTGCTTATAACAAAACGATTGATTTTCCTTCAGGATGGTAACGCTATCGATTCTGGTAATATGACTTATTGATTATTGCTCTGACTGCTTTCACGGTATTGATAGGCTGAAGATATACAAAATCCAACACAGCACATGATTTCCTCCACTGTCCGGGAAATTGTGCACATCTGGTTTCTCTCAGCTCTGAAATTCTCATTAGTGAAGGTTTGCAGCGAGTAAATCCCGGTCTTCTAGGAAGTGAGTTAATTAGGGGTTGGTTTTACACTTTTCATTGGTTTCATTGCAATCTTTGCACTTCTGCGGTGGCTGTTAGAAATTGCTCCTTCCTCGCTCTGCCTTCTGGAGACGCGTGCATGGCTGTCCTCTGAGCGGTGGTCTCGGCAAGGTCATCCAGAGCTCACTGGTGTTGGGGCGAGGGAGACAGGCGTCTAGGAGACCAGTAAATCAATCACAATTAGCACGGGGCTTGCTTCCTGCCTGTAAAGGCTGGGGAGGGAGAGGTCGGTGGGAAGGACCAGACCACAGGGCAATGCTGAGATAGAGAGACCAGTAGGTGTGCGGCTTGGGTCCCTTGGAGGGGCACCCAGATTTGACCCCACCACGGTCGACACTGACATTCCTCGGAGGCCAGGCCTGGCATGGTTTTGGCAGGAAGGATGGTTGCAGAGAAGGTTTCTGGTACCCTGTAGGCTCAGCCGGCTCTGCGTGTTTGCAGAAAAGAGCCGGGCAAAAGGAAGTTTGGCAACCAGTGATCTGGGTCCTACCATGGCCTCGTCGCTGGAGTCCGGCTCTCTCCTTTCTTCTTCTCTTCCTCCCCCAGGACAAGTGAACTCTCACCATTTCCTCTGCTTTTCTTGCTTGTTTGTCCCCATTGTTCTTCCTGTGTCGTGTCAGCGCCATGATGCCTGGGCCCTTCTCTCCAGATGAATCCCGATCTGACTCTGAAGTCAGTTCCCCAGGAAGATGCTGTCCCCCACTTGTGGCTCAGAGAAACTTCCCCAGGATTTCGGAGCTGAGATTGTGTAGCCCAGCAGTTTGCTGCCGATTATCTGTTCACAAACGTTCAGTTGGGGCTCCCCACCAGACTAGTCATTCTGACGCCCAGGGAACACTGAATACAGTCCTTTATGTTTCTCCAGTGCAGGGTAGGACACTGGGGGGATCGTGGGCTGTCTTCAAATCCTGGCTGATTGACTGGTAACATGACAGCTTTCTGGAGTCCAATATTGATATGAAAACTTCATGAAGGCAGTGGGGGTGCCTGGTGGCTCCGTGGGTTGAGCGTCTGCCTTCGGCTCAGGTCATGATCCCGGGGTCCTGGGATCGAGCCCCTCATCAAGCGCCCTGCCCAGCGGGGAGCCTGCTTCTCCCTCTCCCTCTGCTGCTCCTCCTGCTTGTGCTCTCTGTCACACTGTCTCTCTGTCAAAATAGTAGATAAATAAAAATCTTGAAAAAAAAAAAACTTCATGAAGGCTGTGCAGAGAAAACTGTGCTGTTGTGTGTGTGTGTGTGTGTGTGTGTGTGTGTGTGTGTGTGTGTACACCTTGCTGCTCATGCGTGTTAGAGCATGCTGGGTCCAGGGGCAGGCAGACGAAGTGTTCGGAGCTGACCTTGCAGGGATGGGGTGGTCGGTTCTTCCTCATGTATGCAGGAGTGCGCAACCTGTGACGGGAAAAAGCAGATTTAAGAATTGACTTTTCAGGGGTTCTCAGAGTCACGGAGGTAGTAAAGAACACTTAGTAATGGGTGGAAATGGCCCCCTCCCCTGGCCCCAAGAGTGCCAAGGAAGGGAGGGAGTGGTCTGGTGAGCACAGGGAGCTTGAAAAGAAGAAATTATAATGGAATCTTTACCTCAAATTTCTTGTTTCCCTCTCCTCCCTTCTTTCTCCATCAGGAAGCAAATAGGCTTCATTTCCATTAAGAAATATATTAATAAGATTCAGAAAGAGAGAGTAGGGTCCCCAGGGACCATTTCTCTGCATCGGAAAGATCCCGTATGTCATAGGAAATGTCCCCAATCCCACACGGACACACACAGACACCACCAGTTCCATAGTCCAACTCTCCCTGGAAATGCGGGGTTGGTGCCCTGGAATTTAGTCCCAGGAGTTGGCTTGTATAAGACCCGAGCGGGTGTCAGAGAGAACACGTCCAGCAGAGAAAAGAATCCCCAAGGTGAGCCCTGCCTGTGGGCTATGGACGTGCCGCTGCTTTGCTGTCTTCCTGCCCAGCTCCCAGCCGAGGGGCAACATGACTGCTTATGCGGAGTCCTCAGGAGAAGCAGTCCCAGGTGCACCCAGGATCACTCCCTGCAGGGTGTGTGCAAGGCTCTGTGTGTGCAGGTGTGTGCACGTGGAGGTGCGTGCCCGGCGGTGTGTGTCCCTGTGCGCATGGCTGGGTGCATCCGTGTTGTCCTCACCTGAGGTCCTGGGACGAGCCTGACAGCTCTTTGCCGGGTGAGACAGGACTTGTCTGGAGGCTGATCCCTCAGCAGACGTGAGTCTCAGTGGCGGGGTCCTGGTGTGAACTCACCTTATGGGGATTTGCAGTGGGGTTCCTCCATCCACCTCCATCCACCCAGAAGAAGGGGAGTCTTTGCAGGTCACGGAGTTTGATGAGGCCGTAGGAAGCAGAGGGCCCAGCGGGCTGTTGGCGCTGAGGAAAGGGATGGCTGAGAGACTCCTCCAGACCCGCAGGTCAGTGTGCCCTCCTGTGGTCATGGTCCAACAAACATGCTCCAGAGGGGCCCCGAGCCCATGGAAGCGTAGTACAAGTGGGTACTGGCCAGTGCTGCGAACCTGTGAGTGTGTAACATTCACCGTCTCCCCCGTGGCCTGGCAGGCCCGGGGACAGCCCCACAGCTCAGGGAGGACCCCGGAGAGGTTGGAGAACTCACGTCGGGGGCATGTGAGAGAGCGGGGCTGCTAGCTCCCGCCATCACAGCTCTTTCTAGTGCGTTGGGCACTTGTTGTGTGTGTTTTGAGCAAACAGTGAGCAAGTCAGAGTGGCAGGAAATGAGGCCCTCCGACTTGCAGCCACGGAGGTCACCAGTGGTGGGATCAGTGTTTGAGACCAGCACAACCTGTCTGGCCTTCAACATGCTTCCCTAGAGCTCACGGTTGAAGACAGGACTCCCTGCTCACCTTCTTTCTTCCCAACACAGCCCTCGACTTGCTTTCTTCTCTCTTTGTGCTTCTCACTCCCAATCTGGCCCCTCGGTCTGTGGGGACACGTGACGGACCTTCTCTATCCTCGGTATCATCATCATCATCATCAGTGCCTCACATCCCTTTGGAAACAGATGACACGGTTGTGGACCAGGAGATGACCACCTACTGCGAACTTCTCAAAGGGCACACTGGCTGGTTGTCACGGGCAAACCCACCGTCAGGAACCCCTCTGGGGAAGCCACGTCAGCTAGGGTCCTGTGACTGTGGGCTCCAGCGTCTGGGGCCGTGACTCTGCTTTGTCCCGAGGTTGGCGTGGCAGGGCGTGGGGGGGCTGGTGCGCGTGTGCGTGCGCAAGGGGTCTAGCCCACGGAAACAAGCCCAGCGCGGTTCTCTCGAGCTCTGGCTGAGCGTTTGCTGGCTTAGCGTCCTGCCTGTTGAATAGTGCATTAGATGAGTCGTTTCCTGGAGACTGGAGGGGAATTTGCCTCAAAATCTCTTTCTACGTCTCCACTCTGTAAGTTACAAGAGAACAGCTCTGACAGTGTGCACTGGTGTCCGCTTCAGTTTCCTTGAGCTCAGGGAACCTCAGGACTCCAGGGCCGGCTCAGTAAAGCCGAAGAACGCTCCCACGTGAATTCTGAATGCCGGTTTCGGCCGTGGATGTAGATCAAACCAGAACTCAGAAAGAAAGCTGAAGGTCACGGGACCACGTGAGCTTAAACCACTGAGTAATTCAGTGAAACCCACGAGAATCCACACTTCTGCGTTTTGGGAAGAGTTGCTAACATGCTCTGAGCTGCGTGGAGGGTGACACACGGCGGGCCCAGAGAACTACCGCGGCTGGGCTCGGATGAGCTCCCACGCGTCAGCTGCTGTCCGCCCTCCTCCGTGGAGGCCCCGGCCACATGCAGGCAGTCCTGCTCTTGGGCTCTGCGGGACATTTAATGGTGCTCACTGAGGCCGCGGACAGCCCGGGAGGAGCCGGGTTCTGGGTAAACGTACGAGTCGCTGTGATTATATCTTGGCTTGATCTGGGGGCACCTCCGTGTCTGTGTCACGAATGCAGGAGCAGGTCCCAGTCACGAAACCTCCACGTTTGGGCCCAAGTTATTCATCATCTCCACGTCTGCACCATAGACCCACAAAGTGCATCAGGGCTGTGAGAAGAACGCTGAAACGCTAAACAGGCTAGCGGTATTTCCGTGACACCCGTGCGCCATTTTCCAGGTCTTCACCCATGGCCACGTGGTCCTAGTGACAAGCACATGCACACTGATTTCCGTGGAACGGAGCTGCTTTCAGCGTCTGTCCGCATAAGAATTCACGTACGGAATATGCTCATTAATGCTGTTGGGTCATCTTGGGCGATTTCTCTCAGCTCCCAGGGGTCCACTTCCCAGAGAGCATGTGGCAGCCAGGCCGACCCCAGGGCCGACGGCCAGGACAGGGGCCTGAGCCTTTCACTCTGCTCCATGCTCTTCCTGCTGCAGGTGAGGCCCCTGGGACCATGAGGAAAGCTGCAGGGGCTGCGTACGTAGTTGGCCAAAGTGGAAATAAGAATGTCCCTAACCTCTCCCCAATTGCATTATCACTGATAAACATGAATGAATAAGACAACAAACTGAGAAGAGTATTTCATAATCACACTTACAGAAGAAAACCTGACTTTTTGCTGTGTTTTGGCATCTTAAAACTTCGATAATCTACCGATAAACTTTGACTGCCCATGTGCAAGGTAATATTCCAGCTCTTAGCAGAGCAAAGATGCATTTTCTGGTTTAGGGGGAGTTGACGGGAGGCCCATTTCGGATTTTGGTATCATACCATGGAGACATGACTCGCTCAGTCTTCGCGAGAGGGCTGTGGGGGATCAGAAGCACACGGCCACTTGCTGCGGAAGCCCTCGAGGAATGAGGAGAGGCGTCGCCCCACGTGCCCCATGCAGCGTGTCCGTGGATTTCCATGATGGTTTAGAGACGACGGTGTGCACGAGGGAGGCGTGGTGGGCTGTTACTGCTTGACTTGGTAGCAGAGAGAAAATACCACATAGTCTTGTAAGGTGGGGGTTTTGAGGAAGGTAGAATTCCAGATCCTACCGGAGTCATCTTTCTGGTACTCCAGCATGATAACACTCAGAACATATACAATGCGGTTTTTCTCCTACTACGTCCACTGCCTCGGCATTCTCCATTCTTCTCTTCCCTCCTGTTGACTGATGTGTAGACACACCCAGTAAAAAGCTTCGAAAGAACACATTTCTTTATCAGTTTCTCTGCTGTAAACATTCCAGGTTGTGGTCTGTGGAAGCGAAGCCCAGCGTGCTGTTGGAGAAAAAAAGGCAAAGAAAAAGAGAGCTATTTCAACCTTTTAAAATGCACGTAAGCCTAGCGACTTCTGGGTCTCATTCCCATCGTGAACGTGGCTATTTTGCACTGACCTGTGTGACCCAAGACCCTAATGAGGGCCCCACAGTGAGTGAGTCAGGCCGCATGAAAGCCCCTCTCCTCCACATGAAGAGTTTAAGTGTCAGCTTCCATTGGGGACTGGCCTAAGGACAGGCCAAGGTCAATGCAGAAGACAGAGCCTCGCCAGTCTGGGGGGCAGGAAACGAGCCTGGTCTGTCCCTTCCCTCAATGAAGCTTCCTTTCCAATGTTTCTCTGCCCTGAAAACATGGCCCAGCCACCATCTGGGAGACGCCCTCCGACCTGTTGCCTTCTCTCTCCTAAGGTTCACAGTGGGACACGTCCTCTCCGTCCCGAGGTTGTGCATGTCATGGAACCAGCGTCTTTCAGGAGTGTGGCCATCTTGGCACCAGTGCTGTGTCCTTCTTTGCTCGGTTGGTGACAGAGCAGAGAGGTTGCTTCCTTGTGCTAAATTTGCCAGTGGCAGCGTCAGCAACGGAAATCATTGCCTTTGTTTCCACGCTGCTCTGGTGACGGGCTGTGGATATGACCAAGTGACGTGCATTTGTTCGTCTGGCAAACATCTGAGCTGCACTCAGTCAGTAAGGCTGTGCTCGAGGTTTTGTGAATTTAAATAAAAGAAAGATGGGCCTCGCCCCCAAAGAGTTCTGCATCTACGGGAGAAACAGACATCGTGCTGTGCGTGTCGCAGACAGCATTAAGGACATGTCCTGTTCCTGGGGCAGGTGGGAAGGTAGCTTCTGTGCACACATACCCACACTTGCGTGGATTTGGGGACGGTCCCCAGGTGGGATGCAAAGACTTTCCCGATGACCCTCAGGGGTCATGAACCTCCAAAGTTGAGTTTTGCTTCAGCAGGGGGCCCTGAGCCACAGTGGACCATCCGCTCAGCAGAGGGTGGGTTTCCTGATGTCGTCAGCTCACACGTCCCAGGACATCCCAGGAGTTACGGTGGGGGGAAGCCTGTTGAAGGTACTGTGTCAGACTGGGGGTCCTTCAGTCCACAACGTCGTGGTGAGCTCCAGCTACTGCTGGGGCATAAAACTCACCCGTAAAACACGGGAAAGACTGTGAGCCACCATCTCTCATCAGCGTGAGAGCACGTCTCGTGGAGCAAGTTCCCCTGTGTCTACACAGGTCGTCCCGGGCGGGGTGCAGGGTCCCCTGTCTCGGCTCATTATCGCTCGCAAAGGCCCATAGTCACATCATGTTAGGGGCCAACATGACGTTTGCTTCTGAACCTAACACAGGATTTCCTTTTCGGTGGTTTTCTTAATTTTCTATCTTCTACAAAGAAAATTCTCAGGTCTGAACTTCAGCTTAAGCTGTAAGAGATGTTTCTGTGCATTGACTAGTAATCATGTCACAAGGATTGAGATCTGTTTTCCAATTCTGTTGGAAGTTGTTTTTATCACAACATCTCTTAACACCTGAAAGTTCACAATATTTTTCATTGTTTTATTGTTTTATGCAGCGAGATGCAAATTGATACAGCGATGGTGAAATTACCTATAGCGTGTTTATTTAAAAAATCTAAACCAGACTGCCGATGGCCATTAAACTGTAGATGGTCAGCTCTGCAGTCTGGTGCTTGAGTAAGCGATTTAAGTGCAGTTTAAGGACTACTATGGCTCAAGTGTAATTAATTTAAAAATCATATTTAAGTGTTTTTCAGTCAATGATGCCCTGGCTCATTTACTGGAAAAAAACACCCCTGAATCATTTGCTTTGCGGTCATTTGAGAGTCTATGGAACGATTTCTAGGTATTTGTGTTTTCATTTCCATCCTCTTTTCTAGACCGGAAGATTCCCTGAAGTTGCTGTGATGACGTTGTCCACCGTCTGAAGCTCCTGTTCACGAAAGCGTCTTGTAGAGATGCCGGGGCGCAGGTCTAAGGAGAAGGGAGTGGCTTCGTCACGCTTGAACCTTCTATCGTGATGCACACACAAGTCCCGTTTCTCTTTCTCCTTCACTAGAGAGCTCCTCTTGTGCAACACCCATTAATTTTGTTTTATGGCATTTCCTTACAGATTTTGGCATGATTTGCTCATATTTATACTTGAGAAAGGCTAACACTAAATATAAAAAAGTTAAAACATTTTCATGGGGAAAATTTCTATAGTGTTACAATGATGAATTAATATTATCTTGTGTGTTTTTATGGTGTTTCTTTTGAATGTTTCCTCCTTGTGCAAAGTCTCAAATTCTGCAATGCAACCAATATGGGGAGATCTTATCTCCATTTTCCTAAATTGGAAAACTGACCACGTGATTCCATTATGCAGTGTATTATTAGGGAATGAGCTCCTTTTAAAGATTAAGACATATATTAGATCCCTGAAATTCAGCTCCCATGACCATGATGAGTGGTAGGCATACCGCGCCCATTTTACAGATGAGGACGCAGGTTGCGGGAGGTTAAGTCACTTAACTAGCTGCCAGCATCTAGCAAAGGCATCAGGGATGTGAATCCAGGTTTGGGGAATCCACAGCAGGTGCTTGTCCCTCGTGCTGCTCTGACTCTGTTCTGCCTGGGGAGACAGGGTGTTGCCTGCATTAGAGAGGACACGAAGACCTTCTGCCTTTGTCTAAAGGGAGAGCGCCGGTGAACGCCGGCGGTGATATTCTGCACCGCCATTCTTTTCTTGTTCTCATCAGCTCTGCAGGAAAACCCTGCTGTGTGATGAGCTCAGACTCCACCCTCTCTGGTCAGAGATCTCGGAAGAGCAGACAGAGCCATGCTCCTGTCGCTGGTGCGTAGCGATGGTGCGTGTCGCTCAGTCCTGCAACTTTGCCCCAACACGGTGTTTCTGGGGCTGCGGAGCAGTGTGTTTCAGACGGAGCTCATCCGTAGGAGCCCTCAGGCTGTGGCCATGGTCAGGAGCGCCAGACACCCACACTGCTCTAGGTTCCAACCCCGGTCATCAGGGACACTGAGAAGCGTTGTGGGGATTCCAGAAGAGATAATGCCTTAACCCCTCACATCAAAAGAAAGGGCGGCAAAGCTTCTGGGTATCCAAGGGGCCTGCATGGTCACACTCAGAAGTCAATTAGGAAAGGAAGCCCGTGACATGTAGATTAATAGAAAATCATACCTTGGCAATCATGCCTTGGTACAGGTGAAAGTTTCCAAGTGAGTGTTTATTAGAGAGCAGGGCTCAGCAGGTGTTTCTAAAGCCCTTCTGGTTTGAGAGCAGGAACCTCAGTTTATGTCCTGCCAGATTCTCAAGGACATAGTATGTATACACAGTGTTCGGATGTCACTACCTCGTCTGCTGACCGATCCCAAGCAAGGCGCCGTGCTCTGGGAGCTATGAGAGCCAGTTAGCATGTGGGTGGACAGTCCCCCGATACAAAGACCGGGTTCTCACCTAAGGAATGGAGCACGCTCTTTGAACATTCCTGTCATCATGTGAAAATTGGACATATTAATAGAATCTATCCTACACGGTTGTTATGGAATAAAAAAGATCAAGGTACAGAGCCCATACAGGGTTATGCAGGCCAGACATGCGACGAGCGTTTGCAAGGGTTTGCAACAACGATTCCCCATACAACCCACACCTACACTCCATCTGATGCACGGGGCTAAGAAGAGCCACCCCAGCAGCAGACATACCTGCCATCTACCAGAGCTTCATGATGGAGGAAGCTTTGATTCTACTCCAGACGTTAAGGCAGAACTAAGATTGACTTAAGAATTTACCAGAAGCCCGATGCCATGTGCGGCATGACATGCTGCTGCATTTAACAGGAGCATCACGTCGAGCAGTTGGAGTTCTTGTCTGTGGGTAAGAAAACGACGAACCATCCCAGCGTGGGTAAGGGCCCTGCACACCCAGGTGGGGCTCGGGGCTCACCCCTCCCCTGCAGTTCCCTGCCTTTGGCGTCTGGTCCTCCATGACACTTTATTATTTATGCTGAACCACGTCTGGTTCCCCTGACCCCTTCCCGAAACCTCGATAAGATTGTTCATTAGCTCTAAGAGTGTGTGTGTTTTGGGTGGAGGGGCTCCCTATGGTTCTCAATATACAAGATCAGATCATCTGCTAATGGAGATTGTTTTACTCCTTCCTTCCAATCTCAATGCCTTTTATTTCTTTTTCTGCCTCATTTCTCTGGTTAGAACCCCCAGTACAGCACCCAACGTAAGTGATGTGGGTACATGCCCTTGCCTTGTTCCTGATCTTGTGGGGAAGCCTCAGTTTTTTACCATGAAGTAGGATGTTAGCTGTGGGGTTTTTTTTTTTTTTTTTTAGATTTTATTTATTTATTTGACAGACAGAGATCACAAGTAGGCAGAGAGGCAGGCAGAGAGAGAGGAGGAAGCAGGCTCCCTGTTGAGCAGAGAGCCCAATGTGGGCCTTGATCCCAGGACCCGGGGATCATGACTGAGCTGAAGGCAGAGGCTTTAACCCACTGAGCCACCCAGGTGCCCCAGCTGTGGGTTTTTCATAGGGGATCTTTATCAGGTTGAGGAAGATCCCTTTTATTCCTAGTTTTTCAAAGTTTTTATCATGAAAATGTCTTAAATTTGTCAAATGCTATTTCTGCATCTCTCTCTCTTTTTTTTTTTTTTAAAGATTTTATTTATTTGACAGAGATCACAAGTAGGCAGAGAGGCAGGTAGAGAGAGAGGAAGGGAAGCAGTCTCCCTGCTGAGGAGAGAGCCCGATGTGGGGCTCGATCCCAGGACCCTGAGATCATGACCTGAGCTGAAGGCAGCGGCTTAACCCACTGAGCCACCCAGGCGCCCTATTTCTGCATCTCTTAAGATGATCATTCAGTTTTGTCCTTTAGTTTGTAACATGGGGAATTACTTTGATTGATTTTCATATATTGAACCAACCTTGCATTCCTGGGATAAATCCTGATTGGGGTTTAATGTTGTTTCTATGTTGTAGGATTTGGTTTGGCACTAATTTTCTTTGGGTGATCTATCTATATTCATAATGGATGTTGGCTGGTCTGTGGACTTCTTTCTTGTGATGTCTTTGGTTTTGGGATTGGGGTGATGCTGGCCTCTTAGAGTGAGTTGAGCATTACCTCCTCTGCACTGTTGGTAAATGAGTGGTGTTAATTCTTTAGACATTCATTAGACTCCACCAGTGAGGCCCTCTGAACCAGAGCTTTTTTCTGTGGAGAGTTTATTATTATTACTAGTCGAATCTCTATATTTATTAGCGCCCTGTTGAGATTTTCAACTACTGGCATCATTTGTATCTCTCTAGGAATTGATCCATTTCACATAGGTGATCTAATTTTTGGCTTACTATTGCTTATAGGATTCCTTCAATCCTATGTGTTTCTGTAAGGCAGGGAGTGCTGTTTCCTCTTTGATTCCCGAAGTTAGTAATTTAAATCTTCTCTATTTTCTCAGCCCCTCTAAAGATTTGTCAATTTTGTTGACCTTTTCAAAGAATTAGATTTTTTAAAAATTGGCTTTGTTTCTTCTATTGTCATTCTAGTCTCTGTTTCACTTATTTCCCTTCTTATCTTTATTATTTCCTTCCCTCTGTTTGCTTCGGGCTTACTTTATTTTTCTTTTATAGTTTCTCAACATGAACAGCTAAGTTGTTGATTTGAGATATTTTATGTTGCATCGCACATTTCTGCACATTTCTGGCCATGGCTCTTAGTACCTCTCTTAGTTCTGTTGATTGTGTTTCCATTTTCGTTCATCTTTAATGGTTTCCAGTTTCCATTGTGATTTCTTCTTTGATCCATGGGTTATTTTGGAATGTGTTGTTACACTTCTTTGTATTGAAAATTTCCCAAATTCTCCTGTTTTTGATTTCTGGTTTCATTCCATTGTGCTCAGGGAACATGTTTTGTATGGTTTTGATGCTTTTAGATTGACACCCGTGTCATGGCCTGACATTTGGTCTGTCCGGGAAGACGTTCCAAGTGCTTGTGGGAGGATGTGGACTCGGCTGCTTCTGGGTGGAATAGTCTGTGCACGTGTGGGGTCCGGTCAGCTCACTGTGTTGTTCAGGTCTCCCATTTCCTCGTCAGTCTCTGTTGGTTGTTACACATTCCACTGAAGGTACTGAAACCTCCAACTACTACTGTGTAACGGTCTCTTTCTCCCTTCAGTTCCATCAGTCTTTGCTTCACATATTTTGGGGTTCTGTTGTTAAACACATATATGTTTATAATCTTTATGTCTTCTTTATGGATTGCCATTTTTATCATTGTAGGTAGCATCTCTTTCTTTGTCTCTAGTAACAATACTTGTCCTGGGGTCTATCTTGTCTGGCATTTGTGGAGTTATGCCAGCTTCTGTGTTTGTTCAACGTCTGTGTGGCATGTCTTTCTTCCTGTCCTGTTTAAGTTCAGTTTATCTGTAACTTTGATCTAAACAGTGTCTCTTATAGAGAGTATACAACAGGATCCTGTTTTTTTTTTTAAATCCTTCCTGCCAATCTCTGCCTTTTAATTGGAGTCCTTTTTCCATTTACATTTAATTCAGTTACTGATAAGATTGGATTTATGTATACTATTTCATTATTCATTTTCTATGTGTCTTGTCTAGCTTAGGTTAATATCAACTTAATTTATTTATGATTAAAATTAAGTTGGTTATTAACTTGAACTAGATTTTTTTTTTATCAGTTAAGATGTGAATTATAATCCTTAGGGTAGCCAATAAGAAAATAACTAAAATTTTTTTAAAGGGAAGGAAGTTAAATGATACCCAAGAAAATATTTGGCCCCAAAGCAGGCAGCAAAATAGGAATATAGGCACAAAAATAAAAACCTTATAATACTTGACTTAGTTTCAGTGGTATATAAAAACTTCGCTCTTAGATAATGCTACTTCCTCCCCTCCTTTACCCTTCCTTTCTCATACCAAGTATGTCTTTATGCAGCGTGCCCACCAACACATTTCTGATCACTGCTTTATGCAGTTATCTTTTAAATCAGATAGGGGAGGAAAATGCTGCAAACAGAAGCCACACAAACACCCCAGGGGAGGAGGTGTTCACAATAGGCCAGCGATGAGTCAAGTCACAAAAAGACAGCCTCCCAAGTTGGGTAACTACCAAACAGGTCAGACAACAGTAGTTCTCCAGGAAGGAGGCTTTGAGGGAGCCCCCTCCCATGCTGTTTCCCAGAAGGATTGCTGGCTGTAGAGCTGGAAGGGGAAGGTGGAGGTAGGGTCCATTAAATGCCACGGGGCTCTCTGTTCTTGCTGAAACACAGCAGTTCCCCCTGAATAAATGCCTCCTGTTGCTGCAAGCCTTTGCTTAATTCCCAGAGATGTCCAAGAGCTGACTCTGACAATTTTTGCCAGTTTTCTCATTGCTTTTATGGGTGAGAGCAATTTTGGATGGGCTTATGCTGCCTTTTCACTGATGTCAGAGGTCTATGTGGTTTTTGGGGTGACTGACCTCACTGCCTCAGCTCCAGGAGGGAGCAGAAGACCCAGCTTGGGCTGTGAATGTTGAGGGGTTGGTTCTGAAGTGGGCCACGTGGCATGGCCTAGGCCCGCCAACCCAGGCTTCCTCAAAACCTTTGGGCAACAGGCACTTTCTGGTTACCTGGCTAAGCTGATGAAATGTGAGCCTTCCTGGAATGGGAGGGCACTGTCCCTGGGGGAGCAGCCACAATGGTAAGCCAGAGTCAGATCTGCAGAGAGACCCCTTCTTGAGGACCTAGAGCCCTGGGTCCAGCTGTCCCGGGGCTTCTGCTCCTCTGGAGGGCCATTCCTCACTGGTGAGAAACAGAGGGCAGCTACCACTTGGTCTATGACTTGATTCCTTGAGCCTTTGCTTTGTTGGGACCCAATCCACAGAGGAGAAATGGTCAGGCTCCCCCACAGGCCTGTGGAGCCAGTCAGGCTCAGGTTCACCCCGGCGAGTTCAGCCCGAGTGGGTGAATTTCTCACGCTAACGTCCTGTGCTGCCAGGTTTCTGCTAAAGCAGAGTTAGTGAGAATGGTGACATCTCAGCATCTCCAACTGTTACTTGTCACTTCCATCGCGAGTGACAAAAACATTAGCATTTTCGTTTACTAATCTTCCTACAGTTTGGAAGTCTGGGCACTGATTATGTGTAAGACAAATGCTTTCGATGTCCATGCGCATGGGGTGGAGCCCGAGTGCATATTCTACGTGAACCTTAGGGCGAGAATAACAGACCCGCGCCCTGTGCTGTAACTGTACGGAAACTCTTCACTGCGGCGAGACGGAGCACGGCGGGAAATCATGACTTAAGTCGCTCCTCGTAATGTGCCGCACCACGGAATGCTTCAGATTATCTTATGAATCTTTCCTCCCTGATGCTTCCTCTGTTTATGCGTCTCTTGCTGGGCTGTTACTTTACTGCCTGGCCATGCTGGGTGGCCTCTTGTATAAAGCAGTCGAAAGACTCTTATTTTAGAATAAAGGGTTAAGAGAATGGACTCTGTGTTCACTTACTTTCAAGTAGACTCTGATGACCCAGGGTGACCTCAACAGCAACGTCGTCATGATTGGAGCTCTTTTTTGCGGCCCTTATGATCGTGCGTGTGGAGTACGGTCCTGCTTCAGGGCAGCCAGACACCCTTATGTTAAAGGCCCGGATTAATGATTCCGGAAAGGTACACAAGGAATACATTTTCAAGTGGTTTGTTGGACACGGAGAGGGTGGATGCAAGTCACTCATGAGTAGGAAGGCCGTGTTCTAGGTCTCACTGCAAATTTATCGCTAATCGTCATGAACGCTTATGACCGTGCCAATAAGGCACATGGCTGGTGTCCTATAGGTGTGGTGCGTCTGTGACGGGATGGCCAGGCACCATCTCATCTGCAGAACGTGGTTACATTAACCATCATGAGTCTTTGGAAGCCTCTCATGACATTCAGACATGCCCTTTTCTAATTTTTTTATATAAATTACTAATTTGAGAAAATTCATAACTGTTGGACTTTTTTTCCATTTTAAAGAGACAGGAGTGGGTTGGCTTGTGTGACTGATGAGGGCATGAGAATTTCATGGATCGTTCCCTGGGGCATGTCTGAGTCCTGGGTCTGGAGAGTGGGGGCCTTGGGACAGTGGGACCAGGTACCCGCGAGCCAAGCCTGTTCCTGAAAGAACGGCCTGCTCTCCAGTGAGACCGCCCACTGCAACAGTCCCTCCACGGCTGCCTCACCACCTCCCCTCTGTTCTTCCTGAGGAGAAGACACACCCTTCCTGCTGCTGAGGCCAGGAGACGAGTACTTGGGATGAGGCCCATCACCAAGCGTCTGGTGTTTGCACCACCGAGGCCCTCAGAGATGTTCTCAGCATAGTATCTAATGGGCGTCACCCACCCCAGGGTGACGCTCCTTTCCATTCAGGTAACAACTGTATTATTGGGGCGTCTCTCACTCTGACACTTGATCCCTGGTCTCCGGGGCTGATGCTCACTGCCCAGCCGGTCGGGGGCTGGGGCCTCACAGGTGGGCTCTGTGCACCTGGCTCACCCGTCAAACACTAAGCACAGGACAACTGAGGAAGGAGGCCGCAGTGGTCAGCTCTGGGCTGGACCCGCTGCACGATGGGAGCTGCTTTCTAAGTCACTGACTGCTTTTCTTCTGTCTTATTTTATTCCTTAAGATTTTATTTATTTATTTGAGAGAGAAAGCGAGTGTGAGCAGGGGGAGAAACGGGGGGGAAGCAGACTCTTTGTCGAGTGAGGGGCTGGATCCCAGGACCCCGAGATCATGACCTGAGCCCAAATCAGACACCTGGGTGACTGAGCCACTGGGGCCCTTCTCTTCTGTATACAGGAAGTGTGAGCCCGTCGCCAGCCCCCGCAGCCTGTCCTAGTTCCGCTCTTCTCTACAAAGCCCTTCTGCCCTGTGGCCGGGTGTGGTGGTCCCGGAGTGAGGCTCTGATGTGTCCATCTGCACAGCCGTCCACTGGCAGAGGGGACGAGAAGCCTCTTAGCACGTGTGAGCTGTCAGATCAGAGCGCACGCCTGGGTAGCCCGCTTCATGTCTGCGCCCGACAGCCCCGCGCAGGCGGGAAGGGCCACCCAGGAGGAGTTCAGAACGCTTTGCTGAAAACCCCAGAGCTTCCTTCCAGCTCCATGAGCGCATCTTCTAGAAAAGACGGTGGCCATTCCTAAAATGTTCCTCGCTCCTGTTGAGTTCGCCATTCCCATGATGACTCTCAGCCTCGCTGAACAATGGCAAGATTTCATTCGCAGCAGAAACTGGAATCACTTTGTTCCTCACTGCGGGACGAGTAAAATTGACAGCCTCCTCCGTTCCCGCCACGTCGTAATTAGAAATCAGAGCTGCATCAGACTGTTGGCGACAGCTGTGAACTCTGGCAGGAGTGTTGACGAACACCTCAAAGCTCTGTCAGTTACGGAGCTCACGACCTTGTTTTGGATGATCCGGGCTTACTCTTGCCCCTGTAACGGCCACCCAGCAGAAGTATCTGAGAACGGCCATCTTTTTTAACGAGGAAAAAATTAATCTCGACTTGTTCCTGGGATCTTTCCTTCTGAAGTGTAGACACACTTGGGTTTTTATTCTCAAAGCAAACTGTTTTCACAAAATTATGATGATGAGGACACAGGGCAGACATTTCGAATCCGGTCACAGGCGTCCGTGCGGTTCGTAATCACGCGTCCTGCGTGTGCGCCTGTCCCCGGAGCGAATCGGGCCTGCTCACATAAAGCGCCATGCGCGGGTGTCTGCACGACCGCCAACAACATCCCGCCCGTGTATGCGATTTGTCAAAGCAGCTCCGAGGCCGCACGGACACGGGATCATGAGTATTCCGATGTTTCTGGAAGCTGTTGTTGCTGGGTCCATGGCATTTGGGTGGAAGTTTATTCTTTGTGAGTTTTTAAATTACAGATTTAGTAAAATTTACATTATTTTTCACTAGGAATTCTGTGGCTAGATGTGGGGCTTTATACAACACGATAAATTTCAAGCAGTTATTTGAAAACTCCCTGAATTCAGTGAAAATAGCCTTTTGGGGACTGACTCAGACAATCGTAAAGGAACGATCGATGTCACACCTGGGCTCACGTATAGAAGCTGCTTCCGAGGGGCGGTGAGAGGAAGACGCCCATGGGCCCCGTGGCCTTCAGGGTCATCTTCGCTGGTACTTTCCCTTGAACCATTTGGGTCCTGCAAGGTGTCGCTTGACACAGGAGAACCCCTCTGGTCCTTGGTCCCCTTGACCCACCTCTCATTGCTGGGCCAGCGCAAACTCACGGGTTTACCCCTTCCTGGGGGCAGCCGGGGGTGATTTCCTCTGAGTCGATCACCATGCAGGCTCCCATCTCACCGCGGGAGTCACGTCTGCAGGTGGATGGGATGGCTTCATGCACCGCGTGGCCTGGGGGCTCATGCCCGGGACCTTCCTCTCGAAGCCCGTCATGGGTCAGGCCTGGTTCAGGGACAATGGCCCAGGAGCAGGGACGACTCCTGCCCCAGGAGGCTCCTCGCCGATGGCAGCATGTGGGGTGGTGACAAGGGCCGCAGGGACGGCCCTCACAGAAGCCACCCTTTGCCTCGACGGGTCCCTCTCTATCCTCTGGGAGCAGCTCTGGCTCCTGCAATGCGGGGGCCCTGGCAGGAAGCGTGACGTTGGGACAGGATCTGCAGCGAGATGGTTGCCCTCCAGGAGCTGAGGGCGATGCCGCTGGACGGATCCGGACACACGTGCCACTCCACGTGGAGGCCTGTGTCCCCTGTTGGAGAAAGGACCAGGGAGCGAAAGCAGGGTGTGCGATGGTAGGCTCCTTGGTGCTGGGGTGGGGGCAGAGCTTGCATTTTCCCTGAAGTGTGTGGGACCCTCCGGGACAGTGGCAACCCCTCACAGATGCCCAAGTTCTCCCTTTGTGCTGTGAGATGGGAAGCCGAGGCCTCGGGATCCCCAGTGCACCATGTCTCTAAGCAGCCCTTCCTGCAGACGGTGCAGACCTGGGAAGGGTCCCCCTTGCCCAAGGCCGTGAGCGGGGCCAGGGGTCTGCCCTCCTAGGAGCACCGGGGCTGCCGTCCCTGCACTCTGCTCAGGCTACCACCACCACCTGGCCTTGTCCTTGCAGGGGCCCCACATGAGGCCTCGAGGGCCCGGGGAGGCAGATGTGGACTTCTCACCACCAGACTCTGCTGCTGCTTTGGGGACGACACCACGTTGAGTCATTTGTCACAATGACATGCGTCGCGATGACATGGGGCCGGGCGCCCGTGAACGTTGCCAACAGCCCCACTGAGGCCAGGCCCGCACACAAGCCTTGGCCCACCCACCCACCCAGAGCAGGAAAGGCTACACCTGATGGGGGGACCTTGCTCGCACATGATTGATCTGCTCGTAACGGAGCTAATAATTACCTGACTCTTCATTTCCATCTGTCTTTGTAACATGAAATTTCCCTCCGTGTGAGCGGCCTGGGCCCGCAGGGGCAAATTGGAGAGTAGAGCCGCTCACCGGCAGGTGCGCCCGCCGCCCCCTCTGCTGCAGGTTCTTCCTGAAGACTCACAGCCGCCCGTAAGCTCCATTTCAAATGCTCGGTTTCATTTTGATGTATTTTAAAATCCACTCAAGTTTAGGAAAACTTAATGTTTGAAATTACTGTTTTATCCTCATTCCCGCACACATTTTCCCATACATGTTGTCAGAACAGTCTGCCTTAGGTTATGGCTTTATTTCAGGAGACCTCAAGTCCGTCCACATGAGAGCGCTCACCTGCTGGGAGACGTGGCGGGTCCCTGCCCGTGTTCTTCTTCACGTTTCTCCTCTTGCTCTTGGTGTCTCCAACTGGCTACTGTGTCGCAGACAGTTTGAAACGTACCCATCACAGGAGAGAAAGGCCTTTTAGCAGAGTGGTCTCATTTGGAAGACGAATACAAGTATCTTTTAATGCATGTATTCAAAAGGGATTTTACTGCCCAAAAGAAAGGCTGACACAGGAGCACTTGGTCTGGTGCCGGGATCTGGTGGCATCTGATGGGGTCTGGTGGGTCTAGTGGGATTTGGTGGAGTTTGGTGAGGTTTGGCAACATTTTGTAGGGTTTGGTGGGATTTGGTGGGATTTGTTGAGGTTTGGTGAGATTCGATGGGGGCTGATAGAGTTTGGTGTGGCTTGGTGAGTTTTGGTGGAATTTAATGGGGTTTGATGAAGTTTGGTAGGGTTTGGTATGGTTTGGTGGAGTTTGATGGGGATTGGTGGGGTTGATAGGGTTTTGGTGGGATTTGGTGAGGCTTGTTGGAGCTCTATGGGGTTTGGTAGACACATGTGGACTCACAGACTCACAACTGTCTCACACGTTGACACGCACACACTGACATACACCTTCCCCTCTCCCCAGATTAGCAGGAGCCACCACCATTTCCTCCCAGCCCCTGACAGTTCGAGTCTCCTGAAGCACTTGTTAATCATCAACGTTCAGCCTCCAGGGTCTCCGAACCTACAAGTCTAGACAGGGCCCAGGTATACACCTCGATAAAATAACCGGGTGAGGGGGTTCCGGCGACATTGGCCTCCATGGCTTTTCCAGCTGGAGCTGGCCCAGATGCTCCGGGAGGCCTCCTGGATGTGCTTTCCTCCCAGCCACTCCTCGTACCTGTCATCGGCTGGGTTTGCAGGATTTCCTTTCACGCCTGCTTCCCCTAGGATGCTACCAGCCCAGCAAGGACCAGGGCATTCGACAGACTGTTGTTGAGTGGCCCAGTGACTGTCTCAGCAGGAAGGGCATGGAGAGGTCATTTCAACCCTTCTTGTGTCTTTACCCTCAACACCTGAGCACGGGGAGTTCTGCCATTTTGTAAGAACTTCCTCTTCCAGCCTCTCATGTGAGGTCTGGCGGTGCCATGTGACCTCGGAGGGGGTGCTGGTTGCCTTCTCTCTGGGCGCCTCCGGTCCTATCCCTCGGCTGTGCGTCTCCTCAGTTTAGAAAGTTCCCATACCTGTCGGGGCCCGGGAAGCGGAGGATTTGTGCTTCATTCCTGGTCCTCTGTCACGACAATGACGTGTCTCCTAAGATCTTGACAATCAGGAGAGCAGCATTGTATTTTGAATTTAAATGCACACATTGATTCATGATTGATCATCAGATCCGAGATTTGCCAAGACGGCTTAAAGTCACGGAACAGCTCCCCAGTGAACGGACTGGGCTGTAAGCAGATTGAAGGCCGTCGCTTAGCTTAGGACTGTCTAATTAAGGGGGGACTGGTCAGCTTCGGCAACGAGGGAGGAAGAAGCGGCTCCGTGGGGGCCGGGCCTTCTGTCTTCCTTCACAGTGTGCCTGCAGCCTGGGGGTCCCCCCTGGCTCCAGGCCCCTCGGATCGGCTTCCTGCCGAGCTGGCTTGCTCTGCGCTGTCTCTCCACGCACCTTGCCATTTCCCTCACCCATTGCGCGCCTTTGTCAGATGCCTCATCCTTCTGAGCAACCAACCAGGCGTGTTATCTGTTTGCTAAAATGACCTCAACGCCCCCATTTTGTTCTTGCCCCCACTCGCCTCTCTTCTTCGGCAAGCCCTGGGTCCTGTCTGAGCGGCTCTCACCAATGGTGTTCAGTTGTGGAGCTCAAGCCTGGAGCTGCCGTCTGTGGTTGACGGCGAAGACTCTTCCTCCTATTTACGCCCAAACGCTCCCACTTCCGTGGAGCCCATCAAGGAAAGGCAGCACAGCCTTTCTTCTACTCAGCTCTGGGCTCTCTCTCGGCACCTCCGCTGGGGGTGGCTGGCCTTCAGACAGGGCACAAAGCTCCCGGTGGTGCTGGAGGCACTGGGGTCTGCCTGCGCCAGGGAAGCTCAGGAGCGTCTGCGGGGGGACCCCTCGGGGCAGCGACCTGAGGAGGCATCACTGCGTGTGCACGGGACCGTGGCCCCAGGGGAAAGGGTGGACCCGGGGATTGAGACATAAACCGGGTCTTGGAAGACATGATCTCGGCAAGAGGAGAGGAAAGACAGGGGACGTATGCTGAGCTGAGCAGAAGCAGGAGGGGGACGGAGGACACTCTGAAGAGTGGTTTGAACATGAACCGAAAACCACTTGGTCGGTCAATAAGGAGTCTTGGCTCACTGAGCTGGTTGCTGCCGGACGCTGTGGGCTTCTTCCATGACGGTGAAAATGGAGCTGGACGCTCATCTCTTGTTAGGGACTTTCAGGTCTCGGGCAATTCCCGTGAAACAAAGGGCCCTGTCAGCTGAAGAGAAATCAGCCATGGATGTCAAGTGATAAGAGCCTCCTGCTCATGCCCTCTCTGAGTTACAGGTCCGGACTTGGAGCCACAAAGAGAAAACATCCTCACTCAGATACAAAATAGGAGTTACCTGTCATGGGCAATAAAGCCTGCGTCTGGAACGGCAAGTCAACGAGACACGTTGGCCGAGCGAGCGTCATCTGTGGACACAACGGCTTCCGTGGCTGTTCCTTATGTCTAGAAAGCACGTTCTCCTGGGTTACTTCAGTTTGGGGATTATGACCCCCGTTCAGGGAGGAAAAGGCCTCATGAAGTTCTCTGCTTGGATGTGCCTCTGTCATTGAACTTCTCAGTGTCCAACGGCCAGAGCCGGGCTCTCCCCCAAAGTTGGTTCTCACGGCCGAGTGAGGCAGAGCCGCCTGTGACTTGTGGAGGGACAGGGTCTATTGTGGAATGGGACGGAAGAGCGTCGTGAGCATGAGTTTACCCCTACGTTGAAGGTAACATGCTTGGTAATGTTTTCATTATTATTATCATGAAATCAATTAATCAGGTTAATTTTGGAATCTCAGTCAATACACTATTTAGATTCCCAAACGGAGATCTTGCAGCAAATGACATAGAAATGGTCACCAGGACCCTGGCAGAAGCGCAGAGAGACGATATTCCCGACATCGGGTAACGCGTCCCCCGACTGAGGAAAAATCTGATTTGACTGAGGCCGGGAGGGGTGCTGAGTGGCCGCGGGCCTGGGGCGGTGCTGCTTGTGGGTGTCTCCTGGACACACTCTGTGTTGGATGCAAGACTCCAATTTCAACGTCGGGAAAGGGAACTTTGGTCTTCCAAGCATCCTGCAGCACTCGGCGGCCGTGCAGGCACCCGGCAGAGTGCAGAGTGGGTTCTCCGCTGGGCCTGGGGCAGTCGGCCTCGCCGCCAGAGCTCGCTAGGCGGAGGCACTTGGCCTTGAGCGCTGATGTCTCACTCCGAAGACAACCGGACACGACCGTTTCTGAACACAAGCTTCCGAATGCAAGAAGCTCTTCTCTCTAGAACTTTACAAATAAGCAGAAAGTGCATGTGGCCTGTTTTCCTACGTGGGACCCCTCACATGTGTTTCGTGGGTCCACAGGCGGCCAGTGGGCCAGTGAGGCAGGGGACAGGCACAGGGAACACACCTTTCCGCCGCGTGCTCTCAGAGACGACGGGCTCGCCTCTTCGGAGAAAGCTCTGTAAACACTGGCTGCTCCTGGAGACCTCACTGCAAGCCCATCGACCCCAACCAGCTGGGGAGCCTGACCTCAGCCAACCACAGCCCCGGCTCTGACTCACCTAGGCCCTCTGGGAATCAATTCCAAAGGCTCTGAAATCAGCTCCGCGCGTGTTAGGATTGTTACAGAGTGTCAGCGGCTGCGCATCCGTCCGCCACAGCAAAGGGCACCCCCCCTGCCTCGGGCCCTGGAGCCAGGGTTAAGCCTGCACCCGAGTGTCGCCCACAGAGCTGGCTTCCTGGGGAGTGAGGCTGAGTCCTGGGCTACGGGCTGGGGATTGTGTGGACAAGGCTGTGCTGCTGCTGACCCTTGGCCTCACTTAACCTGCCTGCACAGCAACCAGAGAAACTTCCAGCAACAGAAGGTCCCCATTTCTTAGCCAGGCTCTGGAGTGCGAGGCACAGGAACTTCAGGCATCTGGGAAGCCACGGCTGGGACGCACCAGTGGTCCTGACAGGGCAGGGCTGCTGTGCCCCGACCTGGGCCCCCGCACTCGGGGTTGCGGAGAACTGGCCACGTGCCATGCTCATCCGTGACGTGCTGTTTCAGACGGCCAGACGCACACCTGCGTTTGTGGGGAACTTCCACTCCCCTAGACAGTAATTATCTGGGAAACAAATGACAGCAAACCCTACCTTCTGCTTTCTCCTTGTGGCGGGAGATGGGGTGGCTACATGGTCTTCCCTCTGTCTTTCCCTCTAGCCCATGGGCTGTGGATCTGCGGGCACCATTCTGGTCAGGCCCTTACAGTGAGTCTGCTGGTTGGAGTCAATTGCCCAGACCGCATGGACAGCTGCCTCGTTGCTAAAAGAGCCCAGTGTCCCCAGAAATGTCTCGGGTGTCCTTTGTGCAGAGCCAGAAAGAGTGGTCTGAGTTCCATGGAGCTTTGCTCTGCTGTGGGCTCTGTCCTCAGCGCCATTCCCACTCTCTCCCTCAGTGGCCCGTCTGTGATGTGTGCCGAGCGTGGGTGGTCACAGAGCTCTGAGGACCAGCCACTGGCTGGGAGCCCAGCGCATAGAGCCTGCGTGGACTGCCCAGAGCCCACCTCCAGCCCCGGAGCTGGCCCTCGGGAGCCTGCTGTCCCTTTGGCTGTCATGGACTTGGGCCACGTCCTGCTCGCACAGCCTCCGTCCCCTCCTGCCAGTAAGTTTTTCACCAAGTGACCTAAAGGCAGAAAAGAAAACAATTTTCCCAAGGGATTCTGGCCACAGCGGGGAACAGGCCTGGGTCGGGGCTGGGCAGAGACAAGTGGCTTGTCACACGGAGAGTGGGAAGAGAAGGCGTGGGCGTTTCTGCATTTCTAGTCTTCAATTTTCTATGAATATGGTAGAATTTCATGCAATTTTGTGCTTTTGAAACATGTAATTTCTGTCTAAAGTATTATGCAAATAGAGAGTTCTGTGGCAATTGACAAGTTTCACGGTCCCCTCCCTCCCCAGAGTCCCCTCCTTGTCTTGTCCTGGTTCTTCTGGACCTCGCTGTGGCCTTGCCTGCCTCCCACAGCCCCTGTTCCTTCTCCTCTTGATCAGCCTTCCCTCCCCGCCTCCTCCCCTCCTGCTCCCCAGGCCTCCTATGCCCCCTGTCTGGGGTCACGGTGACGAGAGGCTGACGAGCCTCCACGCTGGGCGGTCGGCACTGTGTTTTCTCCTGAACGGCCTGTGCCTCTTCCCAATGCAGTCAAACTTCTAACGGCTAGCTGATCGTGAATTCCACGTGTCCGGCACGGCATTACCCAGGCACCTGTGCTGCGGGCTCTCTGGTCTTCTCTCCAGAGCAAATGGACCACAAGCACGTGTCCATTGGGACATATGGCTGCATGACCCACGGGCGCCCTGGCGGAGGGAGAGTCCATGAAGCCTCTTCTGCTCAGTCAGGAAGTCCGCAGCACAGGGTGGGGAGCTCCGGGCCAGAGGGCAGGGGTGATGCCTCTGTCAGACACAGACGTGCCTTCCCAGCGGCTCCATGGCCATGACACAGAGCGTGCTTGTCACTGGGCTCAGAGCTCTGGGCCTCGTGTCATGCAAAGGTGCCTGCTCCTCCTTCCACCTCGCCGTTCTGCTCCCAGTCCTGCTCCCCGGCTAGCTGCTGTCCCTCAGAGCCCTCGAGTCCTCATGTCTTCTCCAGACCAAACCTCTTCCTGACCATCCTCGCAGGAAACCAGATGCCTTGCAGGTGCCTGCTGGGGGTTCCTTGAAGATCACGAAGGGATGGCCAGAGCTTCACCCAGAGCAACAGTGCACCTGCAGGGGTGCTCTTGCCGCGGGAGCTTCCTGTGTCTGCTGTAGCAGGTCACGTGGTGTCTGTAGCTTACTGCCATGTGGCTTATTGCTTTATACGTCCACAGTTCAGAGGCGAAGGTGGCTGCTGGGCTGGTTCCTTCTGGACGCTTGGGGAAGATCTGCTGCTCAGCTCCCGGCTCCGTGTGTGCCGCCGTCCTCGCTTCGGGCCCTCCAACCTCATGGCCAGCAATGGCGGGTCCTCTCTCACGTGACGTCTCTCTGACAGAGTCCCTTTTTCCTGTCCTCACCAAGGGACCCATGCACTGGGTTGGCTGCCCATCCTGATCGATAATCCAGGATAATCTCCCTATTTTAAGGTCATCTGATTAGCATGCTTAATTCCAGCTGCAGCCCTAATCCCCCTTGCCGTCCGCAGGTTCGGGGATTACGACATGGACATCACTGGCACCAACATTCTGCAAGTTTGCTCAAAGCAGACAGGCTTTCTGTGGTGTGACAGACAGGATTTACTCTTCCCCGAAGCCCCCCTTCTGGGTGTGGTTAGGAGGAAGTAGAAGAATGGAGCATTTGTGCAGTACCCAATTAGCGTTTCAATCTTGACACTTTATGCACATTTTTTGATAAGAGTCACAGTCCACAAGGACATTTTATAAATTTTGCTACCAGAAGAATGGGGTCACGAGATTAAGGAGTCTGCAGGAGTTCTCCCAAGTAGCAGTGCCAAGAATCTGGGTCTGCTCGAGCTGCTTCTGACTCCAACCCGTGGTGTGTGCGGCTCCTTGAACGGACACATGCCCCTGACCAGGGACCAACACGGAGACGCTGCGGAGGGCCGGGCTGTGAAGACGGCACGCTGGCGGTGCCTTCCCGAGGGACCGGCTCTCCTCTGCTTTGCCCGCCGGCTGCCACCTTGCCTTCGGGTTGAGTGGAACGTGGAGGACCCGCCATCCAGCGTTCACCGAGCATTCCCTTCCAATGCCCTAGAAGCCGTGTTTTGAATCTAGTTGGAGGTTATCTAAGGGGGTTACGAGCTCACATAACTGAGCTCCAGGAGCTTCCTTGGCGCCCCACGAGCAAGAGCTCATCTTGCTGCAGATCCGCGCGGGGAGAGGCGGCAGACCCTCTTTGCCGACGAGGGAGCTGGCTGAGGGGTGAGACTTGCCCAAGCCAGTCAGCAGCAGAGCAGAGCCGACGTCCCCAGGGCCGGGCTCCCGTTGGCGATGCCTCTGCCTGTTCACCCGCGGAGGGGCTTCCCGGCGGCACAGCGCCGCCCCCACGCAGGTGCGTGCCTGTCCCGGGGCGGCTCACCAGGGCAGTTGCGGCACGGGCACGCAGCCTCCCCACACCAGCGAGCACCATTTGTTCCAAAAAGTTCATGATTTCCAGTTGCTGCTGTAGCTGCTGTTGGAGAATGCCTCATGGCAACGACGCCGGAGACCCCGGCTCCGGCAGGTAAACACCACTGGTTAGTAACCCAGACAGGTCAGCAACCGAGGCTTTGGAAACGGGACAGTGAACACCTCGAGTGCCCAAACGTCGCTGCTGCCACACGTACAAGCTTTTCCTTCAGCAGTCGCCCCCGGCATGGCCCGCAAGGAGACAGGCTTCTTCTCCATTCTGCACTTCTGTCCGTCCTCACACAGAGCGCTGATGACAGGCACGGCCAAATGCGCTGCAGAATGGGGATGGTGGGGGTGAGGATGACAGAGAGGTGAGGGGTGAGGTAGTTAACACACGACAGGTGCGGCTCCAAATAACTGATTTCGTTTGATGTACTAATCTTAATTATTATTATAATTACATATAATTAATATTAATAATATCCCCATATTATTGTCATGACATGGATTACTGTTCACAAGATGCTCGACCATTTTGACCCAAAAATAGCATTTTAGGTTAATATTGGCTTTTCAAATAGTAAATAGATCTTCTAGTCATTGTTTTTAATGATGGCACAGTTTCTCTTAGCATAGCACAAGCTGAAGGTCTGGATTTTCCATGCGCAGACTAGAGAAAAAGATGAGCAGAGGCATTAATTTCAAATTCACAATTTGTGTTAATTGCAAAAACTACTGGTTGGTTGAATTTGTTTTACATAAAAGATCCACCACAAGCCACGTTCTGGGAGGCCACCCATGAATGATGTAGGCCACTGACATCATGCCAGCACGCTGGCCCCTGGTCGGGATGGCTGGCACGGGTGTAGGGAGCGGCCTGGCTCACGGTAAACCCATTTCCCTGTCATCGTCCCCCTGGAACACAGACGGCCTGCAAGCTGACTTCAAGCACTAACTGGCTATTTATTGGGAAAAAAGTCCCCACTGAGGGGCAGAACCATTTCAGGGAAATCTGTTCATTCTGAACAGAAACTAGTTGTTTTAAATTGTTTTAATTACAAACTCCCTTTAATCTTCAGTGTGGTTGTCAAACTTTCGTAACTACAGGCCTTGCTGCTCCTCAGACGGGAAGGTGTGAATGCGATAATTTGCAGAGCGTGTTTTTTTTTTAAGATTTTTATTTATTTATTTAACAGAGATCACAAGCAGGCAGAGAGGCAGGCAGAGGCAGTGGGAGAAGCAGGCTCCCCGCCGAGCAAGGAGCCCGATGCGGGGCTCGATCCCAGGAGTCTGGGATCATGACCCGAGCCGAAGGCAGAGGCTTTAACCCACGGAGCCACCCAGGCGCCCCCAGAGCATGGTTTTTGAGGACTGGGTTGATTTATGGCACACAAGGAAGAGGACAACTAATTGCTTCACGGGCTTCTGACGCTTAGCCGCTCCTGTTACTCCAAGTGAGGCTTTCATTTTCCCTGTGGTGCGTTGTGTGCAACAGGCGTCCTCAGACTTCCAGCGTACGATCGGCTTATTGATAGCCATCCACGACGTGCAGGGGTACTCATGTTCAAGGCCCCACACTCCGTCTTATGGTGGCAGAAGCAGGTGTGCGCATGTCCAAGGGCGAAGACGACGGGCGGGAGAGGCGATCAGCGCAGAGGATCTTGGATTCAGCAGTGGGTTCAGCCAGGGACTATCACCACCATGAGAATCCATAAGTGGAGAAAAATGATCCCTAAGGGATTTGCATAAGGCATACACATGGTTGTTAATAAAAGCACAGCTCCCATGACAGTGAGGGACACAAAACAAAACAGAGCAAAACCCTGTTTGGGAGAGCCTGTTGTCAGCATGTCCTGTCCTTAGCAGGTGACTTCCTGCAGGGTGATCAGACCTTGCCCTCCAGACGCTTCGCCCAAGTCGGGACGCTGGAGCTCGAAGACCCCGGTCCTCAGCTCAGTGACCCCTCAGGGACTCTTCTTGGCCTGCTGCCTGTCTTCCCGATTACCACCGCACCGATGAGACGCGCCCCTCCAGACAGCAGGGCTGCCTTGCCGTTCCTCAGACATCGTAGCTGGTTTGAAAAGTCTGCGCCTTCCTCGCCCAATACCGAGCTTGGAGTTCCCGGAGCGTTCCTGGGCTGGAGTTAACAGCCGAAGCTCTTCGAGGAACTGAAGCTATTGGAGACTTTGAAACCACGTAGCACGATGAAAGCAACACTGCGTTGGCACAAATGCCTCACCGGGAGACCTCGGGATCGTGAGCCCACGGAATGCTCTCTAGGGAGCCCAGTGGGTTCGCCACTGCCCGAGAAGTGAATGCCAAGTGCCAAGGACGTTGGGCGGAACCTGTGTGGTTATGTTCTAGTGCTTGATTTTTCTGACATGAAACATCATCCAAGCCACAGCAAAATATACTTTTGACATTTGACATTGCTTTATAATAATATTTTAATAGTTTTTCATTATACTCGGAACTTTTATAGTCACTTAATAATTGTATTTCAGAACTTAGTCACTCACCTTTGGTGTTTTTAGAGTTACCTTCTTGCCTTCAGACCTCTCTAGTGCTTCGTTATGTTAGGGCATGACTCCGAGGCCAGTGGGCTTCGTCTCTAAGACCCAACCACAAGGAAGGCAGGGCTGTGCTGGAAACTGCTGAAATGATGAACTTACCTAGCTTTTATTTTCAGCACAAAATAAAAACTGTATGAGGGGCGCCTGGGTGGCTCAGTGAGTTAAAGCCTCTCTGCCTTCGGCTCAGGTCACTATCTCAGGGTCCTGGGATCGAGCCCCGCATCGGGCTCTCTGCTCAGCGGGGAGCCTGCTTCCCTCTCTCTCTGCCTGCCTCTCTGCCTGCTTGTGATCTCTGTCTGTCAAATAAAAAATAAAATCTTAAAAAGAAAATAAAAACTGTATGCAAATCACAATGGTATCAAACATCAAGCAGAAGGTAGACAGTTCTTAATAGTCAAATACCAAAAGTATCTATGTAAAATTTGGTTCTATCTCACAAAAAAGACTTAATCATGTATTTCAACCCTTATCAACTTTAATTTGACATTTCTTTCTTAAACTCACTGCAAATTCTAGTCAAATCTCTGCTTTGTGTTTTATAGAAATACATAGTTGTTAGGTTTCATTACGTTAAAATCTTTATGACTCATCCACCAAATGGAATTTTATAATAAAAGTCTATAACACATAGTTATTTAATCAATTACAGCCTAATGATTGTGGTTTTAATTAGAAACTACAAAAAATGCTCTATTTTGCAAACTTCTAATTCTGAGATAACTGTGCAGTTGTAAGAAATTCTACAGAGACATTCCATGTACCCTGTGCTCAGTCGCCCCCAACGACACCTCTCGTGCAACTACAGAGCAGCCCCACGACCTGGAGCAGCCACGGACGCGACCCCCAGTTCTTGCCAGATGCCGCCTGTTCTGCACGTGCATGTCGCACGCTTGTGCAGTTCAGTCCCGCACAATTTTACCAGGTCTGTAGGTGTGTGTCACCTACAACGGAGAGCAGAATGGACCCATCCAGGGGACCCTTCCCACCGCAGCTCAGCCCCTGCCCTCCAGAGCTGCTTGCACAGGGTCTGCCTCTAATCTTTTATGCATCTTTACAAGCCTCCTCATTTCAAGAGGGCGTATATGGGAAATGGTACCATGGGACTAGCTTTTTTCTTGTAGCACGACTCTCTGGAGATCCACTGATGCTGTGCGAACCCAGAGCACTCCCGGTTTCTGTGAGGTAAGATCCTGTGGTCTGAATGGGCCACCGTCTACTCGACCATCCACCCTCTGAGGGACATTTTGGGTGTCTCCAGTTTTTGGCTTAGAAATGAAGCTGCTATGAACACTTGGGTACAGATGTTTGTAGGTTGTCATTTCTCTGGGGGTAAATGCCCATGAGGGCCATGGTTGGGTCATAGGGGACGTCTAGTTTAGACGTCCGAGAAACTGCCAAATTTGCCTTCCCACCAGCAGTACTTGAGTGATCCAGTTTCGTCACATGCTTGCTTGTACTGAGGTGGTCACTGGTTTTGTGTGTGAGTCTTTCTAACGTGTGCAGTGGGATCTCTCTGCCGGCTGGTGATGCCACGCATCTTTTCACGTGCTTGCTTCCTACCTGTCCATCCTCTTCAGTGAAACGTCTTCTCCTGTGTTTTGCTCATTTTCTAGTTGGTCATTCGGTTTTTTTCACTAATAAGTTTCGAAAACTTCACCATCCATTCCTTAACCAACATCACATTTCTTCTTAAAAGAAAAGGAAACTGATTTTTTTTTTTTTTTTTTTTTTTTAGTGGTCTTGATGAAGACCCTTCCCATCAACTCTGAGATGAAGGGGCAAGCAGTTCCCACTCCTTTCCCTACAAACATGTTTAAAAAGTCCTCACAAAATCCTTTCCAAATCTCAGTTTCTAGTCCCTTTTATAACCTCCATCTAGGTAAGAGACATAAGAGTCATATAACCAAGTCCCAGAAGTTTCCTTTGAAAATTTCTGCCTTGTGGTCTGGTATCCCTCATATCCTGGTGTTTCTGTGGAGTTCTCCAGTTAGGATCTGGGAACATTGATTTCTTTTCAGGACACACCAAAATGTTTTCCAGCCTCCTTTTCCTTTCCTTTCCTTTCCTTTTCTTTTCTGTTCTGTTCTTTTCTTACTTTATACAGTAATCTTATCCAGCTCTGGAGTTCTAGTCAAAAGTACATCTTTATTCTCAACTCTGAATTTGCTTAACTGGACACCTTTAACCAGAGTTTATACTCTCCCTCTCAAACTGCCATGAGCTCACACATGCACACTTGTCTGCTCACACACACATGCACACAATCATAATTACATGTGTACACATGTACACACATGCACACAAGCACACATGCACATACTCACCAATCTGCTTCTCCTCTGGTTTTTCTTCTGCATGAATGTCCCCTCCATTCATTGTGGGATCCAAGCCAGGAGCTGGTGGCCCTTGACTTACTTCCTTTTGCTACTCCCCACTTGTAACTGATGTGTATGTTCTGCTACTAACTCTCTTCAGTCTTTCCCTTCCTCCTCATTCCCTTTTCCTCATCATTGTTGTTTTTTACTTACTTACTAAGCCATCATAAGATTATTTACAAATTATTCCTCTGGCTTTAATTGTCTTGTATGTGGTTAAAAGGCTCATATTTTGAAAAAATCAATCTCACAATTTTTTTCCTTTGTATCTTTAAATCAACTGTAGTATTGATAATTATACATATGTTGTATCACAGAGTTTTCTTCATTTCAGTGCTAGTTATCTCTCCATCTTGGTCTTCACAGGATACTTCATTCTACAGAACTTTTGACAATTCCCCAAACTACGTCTTTTCTCATGTCCCTATTCTTTGTCCTTATTATTTAGTATGCTCTTTATTTCCAGATGAGTAAATGTCACTTCAACCCAAACTTCAATGTCTCGGGATCAATCGACCACTCCTTCCTTTTAGCCTATGTGGTATCACTCCACTCCAGATAAGGTATCTATCACATGACATCACTCATTGATTTAAATTGGTGTCTCCACTGCAAAGCTGTGAGCTCCTCCATAGTGAGAACAGAATGGTTTCACTACTGGAATCTGGACCAATCAATGCATGTGGCTTACAGATTGCTGGAAGGAAAAGGACAATCACATCAAAAGGAAAAGTCCAAAAGGATTGGACTTGAACAAACGTGAAGCCAGATTCTTAAAAAAAAATTGAGTATAAAACCCAACCCATGCAATTTACTCCATAAATGTTTGTATTTATAATGGAGACATGCATTTATCACATCTATAAAATATATAAAATGGGCCAATTACATGTCTTAGGGCAGTCTAGAGGCAGTCTGGAATCCTGAAGTAAGAGTGTGTACCTTGGGAAGCTCACACAAAACTCCAGTCCTTGGGCTGATAGTGGTGCTCACTGCCTTGACACTAACACAAGGAACACCTCTGTGTACATCATCTTACCAAGTCCATACAACAGTTCCAATCGATGGACACTATCATTATGTCCACCTGCATAAACTGAGGCTTCGAAAGCCAAGATATCTTGTTAATGGAAGAGTAGGTTTGTAAGTGATACAACTGGATCCAAATCCACATCAATCTGATTCCATGGTGATTTTTTTTTTTTTTTTTGATGTCAGTAGCAGGGCATGGTCATTTGAAGAACCAACCCATGTATCTTTTGTGGAAATACCTTTTCTTCCAAACAGCCCTGCAGCATTGAGACTGAGCAAAGGGGCAGACATTGGTTATTCTGGTGAGGAAGGTGGTGTAAGTCATGAAATCACTGCATAATTTGTATGGAACCAGAAAAGACCTTGAATCACTAAGGAAATGTTGAAAAAGAAAAACAAAGTTGGAGGCATCACATTGTCTGATTTCAAGCTATATTATAAAGCTGTGATCACCAAGACAGCATGGTACTGGCATAAAAACAGACACATAGACCAGTGGAAAAGAATAGAGAGTCCAGATATGGACCCTCAACTCTATAGTGAAGTAATCTATGACAAAACAGGAAAAAATATCCAATGGAAAAAAGATAGTCTATTCAATAAATGGTGTTGGGAAAACTGGACAGCTACATACAGAAGAATGAAGCTCAACTGCTCCCTGACACCATACACAAAGATAAACTCTAAATGGATGAAAGACCTCAACATGAGCAGGAATCCATCAAAATCCTCAAGGAAAACATAGGCAGTAACCTCTTCGATATCGGCCACAGCAATTTTTCAAAGGTAAAGGAAACAAAAGCGAAAATGAACTTTTGGGATTTTATCAAGATAAAAACTTCTGCACAGAAAAGGAAACAGTCAACAAAACAAAGAGACAACCTACAAATTGGAGATGATATTTGCAAATGACACTACAGACCAAAGGCTGATATCTAATAGCTATAAAGAACTCCTCAACACTCAAAAAACAGACAATCACATTAAAAAATGGGCAGAAGACACAAACAGACACCTTTCCAAAGAAGACTTACAAAAGAAGACTAACAGACACATGAAAAAAATGTTCATCATCCTTAGCCATCAGGGAAATTCAAATCAAAACCACTTTGAGATACCACCTTCCACCAGTCAGAATGGCAAAAATTAATAAGGCAAAACAAACAAACAAACAAAAGAAACCCCAAATACAAATGTTGGAGAAGGTGTGGAGAAAGGGGAACCCTCTTACACTCTTGGTGGGAATGCAAGTTGGTGCAGCCAGTTTGGAAAACAGCGTGGAGATTCCTTAAGAAATTAAAAACAGAGCTTCCCTATGACCCTGCAATTGCACTACTGGGTATTTACCCCAAAGATACAGATGTAGTGAAAAGAAGGGCCATCTGTACCCCCAATGTTCATTTATCCACAAAAGCCAAACTGTGGAGAGAGCCGAGATACCCTTCAACAGATGAATGAATGAATGAAGATGTGGTTCAAATGTACAATGGAGTACTACGCAGCCATCAGAAAGATGAACACCCAACTTTTGCATCAACATAGATGGGAGTGGAGGAGATTAGGCTGAGTGAAATAAGTGAAATAAGTCAAGCAGAGAAAGTCAATTATCATATGGTTTCACTTATTTGTGGAGCATAAGGAACAGCATGGAGGATATGAGAAGAAATAAGGGAAAATGAAGGGGGGGACCAGAAGGGGGAAATGAACAATGAGAGACTATGGACTCCAGGAAACAAACAGTGTTTCAGAGGGGAGCAAGGGTGGGATAGGCGAGCCCAGTGATGGGCACCGAGGAGGGCACGGACTGCATGGAGCACTGGGTGTTCTACGCAAACAATGACTCAAGGAACAGGACATCAGAAACCCATGAAGTACCCTACGGTGACTAACATAACACAATACTAAAAAAACAGCTTCGGATTTCAAAGTAGACTTTAAAAGTCCATGCCAAGGTCAAAGATTTGGAAGTTGGGCTTTTAAGACATAAAGATGAGTTTTGTCAAGACTCTCAGAGCAGCCGGTTTGCAAGCCTTGAGGGCACACTTGGGAGCAGGCGGGAGGAAGGTGGGACGGAGCAGAGAGGCTGCGGGAGGACGGGGAGGCGAAGAGGCTGTCCTTGTGTGTGCTTCGGGCGGACACACTCCGGTGAGCCCATGGGTTTCTGGAAACTTCCAAGCACCAGCACCAGCGCTCCGCTTGCCAGGGCGAACCCCAGGACACAGCCGACCAGGGAAGCAGCTCATTGCAGCTGCAGGTGCCCCGTGGCGGGCCCCCAGGCTCCAGGGCAACGTGGAGCATCTCAGAGTTTCCCCCTCCAGTGCTGCGGGGCCGCGTGATCTGCGGACTTAGCGGGGCACAGGGCTCTCGAAGCAGAGGCCATGTGAGGTCTGTGGTCACCGACCACAGTGCCAGCAAAGGACGCCCTCCATTGCCCCATGACAGGCGGCCACAGCCTGCCTAATAGGGACGCTACGCAGGTCGCCACAGCAGGAACCTGGGGGTCAGCCCACGCGCGAGGGCCGCATTGCCGGGGCCAGTGCGGAGCCCCAGGGCCCATGGACTCTCACGGCGCTTGCGTGGGACAGGCTCAGCCCCCGCCCGACCAGCCTGCGGGCCCCAGAGGCCGTGACCGGTGCAGCAGGGAGCGAGTCCGGGCCGGCCTGCCGCCCCCGCGGAGAGAACCCGCAGCCGGAACTGCGGACGCCCGGGGCCAGCCGCACGGACCCACCGTGTCCGGGAACGTCCGTCCAGGAGGCGTGGACCTGGGTTTGGAAACGCTTCCGCGAGGCACCTTCGGGCGAAAAGAGCCTCGAGGACCAAGTTTGTTTCCGAAAGTTTCTGTCCCAAACGGGTGCGCTGCGGGCGCACGGGCCCGAGCGCGCGCTGAGTGCGGGCCTGGTGCTGAGCGCATGTGCGGGCCGGTGCTGCGCGCGCTGAGTGCGGGCCGGTGCTGCGCGCATGTGCGGGCCGGTGCTGCGCGCGCTGAGTGCGGGGCTGGTGCTGAGCGCATGTGCGGGCCGGTGCTGCGCGCATGTGCGGGCCGGTGCTGCGCGCGCGCCTGTTTGGGGCCGACTCGCGCCCTGCGGTCCGTGAAGGCCGGACAAGGACGGACTTGAGGGCAGCGGCCGGGGCGGAAGCCGCAGCAGCGAGGGCGAAGGGTCGCTGTTGCTGCAGCGGCGCAGGCAGCCGCAGCCGGAGGCCGGAAGTCGGAGCGGGAGACCGACGTGGGAGCTGGGAGCCAGAAGTCAGGGCGGGAGCAGGAAGTCGGAACAGGAAGTCGGAGCCGGGAGCCGGATTGGGAACAGGAAGTCGGAGCAAGAAGTCCCAGGGGAGCAGAAGCCGGAGTGGGAGCAGGAAGCCGGGAGCCGGAAGTCAGAGCTGGGAAACCGAGCCGGCAGGCGGGAGCCGGAAGTCAGAGCAGGAGCCGGAAGTCAGAGCAGGAAGCCGGAGCCGGGAGCCGGAAGTCATTCAGGAAGCCGCTTCCGCTTCGCGGCCGGCGCTGGGCCGGCCGATGTCTTCCCGACGCGGGGAGCGGAGCGCGGACGTGCGAGGCCATGGAATGCCGGGGTCCTCCCGCCGCTGACGCGCGCCGAGGCCGACTTGGGGGGAACACGAGGCGGTTTTATCTAAAACCCGCGGCTGTGGTTCTGGTCAAACCGGCCGGAAGTGGGAAAGAGGCGCCCGGGCGCAGGGCGGGGATGCGGCGTCTGTCCCTGCGGGGTCCGGCCGCGGGGGGGTGGGACCGGCTGCGTGGGGGGCCGTAGCCTGCGGGGCGCCTCGCGTCCTGGCCTCGGGGTCCGGAACCGCGTGCCCTGCTTGGGGTCTCCGCGGACGGCGTCCGGTTGCTGAGGGCGGGACCTCGGGGGTCCGACCCCGGCGCGCCCCCGCCGGGACTGCGGCGGCTCCTCACGAGGAAGCCCCGCGGAGCGCGTCCCCAGGCTGCGAGGCGGACTTCGCGGACCCCCGGGCGCCCTCCCGCCCGGCCCGCGCGGCTGTCACTACGAGGGTCGCCTGGACAGAGAGCGTGTCCGCAGGCGATGTTCCCGGCGCGCCGGCTCTGTGGGGACGCGGGTGACAGTGACCGCAAGGACCGGAGCCCTGAGCGCCGCCTCTCCCCCGGGGCTGCCTGAAGATCGATGAGGGGACCCGGGTACGGGGCGGCCCCTCGCCCGTCGGGCGCTGGTTGGCCTCTCCCGTGCACAGGACACGGCCCCTCCGCCGTGACTGCGCGCCGGGTTCCCCGCGCGGAGACGCGGTGCGCCGCGGCACAGCTCGGGCTCAGCCGCGCTGCGTGCTGGCTGGGGAGCAGCCGCGGGCCTGGGTGGCCGTTGGGCGGGCCTGGGTGGGCTCCGTGTGTGCAGCAGGGCTCTGCGGGCCGGGGGCGCGGCGCCTGCGGTGTGTTCGTTCTCCGATTCCTCGGTGCAGGGCCGCCGGGTGCGGACTTCCCTGCGGCTTCCCGGAGCTGCAAGGCTGACCTTCCTGGAGTGCAGGGGCAGGGTGCCCGCGGCCTCCTCCCGCGGCCTCCTCCCGCAGCCCTGCCTACAGACCTGCCTGCAGTCCTCCCTCGGCCCTGCCCGGCGCCCCTCCCCTGCGGGCAGCCCTCCTCTGCAGCCCTCCTCCTGCAGCCTCTGAGGACTGACGGCTGCAGCGCCCAGTGCCGGCGTAATGAGCCCCATTCATTTCCTGCCGCTGGCATATGGCATGTCATTGTCCTCGGTCACCCAGGCAGAAGTGATGCAATTTGTTGGCATGTCCTGCCCCGGCACAGACTGTCCACCCCACTGAGCCCCCGAGAAGACAACAGAGGCCGCGGAAGGGCAGCCAAAACTTCACAGCCCCATCACGCATGCGCACAGGCCGCAGGGATGGAGGCCCTAGTTCCGCGGAGGAGATGGAGGGGAGGAGGGGTCCTAGAACTCACCCGTCTGTCCCTCGGCCTCGTGTCTCTGTGTCTAACCAGGAAGAACGTCGAAATCATTGACACTAATGGGAACCGTCCTCAGGACATCCCTCCCAAGTCTCTGGTTCGAGCCTCTTGTGTTTCTCCTTCTGCGCATCTCAGCGGAACACGATGCAACAAACAAGGGAACAAGCAGACATGGGATTTCGGTGCCTCTTCAGTGATAGCGAGCCAAGTCCCCCTAAGGTGACCCCTACCCAGAAAGGATGGAGGCTTAGCGAACGGTCCGGTTACTGTTCTGTCAGAGAAGAACACTGCCCGCATCCTACCGTGCAACGGTTTGTACAAAGAGTCAACAGAATACTTCCTTGCAAGGTTTCAATAAGGTCCACATCCTGTTGGAGTTTGGGTTTTACAGGAAAAGCCATTTTGAGTGTCTGAAGCCAATTTGAAAACAGAAGTGTTTTGCTCCATATGGTTTGAATTTTCTCAACAGTGATAATAACATCCTAAAATCTGAGGCTGATGTGATCTATCCCATAATGGATTTGAGCAGGACCTAATAATTCCCATGTTGTAATGACACAGATTACCCTTGTATGTGCTCTTTTGTTACTGAAGCATATTTATGGGAGAGCTGACTCCCAGCCCAGCCTCTTCCAGCCATCCCTCCAATGCAGACAAGTGTGTGTATCAGCCACAGCTAAAATTAACCCTGCTGCAAACAAGGGCCACCCTGATGGACGCAGCGAACCACTGCCTGCCCCGCTGATGAGGGCGCACACAGATCCGTGGCCATCCAAACCATCTCTCTCATCCCCATTGTCCGTTTTCTGAGAACAGGTTGTTGGAGAGGATCTCGTGATTCCTTCTAGCTCTGAAATTCTCTCCTGTGGTAACGTGAGGGCTCCTCCTCGCTGGGGATGAAGGAAGTCCCAGATGGTCACAGCGCTGTGGACCAGGTGGGCTCCACTGCTCATCAGGGAAGACAGGTCGCTTCTGTGGGGCGCCAAGGGTGCCAGGACCCGGGAAACCACAAGCATGGGGCGTGGCCACAGATGCACGTCCTGATTTGAGGCATGAGCCTGGGGTCTGAAATGAGAAGCTGAGGCAGGTTTATTTGAGAAGCGACTGTGTGCTGCCCCACACCGGCCACCACTGGGCCTGGGGACACAGCTCCTGCCTTTATTAATCACGTGAAGGAGCCACATGTGGAGAGGTACTTAACAAAGACAGTTTGATTAATTTATTTAGATGTATTTACCTCCAGAGATTAGAAGACAAGGAAAGAAATTAATTTTTATAAGAGTGAGCATTACATTCTGGGAAGATTTTTGAATTTCCTGATTAGGAAACAAGTAAAAATGGCCCTCTATTTGGTGAAAGATATTCCGTTTACCTTTAAATCCCAACATTCTTATTTTAAAAACAGGGAGGCAAATGGAAAAGTGAAGAGAATGAGCAAGAAGTACATTCTCGGCTTGGGTTGCAGCCTGACCTAACTGTGTGTCCAGTGCAGGTGGGCTCTACAGACCAGGCTGCGGCCATGAGTGGCTCGCACAAGATCTGCCTCCAGGAGGCTCCCTTCCTGCAAATCGCTGAGCCTTGCATGTCCTAAGAAAGAGTAGGACCCCTTTCTCTGCTGGCCCCCAACTCCCCAGAGGAGAGCAGACCACCCCGATGTCACCCAGCAGATGGCTATAAGAAAGCTCTGGAAGCAGAGAAACGGAGGCTGGCTGGCTGGGGACCGGGGGATTCGAGGAACAGCATGGTGGGTTTCTCTTCTGCCTCCTGCGTACCTGATTTGGAGACAAAGAGCTGGCTACCCAGACACACCAGTGGGTACAGACAAAACCCTGCACACTGGCAGAAGTTGCTCTCTCGGGCAAGGGACCAGGAAGGGGCAGCCTGTTGGGACAGAAGGTGTTTAGACAGTAGCTGTTCTGCTCCAGTCTCATGGGGGGCTGGGGGGTGCAGGGCACCCTTGGTCCCACCTTGAAGTCTTAGCAAGGCCTCCCTGCCCCACCAGTGTGGCCTCAGGGGGAGACTCAGCCTCACAGGGTGGTGGGGACCATGCAAGGAGCAGGAAGGGGCCCCCTGCCAGCGGTGATGGGACAGCGTCCTCCCACACGGTGCTGGTGGGGATTGGGCAGGCAGGTGGTGGGGAGAGTCACCACCACCAGCAGTTATGAGGACCCTTCTGCGAGCTGAGTGAGGCCTCCACCCCCTGCTGGTGGGCGCCAGGGAGAGCTGGCTGGAACCACAGCCTGGGAGGGGTCAGCATCTCAGAGCACCCTGCGAGTCCGCCCAGCTTCAGTGAGAGTCAGCGGTCATACCCGGCGCTCTATGAACAGCCCCGGCAAGAGCGATGTTAGATTGTCTTTGGCCACAGGTGAGCAAGCCACGATGTGTCCACTCCATGGAACACCATTCTCTCTGTGGGAGAGAGACATGCTCCTGACCTGGCAATGGCCTGGTGGGTGTGTAGTGAACGGTGCTGCCCAGAGGAAACCACCGGAAGCTCAGAAACAATCCCACTTAACATTCCTGAGATGGCAGAAACAGGGATGCAGAGCAGGTCGGGTGGGGGTGGGCAATGGAGGGGCTCAGGAGGGACCCAGCTGGTGGTGGGCGCCCTGTGTCTAGACCGAGCCGGGACCCTGGCCGTGACACTGTGCTCATGGTCGTGCGAGAGGTTACTGGGGGAAGCTGGACAGGCGTGCACAGAGTCTCTGTCCGAGTCCGCACAGCTGTGTGTAAATCCTCGACCGCCTCCCTGTAGGAGCTCTGGATGCCTTGCAGGGCCCTGACTGCCATGGAGTGACCAGACAGGAGTGTGTCGTTTGGTGGGGGAGGCGGGTCACACCAAGCACACGAACGCGCAGCCCTAACTTGTGATCCAAACTGCAGAAGTGCCTGTCCTTCAGCCGAGTGACCTCAGAGACCTGAACGGGAAGGAACAGTGGGGGGGGCGGGTGGTCTGGGCTCAGGAAGCAGGTGCGGACGTCCTCAGCTGGAAGGAGCTGGGGGCGAGGAGTGGCGGGTCCCAGGGTGGGGAGGAGGGTGGTCATGGTGAGGGGTGTCAGAAGGTTCCGGTAGTCTCCATCGGCACACTCAGAGGGAGACCGCGGGTGTGGACCCTGGTGGTCACAGCAGAGAGGCACAGATGGGGGAGCTCTGGAGAAGGCACGTCGTGTGCACATGCGGGCGAAGGGAGCGGGAAGAATGGCTTCCAGGTCTGTGGGCTGAGCCACCCAGAAGTTGAAAGAGCCACACGCAGACTCTCCACAGTGGGTCAGACAGGGGCACCTGCCGTTCGTGTTTGGACATCAACGTGATGTGGAGGACCAGAGTGTTCTGGTAACTTTTATGCTCCTATTTGCCTAAAATTATTCCTAAAACCAGGCAGTTCTCATCTGTTATTCATTTGTGGCTCATGTGATTTGTACATTTACTTTCATCCTTAGGATAGTGTTTGTCCAATTCTAAACAGAATCATTCAAATATATGAAGTTTGTCATTATTACATAATTGTACAAACGTGTATCTTTAGATACATGGTAGAATAATGTTTTCAGGTATTAAACTGTGGGCTTTTGAACTCTTTTACTCCCTCCTCCCACCCAGATGGTGAGACATGGGTTGCTCAGTGCAGAAACAGGAAAACGTCCGGGTCCTTGGCTCTTCAGGACAATAGCCAGTGAGAGATGGACACACATGGACAATATCCGCAGGCCATGTTTTCCCTCCTGCATAACGAATAAATGATGCTGTTTTTTTCCAGAAGGGACCAGATGGGCCCCACCACCAGGCTTGGATCGAGAGCCCTCAGTCACTAGGGACCATGACTGGTAGCCCCAGTTCTGCCCCAGGGACAGTCGGCACACTGGGGGAGGCTTTCCCTCCTGCCTCTGACACCCTTGTTCAGTGGCTTGGGACCCTGTAAGCCCCTGACCCAGGGTGAGAGTTATGGAGAGAGGGAGGTCTTATGTTGTGCTGGCCCACGCAATCCTGCTTCATGCTTGACCTTCTGGTGAAATTATGACGAGAGCCCCATTCTGTCTCACAAATGCTGTGATGGGGTTCTAAATCATATGGTCATGAGGGGAACTCTCCTTGCTCCTGACCAAGGTGGAAATGAGATGGGGCCAGCTCCAAATGGCCTGCATGCTGGGACCGCATGGGGTCCTCCCAGCCCACACCTGGGGCTTCATGACAACGTATGATGAACACTTCCAGGGACCAAAAAACTTCCTCTGGAGAGGACACACTCCTAACAACTTCCTCTTCGTTACCAAATCTGACCTAGAAAGTTGGATGGTTTGCCTGTTAGGAAATGCTGACCGGGCGCTGGGGGCTCCGTTGGTGAAGTGTCCAACTCTTGATTCGGTTCAAGTCGTGATCTCAGGGTTGTGAGATCGAGCCCTGCCTTGGGCCCAACACTCAGCAGGGACTCTCCTGCTCATTCTCTTTCTAAAATAAATACATAAATCTTAAAAAAAAAAAAAAAGACAGAAAATGCCTACAATCTTGCTTACTACACCACACAAGAAAGTGTTCAATTCTGGTGGTGTCTAGCGTACACGGTCCATCAAAACCCATCCTTTATTTAACTTTATTTTATTTTTCCAGTGTTCCAAGATTCATTGTTTATGCAGCACACCCAGTGCTCCATGCAATACGTGCCCACCTCAATACCCACCACCAGGGTCACCCATCCCCCCACTCCCTTCCCCTCCAAAACCCTGAGTTTGTTTCTCAGAGTCCACAGTCTCTCATGGTCCGTCTCCCCTCTGATTTCCCCCAACTCCCTTTTCCTCTCCATCTCCCAGTGTCCTCCATGTTATTCCTTATGCTCCACAAGTAAGTGAAACCATCCTTTAAAAGAAACAGGCACGGAATCCTGCTTTTCCAGGCAGCGTACGAGGTCACAGAGACAGGAAGCTGCCTGAGACGAGCTTCTGATTTCAAAGAACTTGGGGTTTATGTAAAGGACAAACCCAAGTCCCCCCATGTGTGAAGGGTGTGTGAGGAGAATACAGGTTTCTGGGGTTCACGGAACAGGCGGACTTCTAGTTCATTCCCAAATACAAGCCCGACTTAGCCACACAAAAGCATGGGAGGTGCTGAAGTAGAGCAGGGACCTCCAGCATGACGTCCGGAGAGACAGAGCCCCTCACCCAAACTGGGCGATCTCTGCTCTTTTAAACATTATTTTTATTCTTTCTGGTGTTGCTCTGTGTCAGTTGACATGAGGTTGACCTTGGTGCCGTAACAACACTTTCACGTCCCTGCAGTGGATAATTCTGAGGCCGGTGGCTCTCCTGACAGTGGGCAGGGTCTCCTTCCTTTTGGGGGAAACTGTGTGGATACAGGGGGTCAGACTCAGGCACGGCGGGTGGGGGGACCCACGCATCACAAGTGGGGAGCAGCCGAGTCCTAGAGAGAGGCAAATGCAGAAAGGAGTGTTTTCATGCAATCCTGGGAGGCCAGGACAGTCATTAGGGAGGAGCACGCCGATGGGAGCAACGGGTGATCCTTTGGGAACCAAGAAACACATTCGGGAGCCCCTTGAGTTATGTCCTTGTGGGGGCAATAAACAAACTAGGGTCACTGAAAGGGTGATTTCTCTTCTAGCTGATTTCTCTTCTAGCTGATGACCTAAAACAGACCGGGTCCTGTTGTGGACACCACACGTGAGGGTCCCCAGCCCACCCCACATTTACATCTGGGAGCTGATTCCCTCATGCCTACGTTGGATCAAGGTTAGGTCGCTGTCTCATGACTGTTCAGTTAGCAAGAGAACACGCACCTAAACCACGCAGAGAAGCAGGCAGAGGCCCCCCGTGGCGCAGACTACAGGTGTCTGTCCGTACCTGTGGTGTCACTTCCAGTGTGAGCCAGTCCAGGAATCTGGGTCTGTCCTCCCACAGGTTCTTTGTTTCCTTTCCTGCTGGCCCAGGACTGCAGAGGAGGGTTCCCTCTAGAGGACAGGGCACTACAGAGTGTCTGTGCGGCCCCCTGTGCTGACCCACGGCGAGGTCTGCTCTCCCATTTCAGCATTTCCACTGTCAATGCTGATGGCAGGGCCCACACTGCGTCCATCATGTGCAGTGGCTAGAGGGAGGGACTCGCCCACTTACCATCGGTGTGCTGTGCGAGGTGAGTCAGGTTAGGTTAAAACAGCTTACGTTCTCACAGCACCCCGATGCTCAAGACTTACTTTTTCCCAGTGAAATGATTATTTCCCTCTGGATTCCTCCCAAGATGGTACCTATCTCTACAGACGGGACTGGAAACATCACGGAGCCGTGTCCTCCCAGTGCAGAGCACAGCCGGAGTCCCATGACTCACGTTATGTGGCTCCATCTGTGCCTTTGTTCACAGGAGCTCGGCGTGCTGTGCGGCCGACTAACCCTGCTGGTGATGATCGAGGAAGGCCTTGAAGGCTGGACTCCACTCTCAGCCCAGGCACCCGTCAGATGCACGTGAGAGCAAGCTGCCTTTCCAAAGTGGGTTTGGGTACTGAAAAGCTCCCCAGAGGCTCCCTCCATGCGGCCCGTCTTCTTTCCTGAGGAAACGTGACGTTTCCTCTCTAGGATGCTGAGTGGTTGGACTTCCTGTGTCAGCTTGGCGAAGGCTGCCTTACCTGGTTACTCACCCACTAATCTGGGTGTTCCTGTCACAGCTGCAGGAGTGCTTATCATCGTTAACTAGTTGAATTTACGTAAGGGAGATCACCCTTGATGGTGTGGGCAGGCTTCATCCAACCAGCTGAAGGCCTTAGAGCAAAGATAGGTTTCCCAGAGAGGAAGAAATCCTGCCTCAAGACGGCACATCATGTCCAGCTCGGGTTTCCGGTCTGTGGGCCTGCTCTGTGGGTTTTGAACTTGCCGGCCCCCAAAATCACATGAGCCAATTCCTTGAAATAAACCTCTTGGTGTCTATCTCTCTAACTTGATCGATCATCTGTCTCTCTGTCATTTATCTATCATCTGTCTCTCTATCATCATCTGTCCACCAGTCAATCTGTCTCCCTGCCTGCCTGTCCGTCTTGGTTCTTTTTCTCTGGAGAACCCCGAATTATACAAACACGTCGGTGACCTTGGTATTCTCACGCAGGTGCCAGCAGTGACGTGGAGAAGACAAACTAAATTGAAATGAACAACGGCGAGTAATTCTTTTTCAGGATTGTTGGTAGCACAGGCTACAGTGTGTGCAGCAACAACGAAGATCCCACAGTCTGGAAGACAGAAGGAAATACAGCAGGGAAAGAAGATCAGGTCGTTGGTACTGATATTGTATCGTCTGTACTTGACCTTTACTCTGACCAAAGACAAGCATTCACTCAACATGTCCTTTCTGTCTGGTGAGGCCTGTCCTGAGAGTTAAGAACTCTCTCCTTGGGCCCTTATGGTGCCAGGTGTCCAGGTCATTGCATGTGCCAGCTGGTCACCTCCTCAGCCAGTGGAAGCAGGGTGATGCCTTGCTCAGGACATAGGAAGAAATGTGGTTTGGGTATTGGCACAGTGGTCACGGTAGGTATCTTGACCCACTGTGTAGAAATGCCGCACTGTGGCTGTCTGGGTAATAGCACCACAGTCTGTGGGGCAGGGTCTCCGCCAGCTGGGCTTGGGGCCAACTGGAGAGCAGCTGCCCCTGCCCACGAATGGCTTGCGTGTCGGCCAGATGCCCACACCACTGCTCAAGGAACAGGCTGCTATTGTGCAAAGCTCCTGGCTTCTGGGAGGCCTTTCTGGTCTGTCCCAGTCCAGGGTTCCACCCTACTGTGTCCACAAAAGGAGAAGAGAACAAAGCCAATAGGAAGGGAGGAGAAAGAGGTCTAATCAGCCCATCAGCGGGTGCATTTCTGGATTCCTCTGTGTTATTAATTTGGACTTTCAGCTTAAAGACTGAGTTTCCTTTTATTGGGTGGAGTGCTACCCATACTGAGGAAGGGGACTCCGTAATGCCCAGGATAATTCTTCCAAATTCTCATCTATGGGTGTCAAGAAGCAAGAGAGCAGCGTGAACATCTGAACCACCTGAATGGTACCATTCTCTCCTTGAAGCAAAGGCTCTCGGAGAGGCTGCGCATCTCCTGCACAGTGATGTGAGATACACCCTTTCGCAACCATCACGGGCACGAACTAGAAAACATCTGGCAGAATTAGAGAGTTGCTCCCAGGGTCCTCCTGGTGTTTAAGATGGACGTCGCAGGAAGCGAAGTCTGTAGCGTCGGAGCGAACGGTTGTATCCCTGTACCCCCACCGGTTCAGTTGCTCGGGTGTCTGCTTCTGGGGATCCCGTACCTGGCCTTCTGGAGCCCTCACCGAGACACTGGAAACCCAGTTAACTCAGAGCTCCGGTGCCCCATTTTTGTTCCATGGAAGAGTGAGATGTTGAAGGTTCAGCATAACAAATGAAAAAATCCTTGATTTCTTCTGCGAAATTGTCCATTTGCCTTTTTTTTTTAAATAACATAGTTATGTCAATTGCCTTCTTAATAGCAGGAACCTACCTGAATATGCTTTTTTTTCATGGTAATAGGAACAATATAGAACATAGCTCCATTTAAGTACAATCAATTTAGAAAGGAACAGTTTATACTAAAACAATTATAGATTTTAATTATGTTTCATAGACAAGGTGGAGTAGCTTGTTTAAGATGAATTTTGTTTACTCAAAAGAACACAGAAGGATGACATTTTGGGAGAAAAACGACAACCTGCTTTCAAGTTGTATTTTCTAAACCTTTCACTACATTGTAAACTTGAAGGATTGTTAATTGGAAAGGAATTCCGACCTTCTGTCAGAGAGAACTTCTCATCAGGAAAAGACCAAGTACATAAGCGAGACTGTGCACCGAACTCAACAGCTGATGTCAAAAATTCTGCCAGAGAAGTTCTACAGTTCAACTGTAATACATTCTAGTATTTATTTTTATTGAACAAATATTAAAGTCAATTCATATATGTCATTTATTCCTGGGTTTTCATGTTAGTCTAAACCAAACTTTATTCTGAGGTAAATTTATGTCTCCTTAGGAATTTGTAATACTTAAATTATTAGGCTAATGAGAAATTGTCAGGCTCAAAGCATAGTCATTGCCCTTTGTCTAAAATATATTAAAAATGATATTTACTTAAATAAAAAAAGAGTATGAAGCTTCATCATAAAAATTGCTTTCACATTTACTTTTTAAATAAAAAAGTAGGTAAGTGGAAGAATCTGAAATCTTCCTCTATTTTCTTTTTTTTTCTTTTTCTTCTTTTTTTTTAAAAGGTTTTATTTATTTATTTATTTATTTATTTATTTATTTATTTGACAGAGAGTTAGGGAGAGAGCACAAGTAGGCAGAGAGGCAGGCGGAGGGAGAGGAGAAGCAGGCTCTCTGCTGAGCAGGGAGCCTGATGCGGGGCTTGATCTCAGGACCCTGGAATCATGACCTGAGCCAAAGTCAGAGGCTTAAACCATTGAGCCACCAGACACCCCTTTTCCTCTGTTTTCATAATTTTCTACTACTGCATGCATTTCAGTGCTTCAACACAGAATGACTGTCCAATAAATTTTTCAAATAAATTTTTGGTTTTAGAATAATTAAGATTTGCAGAAAAAAAATTGCATGTGAAGATGGTCCAGAGGATTCTCACTTTGCCCACCCATGTTCCCCTATTGTTAGCCCCATACGTTAGCAAGACACATTTGTCAAAACTAATAAAGCAATATTGGTATACAGCTGTTAACTGAAGTCCACACTTTATTCAGTTTTCCTTAGTTTTTACCTGATTTCCCTTTTCTGTTCTAGGATCCTGTCCAGGACATTGTATTAATTAGTTATCATGTTTTGTCAGGCTCCTCTAGGCTTTGACATTTTTCTCAGAATTTCCTTATTTTTGTTGACCTGAAGAGTTTGAGAGGAGTGGTCAGTCATTTTGCAGGCTACACTCAATTTGAGTTTGTGCAGTGTCTTCCTCATGATTAGACTGGTTTTCGGTTTTGAGAGGAAGACCACCAAAGTAAAGGCCATTCTCATCATATCATATCAAAATGACTTATTCCTGTTGGTGTTGATGTTGATTTATACCTACGAACTTTTTTTGGTCCTATGATAAATGGTGTTGTTCTTACAGTTTTCATTTCTGGTTGTTCTTTGCAGGTTTGTAGGATCTTGCATCTTGTGACCTTGCTGTTCTTGCTTTTTTGCTCTGCATGTTTGGTTTTGTTTTTGTGTTCTTTGAGATTTTCTACATAATCATGCATGACATTTGCAAAGACAGTTTCATTTCTTTCTTTCAAATCTGTGCTTTTTATTTCTTTTTCTTGTCTTATTGCACTATCTAGGAATTCTACTTGGATGCTGAATAGCAGCTGGGAGAGAGGACATCATTGCCTCATCCCAGTCTTATAGGGAAAGCATCTAGGCTTGACCACTAAGAATTGTCTTAACTATAGGTTTTTGTGGATGTTTTCTTTTAAGCTGAGGAAATTCTCCTCTATTCCCAGTTTACTAAGAGTTTTTATCTTAAATATGTGTTTGATTTTGTCAACTGTTTTTTTTTTTTTTGCATCAACTGATAAGATCATGTGAGCTAACTTCATTTTCTAACATAAGCCCTCAGCAGTTACTTGACATGCCATGGTGACAGCTTTGATTTCACTTACTGGTATATAACCAAGTAAAATTTTCTAAAAAGGCTTGGCACCAAATATAATTTAATTTTGATGCTTGGGGTCTGTTTAGGCTGGATCTACACTCAAGCTATCGTTCTGTTAGCAGCTGGAGTTGTGCCAGCTGGAACTCTACTAGTTGGCATTTTCCAAAACACACCCCAATGAAAATTTTGCCTCAGTTACTTTTCTTATGTGCTTATACTGGGAACACCAGATGATTAAATCACATTCAGTAATTTACAGCTGGGTGTTACATCCCTGGTGAGGCACAGCTTTACCTCTACAACTTATACAACTTCACATATATGATGTTACATCATTTTGAAAAATTGTCATCCATTTCATTATGCATAACTCACCATCATTTCTGATTTTTTGATTAATCAAGTGATATTTATTTCCCACAAATAACAAAGAAAGAAAAAAATACAGCAACTTTGTCAGTTTGTCAGGTGTTAAGTGTCTTCTGACCTTTCCTATTTCTCTGGCTTTCTTTTGTCCCTTGCAAACAACATCTGTTCACTACATTTTTGGTGTTTCTCACAAGTAGAAAAGAATAATTCAGCTTGACAGTACAGTAGCCAAATGGCAGCTTTAGAGTACTATTTACATCTAGTAAATAATTCTTTTGGCAAGGTAGGTGGTGGAGACAAGGGCCCAGAAGTGACTTAAGGTTTCTTACAAGACTAGCTCCTAGGGCTAAATCTGACATGTGGAAGGGAATGAGCCTCATTAGTCCTCACAGACCTTTGGTTTTTAGGGAATTCCAACAGTGATCTGATTGTTTCCTGAAATATGGATGGATTGGCATCAGCCACATGTTTGTTTGATTTTCTTTTTAATTCCTGAGAACATTATAATAGAAAATATTTGGAATAGTTTCTAGCAGAAAATCTTTTAGAAGTCCCCCTGGTGTTGAAGGCATGGGGCAGGCCTGTAAGGAGTGGACGCATGTGTGGGCAACAGTGACATCAGGACCCACAGAGCAGATGTCCAGCCCTCGTGACTCTCCCATCCCGTCTCCCTGTCATTCCCGTCGCAGGGCCTCGGCCTCACTGTGGCCGGTAAGTATTGCTTGTCGACGGGCGACTCATCCTCTGCCTCTTCAAAAGTAAAGTTTCAGGAACACATCTCCGCAAATATCTATGCAATTTCCAAGGGCATATTTACTGTTTTCATATACTATTGGGAGGTCGGTATTGATGACGAATGCATATAAACATATAGACACTTTCTAATTTTCAATTAAGTGACCTCCAATCTTTCTAGCACCATTTAAGCTTCTTGAAAGAAGAAAATCAGCTCCCGAAGGTGCCTGAGGATTCTTGTCTGTACTCCCAAGTGTCTGGATTTTAGCACAAAGTAAAATAAAAAATAAAAAATAAAAAAACGACTGAGATGGATTCCACGACCTTTTAAATATTTTCAATTAGAAACATTGAACATACACTCAAAACACAAAATGGGTTCAATTATCGCCAACTTTTTGAAAAACAAGCAAATTTAAAACATTTTGTCTTGCATTTCTTAATTCTCTATGGATCAGAGAAAACTCGGTCACAGACCAGATGCCACATCTCAGGTCTACACGTTGAACTAGTGCATTATTCTCCGTAACTGTAAGGAGAGTGCAGCTGTGCTGAGTGGCTGCTCTGTGGTGTTTGTGTGCACACACATGTGTGCCCATGCCTGTGCCTGTGTTCTCATGTGACCCTCCTAGACTTGTCATTTGACAAGAGAGGAAACCAAGTTTCTGGGAAGATTAGTGACACGCTGATGTTGTGTGGCCTCAGGCCTCCACACACCACGCTCCTGGTGGAGCCTCGGGCGATCTGTGCCTTGCAGTGGGGTCCTAAGTGCAGCAGGCTCCCCGGATTAGAGAACGGCTAGAGAGATGGGCTCCATCAAGTAGAGTGAGCATCTGAATTGAATGTTAGGGCTTCAATAGGAACTACAGTTCCTATGTTTGACTCTGAATCAAATTCCAAGAGTTTAGGGAAGAAATGGTTAGAAAGAATATGTCTGTAGAGAAATTTTATGAGAAGCTTTCATCAGGGAGCTAAGGGGAAAATTAGAGGGTGTGCTTCAGCAGAGATGGGGAAGCTTTTTGAGGAGAATTTCACAGACCAAGGAAGCAACTTCCTAACCAACTGGTCTCGCTGTTTCAGTCCATCCAGCTGGGGGCCACCTGCGAGATTATCCCAAGATTCAGGGTCGATCCCAATTCATTTTCCAATCTCCCCCATTCCTGTGGTTTGGAGGACAGAGTCAGAGAGTCCTTAGCTGGAGCCTCAGGTCCCAGCCCATTGTGTTCCCGAATGTTTTGATCCAGTGTTGTAGTCGTGCCTGTGGGTTCACAGCCCACAGCCCCCCACTCCACCTTCCTTCGCTCGTGTGTTTCCTTGCGTTCCTTCAGGCAACTCTCGCTCTTCAAATATCATGCAATTGCTCCCCATTCAGGACGTGGTTTCCCAGGTACACCAGGGATGCTTTCTGCTCTGCCCTATCACACCTGGAATGTTTGCTCCCATCTGGGCATCCCTGTTGGACTATAAACTCCCTGAGCGTAATGCCATCTACACTCTCCCACACCCAGCCAACCCTAAGGACTTTAAGAGGATTTGTTTGAGGCAATGAGTCATTCTCCCTCTGGAAATGGAAATAGAAGGACATTTTATTTCCTCTCTACAGGATGGAAAAGAAGAGCCATTGACTTGAGAGAGAATCATTCCCCACAAGCCCGGGGGACTCCCTTTGATGAGGAAAGTCACGATATGCACCGATGCAGACACACATCATGTAACAGACGTAGCACAAGCCCACATCTCTGTGACCTCAACATTCCGGAGAGAAGAGGAGTGCGGTGGTGCGAGGGTCACCATCCTGTTCATCATCCTCGGAGCACATTGTGGTCTTGGCCAAGGACAGCAGCCCTTGAGTCTGGACAGGGTCTTCCGGAGCCAAGAGATGGTGTGGGTGTCACCAGCTGGTAGCTGAGGTGGGGGAGAAACAATGATGCCGGATTTCTAGCTAGGGCTCAGGCTGTGCTCCGGGACCAGGAAGGAAGGCGTGTGTGAAGCACAGAAAGCGAAGACGACCGTTCAGCAGGGCAGAGCCTGGGGCAGAGTGTGACCAGCACAGGAGGAAGCTGCACGTGAGGTGAGGTGTGCAAACACCCTTCCAGCGGCGCAGGTGCAGGAAGGTCAGCATCCAGCCCAGGTCTCCGAGGGCAGGGAGGGGGTGTTCGCGCACCAAGCTCGCATTGGGTGATCCCGGGTTGGGCTCCAGGTCTCTCTCCTGCAGCGTCTGGCGGGCCCACGGTGTTACCCTGTCGCTCCCACATCATGCTGATTATACGCACACGGAAGATTTTCTCCTCGTCCTTATTTCTTCGTTATACTTAATCTCTTGGAGAGCAGTCAACAATCACAGAGATCTGCGCTCCCCCGTCTAATGCCTGGAAACAAGCGAAGGCTGGGTTCCCGCCTGACTGGCATGGACAGGCAGGCTGCCCTAACTCGTAATTTCCCATGTTCATTCGCTCCTCCCTGCCTGCGGTGGAGCCCGAACCAAAACTCGAATTACACCCGGAGACGGGGAGCTCAGCCCCACCCAGCAGAGGAGCATGGAGACTGTGGCCCGAGCTCCCTAAGAAGGTTGAAAATATCATCCGACTACACTTCTCAGTCTAGTCCAACCTTCTTCCTCAATGATGGCTCTATGAAATTAATAGGATTAGAGGATAATTCCTGAATGGAGAAGGATTTGCTCTAAAAATAAAGCCAACTTTTATAAATTTTCATTAAAACTAAAATTTTAAAGTTTAATTAAAATTGAAATGAAAATGTTCATTAAAAATCACCATCTAATTGCATGGAGCACTGGGTGTGGTGCAAAAACAATGAATACTGTTACGCTGAAAAAAAAAATATTACCATCTCAAAGGGGAAACTCTGGGCTGCCGGGAGACTTAGACCATTTAGAGTAGTGATTTCATCCTTTTCATAGCTTACTAGCTTTTCTGTAAAAAGTCTGTAAGAGTTAAAACCGAGACTGTAGCTTTATCAACCTTCCCTACCTACAAACGCTGCTGTTTTCCCCACGATCCCACAGCTCGCTGAGCTGAATTAGCACAGACTCACGTCGCTGCTCTTGGCTATCCGAGAATGAGAAAATGAGCATTCGTTTGTACGACTATATTTTTTGATAAAACAAGTATTTCCTAAGCAAGTGGTCAGTGTGAAAAGTAGAGGTAATATTTATTATCAAATGCTTTTTCCGGTTTCCTTTCTCCCTCCCTCCCTCCCACTCTCTCTCCCTCCCTCCCTTTCCCTCTCCTCCCCTCAACTCCTGCAGATTTCACCTAATTTCTGTCCTGAGGTCTGGCAGGACCATTCTGGTTCTCCCATTCTGTGGGCATCTGAAGTAGGGAAGGACAGCGGGGACGCCCCTCAGCCCACGGCCGGCCTGACCGCTGGCTCCGTTGTTCTGGGGCCGTGGACGGCGGAGGCACGTGTGCTGTTGAAAGTGCTCACTGGTGTGCAGAAGCAGCATGAGGAAGCACCTGACTTCTGTCCGCGGGGCCTGGACAGCCGCACGCGTGGGGCTCGCTGGCGCCCAGACTGGCTTTCCGTGTCAGCACAGCCTTGTCCAGGGGACACGGATGTCTCTGCGCGCTGGAGAAGAAAGGAAAAGCAAACCTGATAGGAGACTCCCAGAAGTAGATGTGAAAAGTTGGAGAGGAAGGAGGGAGACACTGGAATTACTGAAACCAGCAGGGGGACCAAAGGCAGAAGCTTTTACGGATGTTTTAATGGCTTCTTAAGAAAGTTCCTCACATCTCCCGGACGTAACGTTCCCTCTTACACTCACCATGCTAGCCTCCAGCCGTGGGTGCATTTCCTCAGTACTGCAAGTCTGCATGGGAGTGGCACTGGTCCCTTCCTTGAGGGGCTGCAGGCCCGGTGTGGACGAGAAAGCATGTGGGTGGCCTCTGGGAGCCACATCACCTGACAAGGCGTGCGGTGCACGTGTCTCTGCGGCAGTGACCGTGGGATGGCCCGCGTGAGAGTGTGGCAAAGTGACCACCGTGGGGACCGACGGACAGAGAAGCAGAAATCCGTGTTACTTCTCCAACTCTGAAATATGGAAATTATAGTCTTAGTGTAAAAAAAAAGTGAAAACACAGAAATCTTTCTCAGTAGTCTGTTTTATTTTTGCAATTTGAACTTTTTAGGAGAAGAAAACAACACACTAAACTGAGATCTTAAACGAGCATTTGTTGAAACATTTAGACGTGCAAAAAATTCAAATCAAACAACTTTTAATAATACTTTACTGCCAGAGGAAAATAACATCGGAGCTGCCACTATAAAACAAAAAAGCAATTAGCAACTTTCTGATTGCTATTTCTTTAAGGATCTACCTCAAGAAGACAAATGACGCAAAGCAGAGGGAAAAAGATCTTGTCTTTCTGAGGGAAAAAGTCACTGCCTGTAGTTTCTGAAAGTCATGGAAGAGTCTGGCTGGAAAGCACAGCCGTGAGCGGTCCTGGGTCCTTGCTCTGGGTGGGAACCCAGAGCCCGGGAGCCCAGCTGCCGCAACACAGCTTCGTGCCTCACTCGGTGACGGTGGCTTCATAAGGAGGTGAGGACATCAGCCAGAGACACCCCAGAGCCAAATAAACCCCGAGAATCCTTGTTCGTGTAAACTGTTAACGCCCTTTCTCATCGGCAGCCCTGGAACTTCTACCTGGTACAACCCTTGAATTCCGTCCACTCAGTACTCGATAAGAACCGATGGACAGGCGTTGGTGAGTGCCTCCTATCGTCCTTCTAGAATATTCCCTGCCCAAGAGGACCTGTGTCATTACTTGTTACTTACCAGCTATCTGCACTGGCCCGGCACTGCTGGGCGCCATCCACAGCTCAGGCTCTCACACAAACACTTTCAGTTCACAGCATTTAGTTCCCTAACTTCGTTGTTTCCACAGCAAAACTCTTGCTCCCCCTTTTCTCTAAACCCCTTCTGAGACCCATGTACATGTCCATCTTTGGGACAAGTCAGAATTCACTCCATAGGCAGGACCCTCGTGTGGGTACATCTTAACGCACACAGGGTTTGCCTCTCCTCCCACACGGCTGCCAGTGAAGCAGCCAAGACTTTCGGGACCTTGAACGTGGAGCCGTCACGTGAGCCGAGTGTCCACGCGGCTGCGGCTTTCCCAGAAGGCCTCTTATGCAGTAACTGGACAGAGCCACGAAGGTTTGTGTTCTAATATGCAGCTTCCCGTAAGCATGCGGTGATGTTTAAAGTGGGTGGGAATTTTAAAAATCCTACATAGTCGAAAACAGGGGAGTTATGTCAAGAAATTACAGTGTACTGTGACAGAAGTACAATGTAATGATTAAAGTTAAGGCTGATGTGTGTTACGTGTGCTAAATGTGTAGTTGAAAGGCAGTTACTGAACAGCAGGTGCAGAGAGAATGCCCAGTCTGCACGTGTGTGTTGTGCCTGCCTCCACCTATTGAGTTGTCTGGTATGTGTCATCTGGCTGCCCATCATCTCTCCATCATCCATTCGTCTCCCATCTGTCGTCTGGCCACCTACCTATCCGTCCATCCATCCATCCGTCCATCCACCGTCTGTCTTTCTCCTACAAACTACGTGCAAAGAGAAGAGACTCTGGAAGACACAGCACAGGATGACCCACACGTTAACAGTGTGTGTCTCTCTGGGCACAAAGTAATTTTGAAATAACTTCTGTATGTTTTCAGTTTTCACCCTGTTCATTCGTAAATACAGCAACCAAGTCACCTTTCTTCAAAACGCTTTCCTTTTTGCCCAGATGCATGATGGTGGTCTTTGTTCGGATCACCTGTTTCTGCCTCGGCATTCATCCCGGTGCCCTTCACGGCTCTGGGTACAAAGCCCGGATGCCGGGAGCCTGTGCTCAGCAGACCCGGCCTGGGGCACTGGTCCCGAAGTGCCCGCGCTTGCTGTCGACCTCGCCCTACGCCGCACGCTGGCTCGTTAGCATCACGGGGCAGAACCAGAGAAACACCAGTCACCAAAGCTCAACTGTCAGATTTCCCAGCAAGAACCACAGACAGACTGAAGGTGCGGAAGTTGCTGAGGGACCCACGTGTAAAAATGCTCGTGCTTCACAGAACGCAGGCCACTTAGTTTTAACTCGGCGCGGCATGGTGGCGTGATAAATATTGTAACATATTGGGATGAGCCCATACAACCATATGCTCATATTCAGAGAACAGCGAGGCAAGCGGATCGAAGTGTGAGCAACGGCCCCAGCAGAGACGTTTCCAGTGCGAACAGCCACACATGGGACCCTTGCCCGGACCCTCGATGGCCTTCCAGTCTCCGTGAGAATGCAGAGGGCCCAGCCCTTATGCTCTCAGCTTCCCCTTCCCCTTCTCCACATATCAGCTCTCCCTAAGCCTCATAGGCGCTCGCTCTGAAGGGAAGTCAGAATCCCAAGGAGCTAACAGGATAGGAAATTACTCACACGAGTATGCAGTGTCCTAAAACCAAGAGACCACACTTACTGAAACAGGATGTTTGCTTTTCAACCTACACTCTGAAATTTCAATTAGTTTTCTCTCTCTGGTCCCATATTTAGAAATGAGAAGCTTTAGTGCCAAGGACAGGAGAGGGAAGGATGTTGAAAACGGTTTGTGTCCAGGCTTCCAACATCTCCCCTAAGTTGGGCTAATTCCTTTGCTGTTGTGTACCTCTCCTCTCCCTCTCACTTGATTTGGCAGAGCGCCCTAGCAGAAGCATTCTTCGTGTGACCCTGTGGAGGACAGATGGAGAAGCCGCCCATTGCGAGACTGTGGCCGGCTCACCCGTCAGTTCACCTACCTTCCTGCACTTGGATGTTATCTTCTTAAAACAAGTCCTTTAGATGAGCAGTCCCTCCGATGCACAATCATGAGCATGCCGTGCAGCTATCAAACCCGGAAAAGCCTTCCCCATGAACCAACTTGTTGTAGAGCAGACTCAACTGGGAGCAGCACTGCCTCGCCCCCCGCCCGTGAACTTGGGGTCCTGGGTGCCGCTCCTCTCTTGACACCTGGGAATGTGCGGTGCCCAGCTCTCCACTCTCGGGACCCCGCCAGCACGCTGGGCTGTCAGATTACCACGTCTTTCTTGGTGTTCCTAGATATGATACAAAACAAAACAACCAACTTGTGCGGCAACTTCTGTGCAGTTACCAACCCGAGTAAAACCACCGTATCTCTCTCGGTTCCTGTGATAACTGCTTCACGGGTCTGTGAGAAGCTTCGATGGGACACTGGCACCAGTCTGTGCACCGGGTCTGGACTAAGCTTCTAGATTTTCCTGCTGTCTAGTGCTAAAAGCCAATTTCTTTCTTTCTTTCCTTCTTTCTTTTTAGGATTAACAGTTAACAGTATTATTTCAGAGCTCAAGGTCAAATAAGCAAGCAAAAACAATTCTGAGTTCATGCCACGTGGGGTTTCCACTTGGAAGTTAAGGAGCCAGTATCTGAACTTGCAGGGAAAAACCCCAGAGTCTATGTTTTCATTTTGGTTTTACACTTTTTCAAACTTCCCTTCACTTGCTTTGAAAGCTGACCACAGTCACCTTTAGCGCAGGCAAGGTCAAGGGAACGTGGGACAGCTGAAGGTATTTTCCTTAGAGAATCGTGTCTGAGTACGTTGAGACCCACCATGGATGAAGAAATCCAGTGTGAGAAGCCGTCAGAGAGGCCACGGCATTTTCACAAATTATGGGGGACGCACACAGCTTCAGGGGCATCCAAATGTCCTGGCACCACATGCCCCTTCCCAGAGAATGAGCTGGCCAGGCCTGGGGCACCAGACAAAACAGACATGCAGAACACCAGGCACCGCACAGGGAGCGGTCATCCTGAAACAGGGTTTGTCGCTTTTCTAAAATTTAAATTTAACTGCGTGTGCTGTATTTTATTTGCTAAATCTGGCAACCCCAGACTAAGGACACAGAGCCAACTCAGAAGGACCCCCAGGCTCTGATGCTGGTGTGCTGTTGGGGGACATCGGCGCCTGCAGCCCGTTGGGCATGTTGTGGGTTAAATAATGCTTCCTGGTGCCAGGTGCAGGCCGGAGGAGACCAGGGCCACCGCTGCTTCCCTCATGGAGATGGCCATTCCTGTCGCCACTGCCCCATGGCAGAGGTCATGGGGCAGCTCCCAGAGCTCCTGCCTTCAAGAAGCTCACGGTGGAGGTGGGCACGTGGGGTCGACACGTGGGCAGTGGAGCAAACAAGAAGGTGTGAACATAAGTAGGTGCTAGACTGTCCATGTCCTGAGCTGAATCGCGCCCCCAGCGATGCGTGAAAAAGTCCAACCCCAGGCCCGCTGAACGTGGTCCTAACTGTGTATGGGGCTATGTTAAGAGGAAGCGATTAGGGCGGATCCCAATCCGGTGTTCCTACAAGGAGAGGCACGGACCCTCCAGAGAACACGGCCGCGTGGAAAGCAAGTGGAACTGCAGGGAGGCAGCCTCAGGTCAAGGCTCGGCCGGGACACCAGGCACTGGCCGGCGTGGGACGGCGCGGGATACCGCCGGCGTCTCGGAGGAGGACCGCTCCGCTCGCCTCGGCCTCAGGCTCCCGCCTCGGGACTGTGTGGAGGGAAGTTGTGCCGCTTGAAAGCCATCAGCTCGCTGCGCTCCGCTCGCGCAGCCCCAGGAAGCGCAAACCGTCTGCTGCGCGGCTCGCGTGGAGGGGCCCTGCGGAGAGGTCCGTGGAGTGAGAGCAGGCAGATGGCTGCTCAGAAATGTTTCCACCGAGCTCGTTCTCCGCCTCGGGATGCCATCCAGCTCATCGTCCCCCGGAGGAAAGGCGAGAGCGTCCGCGCCACGGGCACCTGCCGAGCGGTGCCTGGCGCCTCCGCGGTGGCCCGGGGAGCCCACACACCTGCGCGCAGGAGGCCTTCCAGGAGCCCGAGATTCATCTGCGCTCGGGGCAGGTGTGGTGCCTCCGGCCTGCGCAGAGATGCAGGTGCCAGCGGGGAACATTCATCCCACAGATGGAGAAAGTGTCCCCACCGGGACAGTCGCTCCGGGAAAGACGCGGTAGGGACGAGGCGTAGGATATCATCCCAGCGAGTAAATGCCTCTGATGGAGAGAAATCCCAGGGAACTACAAGTTTTCCAAAGACCCAAACTCTCGCTGTGGCAGGGGGTGCGGACGGGCTGGAGAGAATGCCCCCGAGGACCCTTGCTTGCGTGCACGAGGCTGGGGCCCTGCAGGCCGTGGGGCATCTGCAGGGGCAGCGGCCTCAGGGGGACGTGCGGGGCGGCGGCCCGGAGCTCTGGGGCTCACGCTCAAGCAGGACGGAGGAGACTGAACAAATGCGAGCGGCGTCTGCTCGCACAGCCCGCACAGAGCTCAGAATGAGACCCGACGTGTGGGCTCAGGAGAATCTGCTGGACGCTCTCCGGGCCCTCCCGACAGGCTCAGGACAATGTCTGTCCCCAGTGACCTCCGTTAGACTCCGGCAGAGCAGAGCACAGGGGCGCCCTCGGGGGAAGCCAGGGCCCCAGAGCAGCCCCTGGCAGACGGGGTTTCCATACGTCTGAGCAACAGAGGAGCCCCTGCGAGTTTGCCGCGGAGCCTGGAAACAAGCAACACCCTCCCCGGGACCCTCGAGACGGCTCTTCCGGGGTCCACACAGTCGGGGGAGACCAGACCAGGGGCCCCCGTGGATCCTCGGGGGCAGAGCGCCTCTCCCGCCCGTGGGTAGAAGCCCTGCCGTCCGCAGGAAAAGCAAACTGGGGCTGCGGCCGGGCTTCGGCAGGACGTGGCCGGCCTGGCCTCTGCTCTTCTGGCCGCAGGTGCGTCCGCAGGCGGGCGGTTCTGTCCCTCCTGCGCCAGCAAGGACGCCTCCACCCCTGCGGGGCAGGCCTTCCCGCGAGCAGGGCTGGACCTTCCCTCTCGCACCGCGCCGGCACCTGAGTTTCTCCCGCAGCTTTTAAGACAGCTCCCCTGCGGCCGGTTCGCAGGGTCCGCCAGAGACGCGAGGAACCGCTGCAAAATGTGCACCGAAGACGTTTCCTTTAAATATCACAGACTCGCAGGCGCCAGAGAGCCCTGCCGGGAGGTCTCACGACCCTTCCCTCCGCCTCGCACCCGGCAGCGTCTTGCACAACTACCGTGTGGCGTGGGGACGCACAGGCTGTCGCGCCTGCGTGGAGCGCACTCGGGGCCCGGCCGTCCGTGCATGTGCGCGGCCTGGGGCGCGAGCAGCTTCAGCTCCGTGCCCCACGCCCGAGAGCGCGGCTGCGGAGCCCTTGGGTGCCGCTTTTCAGTTTGGGAAGGGACTGCGGGACTACTGCCGCGGTGGCCGCACCACTTTACCTTTCCACCAGCAACGCCACCATTCTAGGTCTTTTCCCGTTCGGAATGTACTGATTTATTTAAATTCAATTTGCCGAGGTGTAGTACATCATTAGTGTTTGATGTACCGTTCCAGTGATGCATCAGCTGCATACAACACCCAGTGCCCTCCTTAATGCCCACCCCCAGCTACCCTCTCCCCCCGCAGCAGCCCTCAGTTTCTTTCCTATGATTAAGAGTCTCATGGTTTGTCTCCCTCTCTGATTTCTTCTCATTCAGTTTCCCTCCCTGCCCCTATGATCCTCGGCGTTATTCCTTATGTTCCACATATGAGTGAAACCATATGATACTTGCCCTCTCTGATTGACTTATTTTGCTCTACATAATACTATCCAGTTCCATCCACATTGATATTAATGGCAAGCGTTCATTCTTTTTGATGGCTGCATAGTATTCCGTTGTATATATAAACCACATCTTCTTTCTCCATTCCTCTGTTGATGGACATCTGGGCTCTTTCCATAGTTTGGCTGTTGTGGACATTAAAGAGCAGCTATCTTTGTGTGCATATTTTATGTATAACTTTAATATCAACTCATCAAACTCCATAAAAAAAAGACCCATTGATACTTTCTTTTTTTATCTCTGTGAAATTCAACTCCTTTTATTTTATCAATATCTGCCTCAGATTTACCCCTAGATTTTTAACTAATCTCTATGCTATTCAATAATGTTTACCCTTTGTTCACTCTTGTTTTGTTGATAAGACTCAGAACCTGTAAAATCTGTAGTAAACTATACATTTGTATAGGTAACTACTGCTTCGATCCCTGAGCATGAAAATTATTAATAAAATATCCTCAATTTAGAGCTTTTTTATTTTTATTATGTTATGTTAGTCACCGTATTGTACTTCATTAGTTTTTGATGTAGTGTTCCATGATTCATTGTTTGCATATAATACTCAGTGCTCCATGCAGTCCATGCCCTCCTTAATACCCATCACTGGGCTCACCCATCCCCCTACCCCACTTCTCCACCCCAAACCCTCAGTTTGTTTCCCAGAGTCCATAGTCTCTCATGATTCATCTCTCCCCTCTGATTTCTCCCTCTTCACTTTTCTCTTTCTTCTCCTAATATCCTCCATGCTATTCCTTATGCTCCACAAGTAAGTGAAATCAACTGATAATTGACTCTCTCTGCTTGACTTATTTCACTCAGCATAATCTCCTCCAGTCCCGTCCATGTTGATATAAAAGTTGGGTATTCATCCTTTCTGATGGAGACGTAATATTCCATTGTATATATGGACCATATCTTGTTTATCCATTCATCCGTTGAAGGGCATCTTGGCTCTTTCCACAGTTTGGTGACTGTGGCCATTGTTGCTATGAACATTGGGGTACATGTGGCCCTTCTTTTCACTACATCTGTATCTTTGGGGTAAATAGTAGTGTAATTGCAGGGTCATAGGGAAGCTCTATTTGCAACTTTTTGAGGAACCTCCACACTATATTTCAAAGTGGCCCATCAACATTTTCATTGGAATCATGTTAAACATATAAATTAATTTAGAGAAGTTCATAGCAAAATTGAGGGCAAGGTGCATATATTTCCCACAAATCCCCTGACCCACCCATACATGGCTCCCATTACCAGTATCCCCACCAGAGCCCTGCATTGGTTACAACTGGTGAACCCACACTGACACATCATAGTCACCCACCGTTTACATGAGGGTCACTCTTGGTCTTGTGCATTTGATGAGTTGCCCGAATGTGTAATGTCATGGGTCCACCATGATGACATCACACAGGGTAGTTTCACTGCCCTAAAAATCCCCTTTGCTCTGCCTGTTCATCCCTCCCCCAACCCAATCCCTGGTAACAACTCATCATTTTATTGTCTCCTTAGTGTTGCCTTTTCCAGAATGTCCTATAGTTGGAATCCTACAGTATGTGGCCTTCTCAGGTCGGCTTCTGTCAGTTACTGATGTGCATTTAAGTTCCTCCATGTCTATTTACAGCCTGATTGTTCATTTCTTTTTAGTGCCAAATAACATTGGCACTAAATGGACCGGATGGACCATGGTTTATTAATCAATTCACTTCCTGAAGGGCATCTTGGTTGCTTCCAAATTTGGATGGTTATTATTTGTTTTTAAAGATTTTATTTATTTATTTTAGAGAGCGAGAAAGAGAGGGAAATGGAGAATTTCAGGCAGATCCCCTGCTGAACATAGAGTGCAATGTGGGGCTCCATTCCTCGACCCTGAGATCATGTCTTGAGCCAAAATCAAGAGTTGGATGCTCAACCAACTGAGCCACCCAGGCGCCCCTGGTGATGATTAATGAAGTTGCTGTCAATAGCCTTGTGCAGGTTTCTGTGTGGACACGAGTCTTCAACTCTTTTGGGTAAATACCAAGGAGTGTGATTGCTGGATTGTACGCTCAGAGCATGTTTAGTTTTGTGAGAAACCACCGAACTGTCTTCTTCTATAGCTGTGCCATGTTGCTAACCCTGCCCCCCACCCCCCGCAGCAGCCAGTGTGAGTTCCCACAGACCCCATCCCCATCAGCACTGGGAACGTCAGTGCTCTGATGCGGCCATTCTCATTGGTGTGTGTGATGTCTCGTGTGGTTTTGGTTTGTTTTTCCCTGATGACATTTGGAGTCTTCTCATATGTTTGTTCACCATGTGTATTTCTTTTTTGGTGAGATGTCTGTTAAGGTCTTTGGCTCATCTAACTAGTTTGTTTTCTTATGCTGAGTTTCATGAGTCTGCATGTGATGCATTTTGGATCGCAGTCCTTTATCAATGTATCTTTCATAGATATTTTCTCCTGATCCATGGCTTGTCTGGTCACTCTCTCATGTTGTCTACCACAGAGCAGGGGTTTTAATTTTAATGAGTCCAGCTCATCAATCACTTCTTTCATGGGTTGGGTCTTCAGTGCTATCTCTAAAAAGTCATTGCCACACCCAAGATCCCCTGCGTTTTCTCCTATGTGATCTTGTAGGAGTCTTAGAGTTTTGTGTTATAGCTTTAGATCTGTGATCCAGTTTGAGTCAGCTTTGTGAGGGGCGTAAGGTCTGTGTCTAGGCTCACTCTTTTTCTGCATGAGGATGTCCACTTGTTCTGTCACCTTTGTTGAAAAGGCTGTCATTGCTCCATTTTATTGCCTTTTCCTTTTTGTCAAATATCAGTGACTGTCTTTATGGGGGTCTATTTCTGGGCTCTCCATTCTGTTCCATTGGTCTATTTGTCCATTCTTTTGCTGATAGCACACTGCTGTCATGACTGTTCTAGTTTCTGGTTCTGCATGACAAGTAAGATCCATTTATAGGCAATGCCTTTTCCTGACTATATTTTTATATTATTATTTCTGAAGTTTTATGAAGCTACATCTAGGCATTTGCCTACATACCATTACATTTTTTTAAAAAACTGAGTGATGTCTTTTGATTTGCAGACCGAAGAACATTTTTAAACTAAGGAAAATGTCTTAGTCCACTTGGACGGCTGTACTAAGACATCAGGGACTGGGTGGCTTACACAGCAGGGACCAATCCTCTCAAGTATGGGAGGTTAGGAGTTCAACTCATTGGGGTGTTTGCAGGGTTAGCTTCTTCTGAGGCTGCTCTTCTTGGCTTGCAGATGCTGCCTTCCTGACGTGTCCTCAATGTGGTTTTGTGTGAGCTCAGACCCCTCGTGCTTGAGGAGTGTCCAGAATCCCCTTCCTTTAAGGACACCAGTCCAGCTGAACCAGGCCTCAGGAAGTCTTACTCTTTTAGACCAGTTATGACTGTACAAAAGAGTTACTGCCAGAGACAGGAGCACACTTCACACATTTTGCTCATCTCGCTTCCCCCAAATATAAAGTAAGCTCAAGCCAGCTTCTTTCAGGATATTCAGGGGCTTGAACAGCCACTGGAAAAGTCCCCAAGAGATGAAGTAAGATCAGCAGAGCGAAGACGCAGAGCGCGAGCACTCGAGTGCAGATTGGCTGTGTTGCGCCACATGAGTGCAGCGCCCAGAGACACTCCAATGCTAAGAAGTAGCAGGTGAGAAGAACAGAGACAAGGTTTCAGTAATGGTCCCTGTCCACCGAGGAAAAACCCTTCTAAGTATCAAAAATCATTTTTATGCTTTAGTTGTTCCTTCGGACTCTGTAGTCACCAACACTGAACCCAGCAGAAGTTGATTATTCCGGGGGCTCACGGATAAATACAGATGCTTCCCTCCTCTCTGCGGTTCTGACTGCAACCCAGCTGGGTCCCGTATGGGATGCAGCCAAGAAACTCATAATCGCTTTGCCCTTTCCTGGGAATGAGAAGGCAACTCTGACAGTCTTGCTTTGGGATACCTGAATTCTGACTCAGATTCATGAAAATTCCTATTATCGGCCAATCATTAAATGTTTCTTCTGAGTATTTCTGAGGAAGCCTCCTGCTCACAGTGGCATTCTAGATTGGGATCTGCACTGCCTTGGGACCCCCAAATCCAGGCTTCCTCTGCTGTGCCCTGGCCAGTGGATCTTGCAGTGCCCTGGCCAGGAGACCCACACTCAAGGTGGTCAGAGATGTGATGGTGTGCCCAGGGTGCCCGGGGCGCCAGGGTGAACTTCCCACTTCAGCTGCCCCCACCCCCAATCAGATCAGGCACGTGGTTCACAAAAGAAGCCAGACTGCTAGGTGTCCCCTCTGTTCAAATCCTTCATCCAATTTCATTGGGTCACTAGAGTTCTTATTATGGAGTTGTGTAAGTACTTTATGTATTCTAGACCCAAACCCTTTATGTAATGTACCAGTCATGAACATTTCCTTTTATTCTGTGATTTGTATGTTTATTTTCTTCATGGTGTCATTCAAAAAGCAAAAGTCTTTAACTCTGATCTGGTCTAATTTATCAATTCTTTCTTGAATAATTCAGGCTCTTTGTGTTCTATGTAAGAAATTTAAAATTATCCCAACTTCACCAATATCTTCTTCTAGAAGTTGTATAGTTTTTGGTTCATTTTGAGTTAAATTCTGTATATGTTGAAAGGTAACAGTTAATGTCCTTTTTTTTTTTTTTAATAGGGAAATCCAACTGCTCAAATACCATTTACTGAAATATTATCACCTTCCTGTTGAGTTTTCTTTTCTTGGTGTCTTTATTGGAAGTCAGTTGACTGTATATGGTTGAACTTACCTGTAGACCCTCCATCTTGCACTGTTGATCTCTCTGTGTAATTTCACCAACACTACCAAGACAAACTACCTTGATTATTGAAGCTTCATTGTAAGTTTTGAAGTCAAGTACAATAAACCCTCCAACCCATGTGTTTATGTTGCCACTGCTTTGACATTCCGGCCCCCTGACATTTCCATATGAATTTTGGAATCAGCAGGTCAGTTCCTATAGCAAAAACCTGCTAGAATTTCTATTTCGGTTATTTCATCTGCTGAGGTAAAGCTAGGTGTAATATTCATTTTCTCATAATTCTTTAAAAAGATTCTTCCACTGTCTCTGTGGTTTCTGATGAAAACCCATGGTCATTCAAATCATTGTCCCTGGATCACTGGTCTTCTTTCTCCAGCTGTTTCCAAGTTATCTTTATGTATCTTAGGCTTTCAGCATTTCCATTATGATGTGGCCAAAATGGTTTTCTCTGCTTTTATCTTTTTTAGGCTTGTTGAGCCTCTGGAATCTGTAAATTTATATCTTCCACTGAGTTTGGCACAATTTCAGGCATTATATCCTCAAACATTATTTTGTGTCACAATCTCACTTTCCTTTCTTTGTTGGTTTCCAAAGACAGGAATGTCTGTTTTTACTGGTGTTCCAGTAAAAAGGCTCTGTCTACCCCAGCTGAGTCACTTTCACTGGCTTGATTCAGAGGGGATGAATTCTTTCCTCCGTTACGTCCATTCTGCTAACCTTCTGTTCTGGGAGTCCTTTTAGGGTTATACATTCCAGTTCTAATTTCCCATTTGTTTCTTTTTTCTCATCCATATTTCTGCTGAGAATGTGTTCATTGTCATTCGTCTCATGGAGCTCTGCTACTTCCCTGTTGTTTTCAGGTCTCTTCCCGGTGGTTCCGGTGTCTGTATTGGGTGCACGTAGCATGTGCGTATTGATGTCCCTTCATAACTGTCAGCTTCCCTGTTCTTTGAATGTCCGTGATTTCGGTTTGAATCCTAGATGGTATGGATGCTACCTATGTGGGCCCTGGGGCCTGTTAATGTTTCCGGGACAATGTTCATGTCTCTGTTGGCTGGTTGACCCTACTGGGTCAGATCTCCAGCTGTGAGGGTGGCCCAAACCTCAGGTCAGCGCTTCATGTCTTAGTTTTGTCTTACCTTTTAGTATTTTGAATTTACATTTTGGATCCAGTTTTGTTCTACAATCATAAATAGTCACATGGCTCCAAAGGAAAGCCAATAATTCAACGTATCTCCCCACTACTGTTTCCTTGTTTGTTCTGTGAATCACATGCTTCTCTTCTCAAATGAAAATACAGCGTATAAACTTTTCCCATTTTTGTAGGAACAAAGACTTGTTTTAATTTTGCCTAAGTATTGAAACAATTTGCACAATTATGGTATATGGTTGTTGGAAATACTTAAGTCAATAATTATTTATTGAATTATTTACCTTTTCTTATTCCTATATGAAAACTGACAAATGGATCAGTAATTTATCATATTAAATCCTAACATAACTAAGATCAATATTGTACCTTAGTAACAAAATCTTCATTTACATATGCTCCGAAATTGAAATTTTTTAGTCAACATTTAAATTTCGATTTAAAAACTGAAAACGGTCGTTTTGTCAGGTGTCTCTAACACTATGAACAGGACAGCATGACTACACTGTTTTTAGAGCTGCAGTTCCTTTGCTTCTGTGTTCAATTCTGGCATTTCCCCCCTTTTCTTTCTCAAGCTTCGCCCACAGTTTAGTAAGTAAGTGTAAGGAGGACGCATGCGTCAGTTCAGAACGGCAAAGGGACGTGAAGCCGGCAGGTGACAGGTTGTTAATCCACCTCGTGCTCCCCTTGGGAGGCTGTCTGGTGAAATGTGCGTCGTGATTAAGACTCTGACGTGCTTGGTGCTGAACAATAAGGCTCCAGGACCCAGCCGCACCGTTGTGCTGGCAGTCGGCAGATCCATCACGAAGGAGAAGAAGAATTTCTGAGACCTTACTGGGGAACATATGGCAGGCTCTGATTTCCTTACTAAATCAGATGATATTACTAGAACTGGGTCATTATGCACACATTGTAATCTATCGTTAAGCCCAACAAAGTAATATTTAGCTAGTGCTTTATTGTGCTACTGGGATTTATCTCTGCTTTTCAAAGGAAAAAAAAAAGTTAAGCGGAAAGGAATGGGGAGAAGCAGTGAATTTTCCATTTTAATAAAAGAGATTGTCTGTTTTGACAAACGACGTGGTGGAGTGAACAGCTACGGTCCCGACGCGCGTGCAGTCGTGATCTTACTGGATGCAGGATGCAGGAATGTACTATTTGGAAGGGGTGTCCTGGTGAGCAGTTTCTGGGGAGCAAGACCCCACAGGGCAGCGCGGCTCCAGTCAGCTCAATGAGGTTGGCATCCACATCCCCTTTTCTGTTAAAGTAAATACACTAAATACATTTTTCAGTCAATTATTCATGTCTTTTGGACTTTTCTACAAGCATGCTTTTCCCTCCAATATTTTATCAACCCTCCGTTTCTTTTGAGGTGCTTTTGTATTTGTAGTCAGGGATAGACTCCTTGAAAACCTGCGGACTACACAGGTCTGCTCTGTACGGGTAACACTGTCTCAAACTAATGCTCACCCCACCTGTCTTAGGGTCCCTTCCACACACTGTAAGGCCCATGGTGTTCTAAAAATAGTAAGCCTCTTAGCCTGAACAGCCCTGTGCTTTCCTGTGGAATCAGTTCCTGCCGGGCCACAACCACCTGCTCCCCAGCGTTTTGAGCTGAGTGACCATCCCAGCAGTGGCAGGGCGATAGCAAGGGGCAGCCATCACCCAATCCCCAAAACTTTCAGGGGCCCAGGGAGCTGTTGTGAACCTCATGCTGGCAGACCTGCTAAACACATGTTTCCTTTTTGCAGCATGTTAGGAGAAAGACCCAGACAAATTCTGGCTCTGTCTCCAACAGCTGGAGATAAAGAACCTTGTTTTCTTTCTGTCAGGGTTAATAAAACAAGCAACTTATTAAATAGCATTTTGACAAGCACAGTGGATAATGAATCCCGTTACATAGTTAAAGACTTCTAACAATTAAAAAGATTTATGAGCTGAGCCCGAGCACATCAGTGCCCGAGGAGTGGATGGAACTGCCACTCACCCCTGCCCAAATGGGGGCTGCGGACGTGCAGGGTGGTGTCTTTGAGGTGAGGGGGAAGGACAAGCAGAGGGGACAGTGTGAGGCTGCACACAACGTTCTCACTGCCCTGCCTTCTGCGGCCGGGCCCAGGGTCCTGAAGGTCAATCACATGACCCAGGTGCTGTTTTTCTGGGGCAGGTGCTGACCACCTAGGGGGGCCTGGGGCCCAGGAGCTAAGGGCACGGCCTCGTCACAGGCCCCTCTCCAGACTGATGAAGGGGCAGTGTGTGCCCACAGATAGGTCTCTACTTGGAGCATCCAAAATCATACATGGAAGAACCTTCACTTAAGTATATGTGTGTATGTGTGTACACGTGTGTATGTGCATGTGTGTATGTGTGTATATGTGTATGTGTGTATATGTGTGTGTGTTTATATGCGTGTGTGTGTATGTATCTATCTTTTCAATGTGTGGTGTGCAAAGAAAATAACAGAAATGAGAGAACAACGCAGGAAAGATTCATACCTGCAGAGACGAGGCATGTGACGGGGACAGAAAGCCGGTCCTCCACTGTGTTCAGTTTAAGGTGCTGGAGACAGAGCGAGACAGAGCCACAAGGACGGCTCCTGCACCGACTCAGACCTGGGATCGCACCACGTCGACAGGCTCTCACAGTTTGCTAATGGTGACCTCACTGGGCTGACAAGCACACAGTATTTTCAGGGAAAAAGCTGCACTGTTTTAGCTGGAAAAATACACATCCGTTTCTGATGACAAAGATTATGAGCTATGTCAAGAATTCTCAAAGCTCGGAGACGGTCTTTCTGCAGCTTACTTCTGTTTGGAAGGGGTTAGGAACGTAAGCCTGAGGAAATAACCCCAGTGGCCTCCTGGGTCCGTCTCGCCTCGGTTTCGAGCACGACACAAATGTACACGCACACACTTGACTCTCCGCCGGGCTCCTGTCTGGTGAGAAGCGGGTGCTGCAGGCTCTTGGCTGACACAGTCACGTGGGTTGTGACTCAGGAAACACTCTGTTGTGGCTGTCTTGGAATTTTCATCTAGCACAAAGACGAAGGCACTACAAGTTACATCTCAAGTAGTCACCTGCCTGGGACAGTTTCTCCAAGGTCCTCAAATGTCACCGTAATATTTCTCTGATGCTTGAAAGCAACACAGTGATACTAAGAGAAGAAACTTGCTTCCCAGCAAACCACGGAACTTACTGTTTACTGTTTGAGGGAGTTCCTAGATCTCCCAGAACTTGTGAGAGTTCTTAATGATTAAGTCCAAGCCACATTACCTTATATTTGAGGTTCTAGAACTTCCATTTTTTGTCACCAGCTGTGTGTAAGTCCTAACCCTAGTGATTTACAGGACTTATTTCCTCCAACCCTGAGAATGGTCTTGAGTGGTAGGTATTAGGTACACTTCATGTATTGAGATTTTGGTTAAGAATGATTAAGTATTTTTTTTTTACTCTGTTACTCCTATAAATAAATTTGAAATGGACATCTGTTTCTATTCATATTATATTTCTTATCATTCATCTTATCTATTGGAAATCTGGCCTTTAGTCTTCCTGTCCATTTCTAGAAGAAGCATGCTTTATTTATATATGTGTCCCTAAATTTTTCCAATTTCTATCTGTTCAGTAACAGAAATCTTTTCAAAGAATTCAACTTTGTGAAAGTCTAAGCATTATCCCCCAAGAAAATCGCTTTTCGTTTGCTTTGGGAAGCAGCCAAATTTTGGTTGATTTTTTTTTTCATTGAAACCAAGTTTGAAGATTGTAAAAAAAAAAAAAAAAAAAGAAAAGCTGAAACCATGTCTGGTCTTCATAGCTAACTTCTTATGTATTGAGATGAGCATATTTTCTATAAAATGACTTGCTGATTCTAGTTCGATCTGTATTTAATTAAGAGGAATAGATCCCGTTTTCTTCTTCGGAGCAGTCGAGAAGCAACAAGTTACCCACTTTTCAAAGTGCACGGTGCTGTAAGTCACAGCGCTCGGGTGCATTCCCCAAACTCGGGAGTCGCTGTGGCGGGCGGATTGTTTGTTAGGGCTGGTTACTAAATTGCATTCCGCGCTGCTAGGAGGCTTCTTCCCGCTTGAACAGTTGTGCTGAGAAAACATCCGCATTTACCAAAGTCATCTCCTCGAAAAGGAAATCTTGCAATGACGTGTTAATAGCACTGTTTTATATGGCACAGCAAATTTAGCCTATCCCTGGAGGCACAGCAAATTTTGATATATTCTGCCTCTCCTTGATGATGCTTATCTGCTTGGTATTTAATTTGCAACTGGTTATCTATTACTCATGCTGTTTGCCAATTTCTCTTCTGTGTTTCATACCACTGTCAAATTAACTTTTTACTGGAATATGCCTGGAAAAGGTAGGTGGAGCACAAAATAAACGGGTTTATCATTTGAATTTCTCTTTGCCTCTGGTTTCTAGAACTTTGGCATTTTATAGATTTTAAGTCAAATTAATGTGTAAGAAGATTTGTAGCTAGGAAGGAGTCTATCTATCTATCTCTATCATCATCATCTAGCTCAAGGTCCATCCATCCATCCAACCACGCAACCATCCATCCATCCACCTAGCCATCCGGCCATGATATCTGTCCAACCATCCGTCCTTCCTTCCTTTCTTCATCCCATCCATCCTTCCATCTATGCATTCATCTATCGTCTGTCTATGTCTATCCATATCCACCATCTATCATCTATGTAACCTATGTGTACACATACACATACTCAAACTAACATATACAGTATTTGATAGAAAAGGGAATTTTCTATTCCTCAGTGCACTAATTAACTTAATTTGCCATTTATCCTTCTATCCTTGGAGGGAATAAGAAGTGGGAGAAGAGCAAAGCAGATGTTGTCATGATTCTCTTTAATTTGGAACTAATTATTAGGTATTGGTTCAGTTATAAGATGTATAAGTTCTGGGTATCTAATGAACAGCGTGGTGACTATAGTTAATAATAATGTTTTGTATACTTGAAATTTGCTGAGACTAGATCTTAGATGTTTTACACACACACACACACACACACACACACAAGTGGTAACGATGTGAGTGATGGACAAGTTAATTGCTTGATTGTGGTGAATATATATACCTAAATACACATAATTTTTATTTGTCAATCAGACTTCCATAAGGCTGGAAAAAATAAAGAAAACAAAAACTGAATGTCTTATTTTACGTGGAAGTTTCCTTCCGTTGCAAAATAAAAAGACCTTGACCTTCTCTACGTGTGTTTCTTTATTCAGTGGGACTACAGTTCCAGAAATGGGGGCCTCACGGAGATTGTACATCGCTCGTAAAAGCTGCTACGTGTGTGTGTGGGGCGGCTTGCATGTGTGCCCGTGCGTTTGGGGGGTGCATAGCAGAGGTAAGGAGGGGAGGGCAGGGTGGGGGGGTTGTGGGTTCACCGTAAACGCCCACACTGTAGTGCATTACTGCGTGGTCATGCCGCCAGCAGCAGACACATGAGGTCAGGACCGGCGTGTACACAGTAGGGAGCGAGGGCTGATGGCAGGCTGTGGGTTACAAGGGGCTGGTGTCATGTGACTGGCTGAGTGACACCCACTCATGGGTGTGGAGTGGGTCCCGTACCCTGTGAAGCTCTACGAAATGGGGTCCTGATGCTCCCTGTCCTCTTTCATTCCCTCTCTCTGTCTCCCTGGGACTCTCTGAAAGCTTAGGAAGAAAAAAGGGGATTTCTGTGAATTTTTCTAGCTCCTCTTCAGGATGGAAGCCTCAGGGGCTGGTTGCCTTGGCTGCCCTGGTTTCGCAGGTTGCTGGCGCTCTAGAAGCCATCCCGGGATGACCGGGGCTCCCCTTACAGATGGAAGCTACCAGGCAACTCGAAGGAACGCCTTCCTCCCTCCCCTCTTCCTCTTCCTCACCAGTGCCGAGGGTCATACGAGAATGAGTCTGGGGCTTTTACGGAGCTGATGTAGATGTGTCCAAGGCAAAGCAGAGTAGAGGGAAAAGGCAAACAGCTGTGAGCTCACGCATGACACGGTGACGGCTGTGAGGGACAGCCAATCCTCTTGGCGGACTTGCTCGACACTATGGGTGCTGTTCCAAGGCCTGGTACCGCTGCCTGCGTGTCCATGTGCCCATTCCCTCCTCTCCACTCACGTCTGTCTCTCTGTCGTCCGTGTGTGCGTCTGCGTGTATCTGCCCCTACCCATGTCTCCGTGCGTCTCTGTCTACACCACACGTAAGTTTGTCCGTATATCTGTCATTGAGACCTACACCTCAATCATCAATACCCATGTCCAGCCACAGCTGTGTCGAGATCTGATCTGCGTCTGTGTCAGCGCCCACATCGCCATCTGTCTACACCACCCCTCTGTTTCTAGTCAACCACCCACATCTATACCACACCGCTATCAGTAACACCACCGTGGACCGGTTCTCATAGCCGGGGTTCCCAGTGAGCTGTCCCCTGAGTGCCCCGTGTCACATGAGGGTTGCAACCCTGTTAACAACTACAGGAGAACTTTGCTCGGGGCAGAGACAGGTCAGTTGAGGGCAATTTAGATTACAGACACCAGGTTATGACTGGTGAGATTTTTCTGCTTTCAACGAAAGAGGAAGAAATGAAGAATTTAATAAATTAAATTTTTACCAAAGAGGAGCACAGAAGCCAATCATTCCAATTTTCAGTCTCCATCTTTAGGGGACCTCCAGGACGCCCTGCAGATGTCTGCTCCGGACATCCATCTCGGGCTTTCAGAGGTGGGAAGCCCCTTCGTACCTGTTTTCTTCTCTGTGAGAACCAAAATGCCAGACCAAAATTGGTCATTTTTCATGTGTATTTTCACTGCTCTTGATTTTCTGAGTGGAACCTTTCAAGGCCTGTCTTAGAATGTTAGCTGAGCTTTCCTGGGGCCTGTGCTGGCTTCCGAGGGACCTGCGTCCGCATGGCTCTGCGGTGGCCACGAGAGTCTGGGCGCCTTCCTGGCCCGGGAGGTGCTGCTCGCCCAGAGCTCTGGGGCCGCTGCGGCTGGTACGCGGGGGGGCGGCGCACGCGGGAAGCCATTGGCTCAGCGGCTGCCTGGCCGGGCCCTGCGATCCCGGGGACTGTCATCCCGGCGCCACCACGCAGCTTCCTGAATCCCGAGATGGCAGAGCCCACGTGGCAGGTTTTCTGTGCGCAGCGGCGGAACCGGAGACTGGAGCCGCGGAGGGGTCAGCGGTGGCCTCGCCGCGGGGGCGGGCACAGTGGCCAGGCGGGGGCTCCGGGGAAGTTGGTCCGAGCACCCAGGAAGGGGCTCCGGGGTGCACAGCTCAGGACCAGAGGAGGGAGTGGTGGATGCTTAAGGCTCTGGACATAGTTTGGGTTGGATCCGCCTTCGGGTTCCCAGCCTCTAGTGGCCTCGCGGAGAGTACCGTGTTGGAGGGACTGCCACCCCCGGCCCCCAGAGGGCACACATGGCCCAGGGCTTGGAGGAAGCCCCAAGTCCTTAAAAGACAGAAAGCAAGCTGTCCCTGGCTGACCTCCGTCTAGGGACTGCACCCCTCTGCCCCTTCTGCACGCACCCCTGCCTCTCTGAGGGCGGGCTCCCTGGTCCAATGGCGGAGCACCTGCTGACCTGCGGCCTGGGTGCCACCCCTCCTCCCTGGGGGTGACACCCCGCGTGCCCGCACCTGCGCGCCTTCCCGCCCACTGTGAGCTCCCTCCACCCGCTCTTGGGGGCTGCGTCCTGCCCTTGGTGACTCCCGGATCTGAAGTTCGGAGAATCCAGGCGCCACCTCCTCAGATGGGCTCAGTGAGGGCTGTGGAACGAACAAACATTTTCTCTTCGAGCCTTCTCCGCGCACCACCTTCTGAGACAGCCCCGGTCCCAGACGGCAGGTGGAGCGTCCCACTGCGCGCTCCTCACAGGGGGGCCCAGAATCACGCTTGCCTGAGTGGACTCGGGGTGAGGACGCGTGCAGCGGTACAGTCTGGACTGGCTCAGGAGGACTGGGCTTCCTGCCTGTCTGTGCATGGCTGGTTTCTGCTGCCAGCGCCCGGCTTTGGAGTGAAACTCCTTGCAGGTCTGGCTGTCACAGGGGAACGCCTGCTCCTCGTTCTCCCTTGTTCTCCGGCTTCTTCAAGCCTGACCTCTGCAGCCCTCCAGCTCGCAGGATTTGCTGTGTCCTGGTGCAAGGCGGGGGGCCGCGGGTCTCCCTTGAGCCAGAGGTTAGGGTCTCCTGTGTCTGCCTCATTCACTGCACTGCTGAGGTCCACCTGACCGAACCCGGGTTCATCTTTTCAGATGTCATCAGATTCCTGGGCTGCCCTGACAAAACCCTGCAAACTGTAGATGCGTTCTTCCACGGTTGGTTACGGAGCTAGAAATGCTGCCACCAACACCCCAGGGCAGGGTCCTTCCTGTGTCTCCCAGCTCTGGTGTCGGGGGCAGTCCTTGGCAGGTGGCCGCCTTCCTCCAGTCCCCTGTGCTGCCATCCCCCGGCCATCTTCCTGGAGCTCCGTGTCCATCTTCTCCCTTCTGATAAAAGCTCTGGCCGTATTGGACTTAGGGCCCAGCCTACTCTGCGTTGACCTCATCTTGACTTGATTCCATTTGCCAAGACCCTGTTTCCAAGGAAGGTCATGTTCTCCGGAACAAAGGATGAAGATGTGGAGACATATTTTGGGGGGACCGTGAAAGACAAGTGGAATGGGAGCATCTTTTGGAGCCGTTCTGGAAGATGCGATCTGTCGGCTGTTCTAGCCCGCGGCTCTGCATGGGCTGCTGTCCCACAGCCCCTTCTCTGACCACACTGTGCACACTCCTCCCACCCCGGGATGCTGTCACTCTCCCGACAGGGTCAGACACCTTGCATATCTCTTTGGCAATCTATAGTATGAAACCTGGATTGGCCACGGACTGCCATCTCCAAAACACCTGTGGAACAGGTGTCCTGGGACGTGGTCTCCTGTTCCCTTCCTGACCAGAATGTGGGGTGAAGATTGCAGGTGACAGGAAAGGCTGTCCTGGGCATTAGGGTCTTCCTGGGCTGTCACCCCCGGCTCGGGGTTCAGCAGGACACATCTAGGGGGAGGGTAAGTGGGCTGGAGATGTGCCATCCTTGTCTTCTCAAGGGCTCTTTAATTTGGTGGAGCCGCTAGGACCCCGAAGGCCTCAGAGCACCACTCCCAGGGCAGAGAGAGGACCTGGGACTCTTGTTCATCTGCTACACAACAGCCACCCCAGTGACTCACCTCAAATGCACCTGCATTCTTGCATCTCTGTCCTATAGACGCCAAACCCTCCCTCTGCAGCCTGTGACAGCTGCTGTCCCCTGGGTCCCCTGGGGGTCTAACACCTACTACCGATGACTTACTCCTTTGGCTCTTGGCCCCCTGCTGGAGGGTTGACGTTCTGAGGGAGAGAGGTTCCTTCCAGGACGGGCTACAAGACCAACATGTGTTTGTTTTCTAATGGGTGGTAAGTGGTCATGGTGTCTTCGTTTGATGAGACCTAAGACTTGGCTACTCTCCCGTTGGACTCAGGAGACAGGCATTTCCACTTTGCGGGAGCTTCACGAGGACAAGCCACGTCCCAAGAACTGCTCATCGTGCACCGGGGCTGGGCAGGGAGTGGGGGAGTGTGGCTCACAGTCACGTGACTTGGGTTGTCTTCTCCGGCCAAGATACGAAGAACGTGGCTCCCCAGGAGGCTGTCCTAAGTGAATGTAGAAGACGGAGATCTCGTGGGACCCTGGGCCCTCACACAATCTCATCGGGGGACTCCTGGGCTTACCGTGTTGATGAAATGCTTCACCCCAGTCTCGAACGGGGTTCTCTTGTCTTGTGCTGCACAGTCACACACAATCTCCACAGTTTCACTGGATTTACGCTTGTCCCTGCGCGTGAGGCGTCAAGTCACACATGGAAACGGCCACACTTTAAACGGCGTTGACAGAAAGATAGGGTGTGTGTCCGCAGCCAGAGTCCTCTCCCCCGGGGCAGACCTCCAGTTCTGCTCTCCCAGGCATGAGGGAAATAATTCAGTGCCCGCTGGTACACCTGCAGCCCCTCCCCTCTGTTCTGGGAACACACACGTCCTTGCGATGGAGTTCATCTCACCACGGAGGGAAAAAGAGAAAATACACACGTTTGAGGACATTCAGAATGGAAAAACTATTTTGCTACAACACTGATGACAGTCCAGATAAAATTTCTCTCTTTTTCTCTCTTAACCGGGTAATTTACTGAGGTTTTCCTAGAGGGGAAGGGTCCTCAAGTGGAGAACCACATCTGCAGGGGTGGGGTTGACATCTGTGCTGGGGCTTGACACTTGCATGTCCCTTAGAGGTCCGAGTCAGGACGTTTACCTGATGCCTGGGCCTCTTACCGCTGGGGCGTGCGCGGCACCCTCGTTGGTCCATGCGGGGAACTTCTTTAATGGGACTGTGGCCGCACCAGGCGTGGGCAGCTCTGTCTTCATCGGATCTCTCTTTCATAACCGTTTTGACTTAATTTGCCTCAAACACCACCATAGTTCTGGCATGTCCTGGGAGGACATTCCCGGGCTCCCTGGCTTCTGGCCTCTTTTTGTGTGCGTTTCGGGCGCATGTCCTCCCTTCCACAACCGACACTGGTAACTGGTCAGGAGGACCAAGGTCTTAACTTCTGTCACTTTTTCCAGATGAAGGAAATCACTTCTGCATCCACCATGCAGAATCTGGGGTGAAGAAAGCAGAAACGAGTGTCCTGAGAGACGGACAAAGTGGCAACACACTACTCTCTCGGGACTGCAGGGGGGCACATGGGCGCCGCGGTCCACACTCCAGTCCAGCTCAGAGACAGGGCTGCATCCGCCCAGGGCAGAGCGACCTTCACCAGAACACTGCAGAGTCTTCCTACGCTGAGGACTCATCACGTGCGGTGAGTTCCTTGAGCCGGGAGCTCGCGTGACGTCTTAAGGGATTGCACGTTATCTGCAACACACAAGGTTTCAGACGTGACACCTGATTCATCAAAGTACGTTTATTGGTTACTTAAACTTAAAATTTGTGACAGAAAATTAGAACTTGCTAAGGCAATTTTTGTGACTTTATTCATCCCTGGCCCGAAGAGGAATCATTTAATAAACGGAAAGTATTGTTGTGGAGCCAGCTCAGATGCCCTGAGGTGGTCCCTAGCACCCTCCTGGTGCAGAGGCCGGCCAGGCCCCCGGGACGCCATCCCCTGGCCTCCTCAGGCTCCTCTGTGCTGGCAGGTCCCAGATGTTTGCAGTGTGGTCCCTGCGTTTGGGTCCGGGTCCCTGCCGGCCCTTTGATCTCCCCGAGACCCAGCCCAGAATGCTTTTGTCCCCTGGTGCCCTCTCTCCTTGGATCTGGTTTGTCACTCACTTAACAAATTCCCAGTAAGTGCCAGAAACAGATGCTCTGGGTGGCATCAGGGAGAACCAGGGACTGTGCTATGAGTCAGCTGTTCGTGAAGTCTGGAACTCTGGGGAAGTTGTTGCCGCGAACGGGAAGCCCTCAGTTGGAGCCCAGCCCCAGGAATATGGGCGGCAGGCAGCCCTGGTGGCCCGTCGCGTCCCTACTCTTGAGCCTGAGCCAGATTCACCTACGAGAAGACAGACGTGCCTTCTATGGCGTGATCACTTCTGCAGCTCTGGACATACAGGACAATCTCCGGTACTCACTGCTGTTCCTTCCCGCATGCTGGCAGGGGGACTCGGTTCCCCGCCATCTGCCAGTGTCCCAGCAAGCTCAGGACATGAAAGGAGGCTTCCGGGACCTGCCCGCGACCCACGCCTAACGTTGCGTTGTACTCGACACGTGCCTCCCGCCTTCCAGAAGTGGGTTGTCCTCTTCTGCACCAGACAAGCTCTCGTACCCATTTTTGAACACAATTTTCAATGAGGGGTGACACACGGTCAAGTGTGGAAATGCAAAGCCATGACAGGGAATGAGAGTAAGCCCCCTTCCACTTAGGCCCCCGTGTGTCCCTCCTCCTTCCCGAACTGGAAGGCTACCATGTGCTCTCAGAGGCACCCTGTGCCTCCGTGGCTCAGGTCTTGAGCAGGGTGGGTGTCTACTATCCGTTCCGGGGTGGCTCCGATGACATCACTGTGACCCGTGATGCCATCTCCCAGGCTTGGCTGATGGAGCAGAGCTGCGTTAACACCCCGCACGTCCCACAGAGCTGCATGCAAGCCTGTGTCTGCTGCACATCTGCCTAGAGCTGGAGCTGTTGTGCGCAAGGCCAGCAACACAGCGACTTCAAGCACTTTGTGGGGCACCTGGTGGCTCAGCCGGTGAGGCGTCTGCCTTCGGCTCAGGTCATGCTCCCAGGATCCTGGGATCCAGCTCAGCATCACGCTCCCTGCTCAGAGGGGAGCCTGCTTCTCCCTCTCCCTCTGCTGTTCCCCCTTCTTGTACGTGCGCTCTCTCTCTCAAATAAATAAAATCTTTAAAAAAAGGATTCAAACACATTTCGGGCTTGATGGCGGTTCCTGCCTGCCTGCCCAGGTTTTGTTGATCACCGCGCACCGAGAAACAGATGACTGCACCCCTGGCCACTGTGACAGTGATCCGGGCCCACGCGGCGGATGGGAGGTCGCGTCCCGATGTGCGGTAAATGCTCCTCTTCCACATGGGCATTCGGGCGTTTTCTCGGGCGTTTTCGGCATGTTTGCATATTTCGTGCGTGTTGCGGTCACGTCGTTGGCCTTTCCCTCACCGGCGTGTGGAAGCCTGTCTGTGAAGAGGAGCGGCGCGTCCGCGCGAGGCTCATTGTGATGGTGCTGCCCGCTGGTGGAGGTTCCAGCTGGAGAGCTTGTACTCCACGTGGGAGAGCGTGTCCGTCTGCTCTTGGGGGACGTGGATTCCCACTTTGATCGCGCGGTGGGGACGCGTCCTGTGCCGTTTGCCGTCACGGTTGGTTCCTGTTTCAAGCTTTCCGCGGTACGGACTCGGCCCTCGTGTCCCCGTGTTTCCTCAATGATGTGAGTGATGCCTGCGTCCTACAGGGAACCCTACGTGTAGGTGTTCGGGTCTGTTTCTGGACTCCCTGCTCCATTGTGTTGATGTATCTGTCCATTCAGTGCAACATCGGGGACGCTGACGTCGTGGTCTGCCCTGACACCTGGTGCGCAGGGTCCCTCCGCCTCACTCCTTGCCGCAGCAATCTCACGGATGTTGTTTTATGGTTTTTTTATCAGGACTGCCTGACATTTTTAAATTAATTTAAGTAGAATCGATATCCTCCTAATGCGGACTTCCTGTTTGAAGGTCTAGTGTGACTTCCCATGCAGAAAAATCCTTCTTTTGGAGCCTCAGCCAAGTTCTAACGTGGTCTTCACACATACTCTGTATCTACCATTGGACCTTTTGTCCATCCCACTGTTTCTCTGGTGGTTGATTACATGCAGACGGATGTGGTGTCTCACTCTTTACCCGGACACCTCACTGAATTATTTGGTAAATCATACCACTTCAGGTGATCAAGTTTTTCCCCAAGTATATGAACTTATCATCCGCCCCTGTCCTACCACCCTCCGCGCTGCCTCCTGCCCACCCTGGACCCCCTGCCCTCTGGCTCACCCTCTGCTTGGCTGCCTGGAGAGCTGAGCTTTGGAACACATCCCTTTTCAACACGCCTACTTTTGATTCAGTATCAAGGACCATTTATTCCACAGATCTTCTTTGATACCAGACATTTCCCGGCTATTTTGTGTCCAGTCTTGACAAAGTCCCACCTAACCCTTGCTGTTCTGCAGCACTTAGTGCGCCTCAGCTGTTTGCCTGCCTGCAGAGCAGCCCGGCCTCACGTTTCGGGCCAAGATCATGGGTTAGGGATCGAACACGTCAGTGAGTGCTCAGTAAGGGTTTTGCTATCATGAGAACGCAAGATGCTCTTCTGCTATTGGCCTTTGCAAGTCTCTGCGGACAGGTGAGAGCACAGCACGGGCTCCATCCTCACGCGGAGCCCAATCCCCCCTTTTTAGACGTCCTCCCCTTCTCCTTCAGGGTCACGGACGTGCCGCTTGGTGGTGGGCATTTCAGGCTATGGAACAGCAGTTAATTCTGCGCCCCCAATGCCACGCTGACGAAGCACCTTCTTCGTGGTTTCCGGGACTCTGTGGTCTCAGGGGCAGAGACTTTAAGGAGAACCGTATGTCGATAGCGTAAACAAATACATTAAATTCGACACACAGGAACTGGAAAATCACTATGCCCGGGAATTGCAGTAGATACTACCATTGTCATGACAGTGATAATAATGAAATTTTCACACGACCCTGGCTTTATGCCAAGTACCTGCAACGTGTTAAAGCCTTTGATTCTAAGAATGACCCCACAAGGCCGATATTCGCCTTGTATCAGGCTTTGGGTTTGTAAGCGGAGGTTGGTGTCCCCGTTGCTGAGATGCCCATTGGCGGCACATGGTGGAGCCGGTGGTCCTGGCCGGCTGTGTGGCTGCAGGGCCCGCGTGCCTGGACCAGTGCCCACGTGGCCGCCGTGCACCGCTCTGACTAGGCAGGTCCCGGCCTTGTGCTGTGCACATGGTCCTCGGAAGATGGCCTGCCCTGGTGCATGCCCTCAACGTCCCCGCACGGCATCCTCCTAAGGCAGATCCCAGATCGATCGTGTAGATTGTCACAGGTCCTTTACCTGCATCAACGTCTGGAATTTACTTTATGGGGGGACACCGTTTCATGAACTGCTTTAAATCGTGTAAAAACCTGACTGCGAAAACTTCAAATATTTGTCTGGAAACATTAACTGCTATCCCATGAGATAGCGATCTTTTTTTTCCTCTAATCTTGGTAAAAAGTCGGTCACTGATAGCTCATTTTAGGGGGGTTGAGCTTGTACTTTCCGCTCTTTCGTTTTTGTGTGTGGGGTGTCGTGTTTCCTCTTGTGGCAGGAGCCGGAGATTTCTTCTCTGCCTGTGAGTCCAGCCGTCTGTACCGCGCATGTGGAAGCCCACAGCCCAGAACCTGACTGGGAAGTCAACCGGCAGGCAGCAGAGTCATGCGTGAGGCCTTGACCGAGCAGACGATGAGCCCCTGAGCTGTGGCTCACGGTCCAGCCATGAGAGTCAACAGGAGAAATTCCACTGCAGAGAGATGGACTCAGACCAAGGGAAATACACTGATAAATTTTATCTCTGAGTGTGAGAACTAGATATTCAAGAAAACCAGTGACCTCACAGCCCATTTCCTTCGATTATGTTATGGAAATACTTGACCGGCACGAGCTACTGTGTTCCTCTGGCCTGAAGGAGGGAGCAGGACAGCATTGACACTGACGTCCCACGTCAGGCTCTTCGAGCTCGAGTTTGTCTGAGGTCAGTGCCTGACAGAAGCTGGGCTTCCTCGGTTTTGTGCCCTGTCGTGTCCGAAGGCAAATGAGGTTGGTACAGTCAAGGCAATGGCCTTGAGACAAAAGTCGTTTTAGAACGTCCTTTTCAATTCGAAGTGTACCACACTGGCATGAATTCCTATAGGCGTTGGACCTGGAACTTGGGTGACTGGTCTTCTTCTGAAACCTTATGCTCAGTCCCAAGGGAGCCAGGACTGTCACCGTCCTCTGGAGAGCTTGGACCGACTTCCCCAAACGGCAAAAAGAGGAGAAATGTGTCCAAGAGCACGAGTGTCCTTCCACTGAAGAAGCCTCGGTTTGCTCTATCACGGAAGTGCCAGTCACACCGGAAGACACATGTCATGCGAGGCCGTGGCGCACGGCTCGACTCTGCAACCTTGAACGCGTTCAGCCGCCGTGGGCTCCTCCGAGGATTTTATAAGAAGCATATGGACACGGGGAAACTTGTCTCGGAAGAAAGCGCCCCGTTTCGGTGATCACTGTACGCCCGCGTGCAGCGTCTCCTCGCGATCTGCACGGCCGCACATGCCGGCTGCTCCAGGGAGTGGCGTCTGCCAAGCAGACGGAGGCTGGGGGCTGCGGGCTCCGAGGCGGCGGGCGGGAGCCGTGTGGCTTGACCTGGAGAAGTCGCCTCCGTCCCGCGCTAGCCCTCGGTGCTCTCGGCGGCTCTGATCCCGTCCAGACTCTCCCTCTGTGTTCTGCACCCCCGGTCCTGGCCTGCACAAGCCAAACTGTCTTTTTCTAAAAAAAAAAAAGAAAGAAAAAATTAATTGCTCATTTCCTGCTAAAGAAGATGGATTTCAAGCATTGGTTGGTGTTACTACGAATGGAAACATGCTCACTTGTTGAGAACCTCAAAGAAGAGTCAAACCAAACGGCGGGCAAACGCGGTCCTTCCGCCCACTCCTGACTTGCAAGCAGAGACAATGACTGTGGAGAACGCTTTTGTCTGCCCCAGAGATGGTGGGTTTCCTCTTCAAAGGCGGGCTTGGGGGAGCTCGGACACAGGGGCTGCTCGGCACTGAGATCCTCTGTGCGGGTGCCGTGAGGGGTTGGGCAGCGAGGCCGTCCTTGGAGGAACGCAGCTGGTCACAGACCCCGGTGATCATTGGGAGCAAGTGTATTTCAGAGTCTCCCCGGGTGTGCTCGGACCCCTGAGATCTGGGTCTGCCTCCCTCTGTTTCTGCCCGTCTCTGATGGCGTCTGGCACACACAGCTGTGCGAGGGGGATCTTGTGCTCGGCGTGGTGCCTTCTGCTGTGAGGTGTTACGGCAACGATGGGCGATGGGGCTTGTCATGGTGCGGAAAGAGCAGCCAGGGACTCTGGGCCCACGAGGGTGTCCTCAGGCAGTGAACGGTGGTGGAAAAATGGTCAAAACCCACCAGAAAAGGGCCTGCCTGGCACGCCAAGGGAGGACAGTGGCCGCCAAACCTCAGTCCCCATGACATGTGTGTCACACGGGAAGCCCAGGTCCTGCCCCGCAGGAGTCCGCAGGGCACGGGAGAGGGCTGTGCTGGACAAGGAGGTGAGGTGCGATTGGCTCTTCCCAGAGCCTGGCGTGCCGGTGCCTGGAGCTGCATGTCCAGGGCCGCCGCGGGGAGGAAGCCTCAGTCTGCAGGAAGCACTCGTGGTTCCTGTAAGGTGGTTCATGCGAGGCGTAGACTTTGTGACCTAATCTTAAGAAACGATGCAGCCCCTTCTCAGAACAGACAGTTCTGCTCCCTCTGCGTGAACAAAATTATAAGGAAAAATTATAGGAAGCCTTGCTGGAGGTTTCCAGTGGATGGTGGTTTGAGCGGCAGAGCTGACTGCATTGTGCTTTAAGATGAAAGAGAGAAAGGAGCCAAATTTCTTCCGTGGGGGCTGAGGGACCCGCCCGTCCCTGGCCTGCCCCGCACCGCGAGCTGTGTGAGAAAGCCGTCCCCGGAAACTTCTCATATGCATACGAGGAATCATGCCATGAAAAGGGGGCGAGGGATTAGGACAAGATAAATTTATACCAGCTTTGCACATTCCGTTGACAAATTCGCTGTTTTTGCGTTGTTGCCCCCGACCTCCCGGTTACCGAGGGGATGACATTAAAGTGGAGAAAATGGCTTATTCTGTGCGATAAATTCAAACAGAGATGACGCACTTTGCCCACCAAGTATATCTAAGAAATTGTGGGGAAATGTCAAGCATTTCCCGAGAAGCTGCTGTAAATTCTGATGCTGGAGATGCTCGCGACTTCTGCCGAGCAGAAAGGGCCTTTGTCTGCGCGGGGCTGATGCTCAGCGTGTGGAGGATTATGAGCCGGGAGTCCCGGGGAAGGGAAAGAAGAAAAGTGGGGATGTGACAGCTCAGGCTCTGGCCCGTGGGAGCTGGGGGCAGGCCCCAGGGCAGGGCCGGGCGGTGGGAGCAGGAGGACACCGGGCGCTCCAGCCCCAGGCCCAGCCTCCTGGGCACCTGCCTCCCCCTGCATCCACCCTGCACCCAGGATGGGCAAAGCAGTGCCCAGAGGCCTGGGGTGCAGTGAGAAGGGGGCACCCGTATCCGGAGGCCCCGTGCTCCCTGGCAGGGGTTGCCACCCGACCCAGAGGAGTCATGGGAGCTGCAGGGGTGTCATTCCAGAAACCCACAGACTGGAGCCAGGGACGCTCTGTCCCGCACACTCCGGGGACTTGTCAGGGTTTGGATTACATTTCATTTGAGAAAGTAAATGAAAAGACACACAAACCCCACGGACACTGAAAACAACACAAAGAACACGGTTCTGCCGGTGGAGCGTAGAGGACAGCAGAGGGTTGAGGGTGTCCGTAGTGGGCGTCCGAGGGCGAGGGGTGGACAGAGCGGGACCAGGGGGAGGAGGAGGACAAAGACACCACATGTACACCCCGCGGCCACCTGGCCACTTCACCGTGATGGTCACACCGCACGGTTTCCTCGTGATGACCTCACAGTGTCAGAGGCTGATGGGGCTGAAGATGATGGGGCCGCTGGGTCGGCAGGAACCCCCCACCCCATTTCCACTCCCAGGGCCTCTACAGAGATGAGGCCCGAGGGTCCCGCTGCACCACAGAGCACCCGATCCCTCTCCGACCCCCAGCTCCCCCTGCGCTGTGCACACTCCCCATCCCCAGCCGCCCCCTCTGCCAGCGCCGCCGGCCTGCACACACCTGGGCCCCGTCCACCCGGTCACACAGTGATGAGCTGTGCTCTCAGGCCGGCAGGCCCTGCGGAGGGGACGGCAGCCCAGGTGCCCATGGGCGGTCCTCGTTGCTGACCTGTTACTCTGGGTTAACGTGCGACCACCGTGCTGATCCCCGCATCCCTGACTGAACCGGGGGCGGGCTCCTTCTCCTGTCAGAAGACGTCGTTGATAATCGTCGTGAGGTAGGGACCTATTGGCTTTTTTTAATGAGAGGTAAAGATTATCCCGAGAGATGACAGAAAGGCAAAGGGAAGCAGCCGGCTTCCCTCGGTCAATACCGTGTCCTGCTAGGGCAGCATCATCAAACTTTCATTATGCAACACGCCGCAGGCCTCGACGGGTCCCTAGTACCAGGTCATTGATCTCCTCACTTACGGGGCAGCCCACTGGGTGCCGCTGGGTGCGGGCCCGCCGCAGACCGAGCTCCTTGGGCGCGGCGCTCAGTTCTGCTCTCACGGAGGGAGAGCTTAGTCCTTGCTCACTGTGTGACAGAGACGGGGTTACTAGCGGGTGATTTGAGTGCCACGGGCAGATGGGCACGTGGGGGTTGGTGGGCCCTGGGCCATTGTTGGGAAGCCAGAGACAGAGGAACTGTCCCAACTGGGGCTGGGCCAGGATGCTTCCTGGGACCTTTAAGGATGAAACAAGAGTTTTCCTGTGTGTCGACAGGGAAGGTGTTGTTACAGGAAGGGAAGCTTCTACCCAGGGGTCCAGAGCCAGAAGGAGGATGACCCACGACCACACAGGCCAGGAGGGCGGGGGCTGGGGCATCAGGGCCCGAGGCCGTGGGCTCCTGCCAGTGGGCCCCGTCTGTACTTCGGAGCCCCGTCTCCGGTCGACACTCCGTGCACTTGCCACTGCATTTCTCTGTGGATGGAGAGAAAACTCCAAGAAACTGCAGCTCCCTCTAGTCGAAGAGAAGCTAAAGTTAGACTCAAGTGCTTCCTCGCGGGCTCTGGAGTTATGAGCTCCCGTGACCACCCAGGCATCTCCGGTCTGTGATGACGGGAGCGCGCAGGGGTCCTACGGGGCTGGCGGGGGCTGGTGGCACGCGGGAGGGTAGACACTCTGCCACACTATTTCCTTTTCTGGAAGAAGAAGAGAAGAAACGGCTCACGGGGGAGAGGCGGGCTGCGCGTCGGGGATGCGAATGGTCCCCCAGTGCCCCATCCGAGCCTCTACACTGGCAGGGGAGCGGGACCCAGTAGGTAAGGTCTCGGTAAGACCAGCTGCTTCCTGTGCGCTTGAAAGAGTGTTTACCCAGATACTGTAAACGCGTCCCCATTTCAGCCCCTGGAGGGGCCGCACGGCAGGTCGCCTCCTACTACAGCGCTGGGTCCCAGAGAGCAGCTTCCCTATTAGCCCAAGCATGTGGGCCTCGCACGCGACTCGCAGGAGGCTTTAATGCGAGTTCTGAGTCCACGAAAAATTCGAGCTTCAGATGAGCGGTGGTGTGGGCCCAGTTAGCACCGGTGGAAATGCAGAAGCTGCCGCGGACGGGGAGGCTCAGAACATAGCCCTGGGCCGAGCCGAAGCCAAGAACCACTGAGGTTAATAAGATGGGGGAGGGGCCCCGCTCACCTCCGTCTCACGCCACGTGTGCTCGGGGGCTGGTAATGCAGGGCCTCTGGAGTGTAGCCGGCGGAATGAGGAAACGAAGTCTCTCTGCTTCGTGCTTCTGGAACTCCTTGTTGAAACCGCTGTGCATGCCGCTGTGTGTCTGGGGGTGAGTTCAGGGTCCGGCGTCCTCTACTCCAGACCTTTGTCAGGACAGAAGGGTCAAGGGTGGGACTCAGCCTTCCAGCCCGTGCCTTGGGGATTGGTACGGAGGCCGCACCTCGCCAGTGTCCAAGAATTTCACCGACCCACACCTGTGCAATCTCCTTGCCGCTCCCAAAGTCTCTCCTTAGGGATAACATCATCACCCGAAATGAAGTGAGAGTTCGTGCAGCGGGGCTATGACTCAGTGCCATTCGATTGCACATCTCCTGTCACCCTCCCTAATATTCTCGTGTGTAGTGGCATTTCCTTTGACCAAGCCTATGGCTGCATTAGGGTCGTGGTCACGGCTGCCCCTGATTGCCACACCACAGCCCCCTTTGTGGTGGACATGCGCGCTGCCTAGCGTGTCCAGCCGAAACCTTGAAGCAGGGGCAAGACTCCAGAATGGCATGTTCTTCCTCTTTGGGGTTACTCTCCTGGGCAAATGGGCACGTATCTCAAAGACTTATCCCCCTTCTGCTGCTTCGTAGAGAGGGCACAGACACCTTGGTGCAACAGGTGGGCTCTGAGCAAGGGAGGTGACGTGGGGAGGGCCTGCCTTGAGCACCCCACACCCAGACGAGAAGACGCTTGCCATGCAGGGGTGTGGCTGGGGAGACCGGGCTGCCCAGCCCAGCTCTGCGGATGCGTGAGGGACCTTATGCCGTCACTGGACTCTGGGGGGGGCAGCCTTGTCGCAGGTGAGGGTGACTCTGAGGACACTGGAAGGACGTGGAGGCTGGGCTTCCCTGATCCTGGGGCTGTTCCAGTGCAGGTGGAGGTCGCTGTGGAGAACGGAAGTCCCCAGTGAGTGATGAGATCCAACATCAGGAATAAGGTCCTACAGATGAGGTGCCAGGGCTCCCCGTGCTGTCTTTTAGAGCACCACCCCCCATCTGGGGCTATTTCCTTACGTGGCCATCTGCTCAGATCAGGAGACACGCCACCACCTCTCTCGACAGGAGCCTTCCATTTAAACCTTCTGGCTGGGTTGTGGCCCTCGTATTTGAGTCCCGTGGCCGTTGTAAGAAACCAGCACAAACATCACGGTTTAAAAGGATAAAATGCGGGACGCCTGGGTGGCTCAGTGGGTTAAGCCTCTGCCTTCAGCTCAGGTCATGATCCCAGGGTCCTGGGATCAAGCCCTACGTCAGGCTCTCTGCTCGGTGGGGAGCCTGCTTCCCTCTCTCTCTCTCTGCCTACCTCTCTGCCTGCTTGTGATCTCTCTCTCTCTGTGTCAAATAAACAAACAAACAAATAAATAAATAGATATACGTAAAACCTTAAAAAAAACCCACAAAAAACAAAATGCGTCGTCTTACAGGTTGAAGAAGCCCCACGTCTCAAGTCAGCTCCCGGCGGAAGTCAAGGTGGCGGCAGGGCCTCTGTGCCTCGGCAGCTCTGGGGGGAAGAGGTTTCACTGTGTTTTCACTTCTAGGGACTCTGGGCTCTACTTCTGTGGTCACGTGCCCCCTCCTTCCCGTCTATTCTCCCGCTGCGTCTCCTGCCTGGACACCTCTGCTGGCATAGAGCCCACCAGACGATCTGAGATAACGTCTCCTTTGGAAGACTCCTTACTTACTCAAATCCGCAGGGACCGCTTCTCTGCAGGTGGCGGTGTCTACAGTTCCAGGATTAGGACCAGGAACAGTTCAGCTGATCATGTGCCTTCTCTGTCTCCTGCTCCTTGGGGAGCTCCATGTCCTCTGGTGGCCATTCACCATGTTGTGTGTCTCTGTGGACCTTCAGTGATCACATGCTCTCACCAGCGAACTCGACCCTAGTGCTCGTACTTGTGCCAAAGAAGATACACAGCCCCTCTTACTCCCCAGCCGACTTCAACATGACGTTTTTGGCCCCATTGCTGATACTAGCGTCTGTGAGCTCGCAGACTGATGTCTGATGCTCTTGCAACAGCCATCTAGCTCTGTCCATATTGCTTTGTGCCTTGAAGACATTTCTGAAACTTCCTGCATTTTAACTTCTTCCCCTCCAGAGTGGGTCTGATTATAGAGCCTTCCTTGTGAGGATTCCCTGGGTGAGGCATATACTGTCCTTAGCACGGTGCCTGGAGCCCCATAATCGTTTGCTGAGCACCAGCTGTAGTATCCCAGGGCTCTCCGGAGTGAGACTCACAATGACGAAGATTCTTCTCCAGAAACAGGACAGCTTGGGCTCCTAGGGGTAAAAGCATTCTTGTAATACTTCCTTATGCGCTTCCTACAAATGCAGTATCGGAATCTCCTGTCAGTCCAGGGTACGGGGCATTTCCCTTAGGCACAAGGACAGGCTGTGACGGAGACAAGCAAGGGACGGTGTCTCCAATGTCCTCCCCAGCACCCCCACTAACAGCAGAGTGATGCATTCTCTCCATCCTGACGCAATTCCTACCTGGGGGAGGACAGCCGCATTGGCATTGAATGGCTCGTCTGCACACACACTGTCTTGCATTTGTCTGGTCCTACTTTGTGAACTGTAAGTCCCACCCATTATGCCACGCCTCATGCAGGCTTGGGGAGAAGGCAGACGGGACTCTTCTCAGAGTGCAGGCTGGGGAGGGGAAGAGCAGACAGACCGGCGAAGGGCGGGCCGTGGGACCATTGTCGTGTTCTGGGGGAGATGCAAGTCCTGAGAAGAAGGGCTTCTCCAGCGGGGACCAGGCCCTGGGGGTGTAGTCATGTGCACAGAACTTCATCAAGAACCCATCTGGGCAACGGCACAGGCCTCTGCTTTGAGATTGCCTACTGCTCCATGGTATTAAGGCAAAAACAAATAACAGTAAGTGTAAAGTTTCGCAGGCGAGGTAAACACGACACGAGGCAAGGCAGGCGCAAGGCAAGATTTATTAAAGGCGTCTCGGGCAAAGTTTCGGGACTCAGGAGACGGGGAGCCAGGAAGGTCATGCCGGGAGGAGGTCGCACCCTCGGGCAAGGTTCCGCAACTCACGAAGGGGGAGTCGAGGAAGTCGTGCTGGGAGGGAGTCAGCGGGGTCTTTTATCGGGCCAAGGCAGGGCATGGGCTCACATCCATACGTGGTAAGGTATTTAGTGATCAGATGGTATGCGGGGGGGAGGGGTCCCGGATGCTCCTGTTTCCTGCGTAGGTATCGGGTTACCTTTGGAGACGTGACCTGGGCATACATCCTTTTGGTGGGAGAGTCAAGGGTTAAGGAAGCGGGGGAGGGGGCTGGAAGATGGCAGCCCCGGTGGTCATTTCTGTTGTTCCTCCTGCCTTCCCGGAGTCGCCGATCCAACAGTAAGGAAACCTGCCGCCCTCCCTGGTGACCCCTGTGGTCCGGCCAGGCCTTGCAGACACAGCCCTGCAGGGAGGAAAGCTGTGGCCCTTGGGCTGGAGCCTGAAGGGGATGTGCCCTCAGAAGGACGGTGCTGGGAAGCCCTGCCTACCCTCTTGGCGGGGCGGGTGCACAGCCGGCCACACCTGCCCTCTGTCAGCTGCACGGGCCCAGGCACTAGGGACGGGGTGGAGCAGAGTTTGGGAGCTGAGGCCCTGCTCTCTCTCTGTGCCGCACAGCAAAAGCAGACTTCCTGCTGTCCGTGCGGCGCCCACTCTCTCACCAGGGACGGAGCGGTGTGGAGAATCACACTGTAGGGCACGTCGGACTGGTGCTGGCGCCTGTCTCAATGTGGCACGTTAAAGCAAACCAGTTGGTACAGAGACATATGGGGCTGAAGGTAGCATTGTACGGTCTGGTGATTAAACCACAATCATTTGGAATATCTGCCAGAGGTCTGAACCTAAGTTCGCCCAAGAGGCAACGTGTTGACGCCCTTTTTACGACATCCCCCAGCACCCGTGAATACCGTGGCATTTAAACGTCTGACAGCCTGTCTATTCAAACCCCACTTGTGAGGGATTTATAACTCAACCATAAAAATCCACTCTAAGCTTAAGGTTGGCATGTGAGAACTCGGCTCAGGAGTGAATTAATTAATGAATTTGTCCTTTCTTTCATCAATTTGACTGACACCTTCACACATACCCCCTTGAGATGTGATCTCAACAGATCTCATAAAACAAGAAACTTCAGGCTTGGCCACTGCCTCCAATGTGAGAATGCTCACAGAAATTCCCACCCCTGTAGGAAAATGCAGTGATGGAAATCAGATCCCTCTCGGACCGCAACAGCGGGATGCTGCAGGTGGGCGAGCTGGGGAGTGGGCGCTGAGCTGAGTCCTGGCCGTGGTGGGCTGCCCCTCTGTGCCTCGCACGGCTCTATGTCTCGCAGCACAGAGGAAGCCCCGTGGGTTTCGTCTCCACCACAGAGGGAGTGTTCACTCTCTCTGGAGTGTTGGAAAAGAGCTACTCCTCCCTTGGTGCTCTCGTTTTCTTTTTAAGAGGGAATAACTAATCTTCTTTCCAATGAAATTTGCCTCCAGCTAGGGCATGCCAAGAGATGACTGCTTTTACATTCTGTGTTTGAGTAACCAAAGGAAGCCCCAACCCCACCCAATCTGAACAAAAATGAAAAGTAAACAATCAAATACATAAAAATTTAAAGAAAGAGAAAACACTCAAGAGGCCAAAAAACCATGACTTATGAGACCCTAGAAGGTCATTAGTGGAATGCAGTTACCAGGTATGAACTTATTCTGTCAATATTCTGTCACTCTTTATTGTTTTGTTTGTCCCCTGGGTGGGGTATGCGCCATTGGCTATTTTTCTCTCTCACCGTCAGGAACGTATGCTGCAGTTAACGGTGTAACCCTGAGCTGAGTGGAACTTCACTCCCCAGCTCAGGGACTCTTCCAGACACTGGGCGCTCTGCAGGTAAGAAGGCAGATGCAGGAGCCTCTTCCTGGCCACACGATATTGAAGTTGACTGTGTGACCGTCGGCTCTGGGGCAGAAGTTGCTGTTCTTCCTGCTGAGAAAGAAACCTTCCCCACACACGAAGTGATTCCATGCGAGGAGGAACCTATCTGAAGACTAGAGAATGGCCATCCTCGGACACGTGAGAGACAGACCCTGGAAAGGATGCCTGAGAGGGCGATCTCAGGGCAGGCTGGGGACGGACGGCATGGCAGGCGTGGAAGGGACTGCCCAGGCTGACACGGAGAGGGGATGGAACTCCGTCAGCGCTTCTCTTGGATGTGGTTGGGTTGGTTCCCACTCACGTGGATTCACGCAGCAGTGAAACGAGTCTGTTTTCAGGAATGAATTGATTGATGATGCTGTTAGTTCAAGTGAGCTGACTTGCGTGTGCGTCCCGTGCAGACTGACAAGGAAATAAGCACATGTGTGCTCACACGTGTTTACCGTGTAGTGTTGTGCTCATCTCAACCTGTATCAATCCTTCGCACTCGATTGTTTTAGGCTGAATTGTTGCACCTGTTCACATGTTGAGTGGTAACACTTCAAATAGCACTGTGTTTGGGATTAGGGTCACTGCAGATGTAATCAGTTAGGATGTGGCCAGAGTGGCATGGACACTGATCTGTGACAACGAGGGTCTTTATAGAGAGGGGAGATTAGGGCATAGAGACAGAAACACACGCAGGGAAGACATCATGAAGATGCAAACAAAGGTCAGCACGATGCTTCTACGGGCCTAGGAACACTGGAGATTGCTGGAAATCGCTGGATCCTGAAAGGACCATCAAGGGGAGGCTTCTCCACAGTCTCGGGCAGAACCAGACACGTCAACTCCTTCTTCTCAGACTTTGGTCCCCCAAAACTGTAAGCAAACACATTTCTGTTCTGTTTTTACAATCCACCCAATTTGTGGTACTGCATTGGCAGCTCTAGAAAACTGTATGCCAACAGTGCAAATAGAAACCCCTTTCTCTATTTTTCCTCTACCCCAGTTACTGAGTAAAGGGGAATGCCTCCAATATGCTCAAGGCATATTTCTGTTCTTATAAATATCTCAGTTTTAGTTCACTCAGAGAATCTGGATCAATCCCCTTTTGAATAAAAAATAATGGCCTCGTGAGAATTTGGCGGCCTCCGTACTGTGCCATCCATGCCGCGTGCTTTCTATACCCCTAGCCCCATGCTGAGAAAATTAGCCTATTGTGTTTTCCTTCAACACTGGTTGCCATGTTTTTTACTAGGTGATTTGTCACTCTAATAACTGATTATGATGGCAATCAGATCTTGAATCAAGACCTCAGTTCCCATGCTAACCAATGACAAAGACTGCCCGACAGAAGTCCCCATAGTGGTTCCTGAGAGCCAACCTCATTAGAACCAGCTTTCGGGGTATGATCATGAAACACAAAGAAAGGACACAGGCAATGAAGGAAAAGAATTCTAGTGACATGAGAAGACACAAGAGAAGCCACGAGATGAGGGAAACCATGAGTCATCAGGGTCAAATGGTAGAGGTCAAACAGAAGGACAAGAGAGACAGAGACAGAGAGACAGAGAAGCACTGCATAAGAAACGTGTCACTGAAGCAGAATGTAAACCAAGAGGAGCACGCAGAAGTCTCATGCCAGAAACAGAAAATCACGTTACATTAAAAGAAAGTAGATAGCAAAAAAGAAAAGAAAAAAGAAATTAGATAGTAAGTAAAGATTATGTCACAGCACTTGATAAAATTTGTAACAGCTTCCAAATCCTAAGGAAAAAACAAAACCCAAATAACAGAGCTTCAAATAAAGAGTAAACATAGTCAATAATTATATTTTCCCAATATCACAACAGATAAAGATCACATCTTAAAAATTGATTTTTAGTGATTTCTGTAGCCCATGATCTTTTATCTATGAAATCGCAAGTCCAGACAGTGTAGAGGAAGGTGTGTGGCAAGAGTCGGTTTCATAATTCATAGTTTGGTCTTGGGTTTTCAAAGTTTTCCTCATATTTTAACCTTAAGACTGTCTCTAACATGTCTCTGACGTTATTACATTACATTGATAATCTCATCAACTGATTCAAATATTCATATTTGAGGAAATTGTTATTTTGTTTGAAGGTCAAGGTTACTGGGCTTATGTCTCCCCTGAGAAGTGGTTTCTAGTCTTTTGGCTTTGTTAGAGGATGTTACCAGGCCCCTCAAAATGCTGAAAGGAATAGCATTCTCTCACCTCAGAAGACGTACTACAAACCAAAGGGAAATGCTTGAATTATCCACGTATTTGTTTTTTCATTAATTCAACAAGTACATATCGAGTATTTCCTCTGGGCCAGACAAAGTGGGGCACAGAGGCTCACAGACGAGGTAAAACGTGGGCATGGCCTAGAAACAGAGATGGGAAGGAAGGGAAGAGAAAAGGGGTCTGGACAAAAAAGAGACACGTGCAAGAGCCTCAGATGTATCCAGAAAGTCCCAAGTGCAGATTTAATTCCGAAGCGTGCCAGTTGAGTATTTAGCAAAGATGTGACAAGAGACAAGATTATAGAATTCAGTGTATGGACTGTTTTTGTGACATGTGAAGGAAGGCATGACCATCTGTAGTGGGAAGGAGCCAAGGAGGCCTTACAGCAGGACTATGAATCCGGAAAAGCAAGGCAGAAAGTAGCGAGCTAACTGTAAATTGGTTGTGTTGGTCTCCAAAGAAGTACTGATAAGAAGGCAGTGATAATAGTGTCAGGCGGGAGAGACTGTATTTCCCAACATGAAGTAATGCATTGAATCGCTGAAATTCCATAAAGGTGGGATAAGGGGTATGGTGGAGAAAGCCTTGGCTTTGGTGACTGGGTAGAAAATGTTGGTGTCATTAATTGGGGGAAAGACAGGAGGTAGAAAAGTAGATAAGAAAGGGAAAGGAAGGCAGAAGAGAGAACAATCAGTAGAGTCTTAAACACATTGAGTTTAAGAGTTCTGTATATTATTGAGTAAAAATAATAGTTCACACTATAATAGTTCACACTATGCTCATTTACACTAAGATGCATTGCATTTTGATAGTTCACACCATGAGAGTCTACACCATGATAGCTCACTCTATCATAATTTATGGATGGATCACAGTGAAAGTCGTACTATCATGGATCATGTTCTGGTAGATCACAACATGATAGGTCACACTGTGGTAATTCGCTCTGACGAACCACACCATGAAAGTTCACACCATGATAGTCCACACTGTGACAGGACATACTGATAACCTAGAAAACCTAGATTATGTCATGATAGGTGATACCATGATAAATCACCTTATAATCGTTCACATAATAGATTATGCCAAGATAGATCACACTATGTTAGTTAATACCAGGAGGTTCACACTACAACAGACTATAATGGTTCACTGTGGGATAGTTCGCACTATCGTGTCCACTATGATAGTTCACACCAGCACAGCTCACATGATAATAGACCATACCATCATGGTTCATTCTAGGGTACTTCACACAGGGTAGCTCAACTAGATAATTCACACTATAATAATCCATACTATATGGAATACCTACAATGTTGCAGACACGAAGCTGGGATTTTCACATATACTATATTGAAAACAATTACATGAGGGAGGTATTACTATCCGTCTAACAGGGAGAAAAATGGCATCTCTGAGGTGTTAGGTGATGGGCATGGTCCAAAAATTAATCATCAAACTTGATGATCTCACATCCTCTGGCCCTAACTCTTTTCCTGTTTCTGAAGGCTATCAGTGAAAATGTCTGATGCAAAGGGCCAAGCGAAGGTCCAGGATTCATGCAAAGGTTCAGTCAGACAGAGGGAGAGCATGTAGTCAGCGGAGGAAAACTTGTAATTCCATTAAATTCAGTCCAGTGCCTTCATCCTGCTGGAATGCCAGAACGTAGTTGTAGTAACCATGAGCCAGTATAACTTTCCACCAGAGTTATCCTGAGTTCCAGGGAAAGCCCCTGCAGGAAAATGGTGTGTCAAGTGGATGTCTGGCTGTCAGGGATGCCGTGGGTCTTAGCAGGACGCGCCTGTCTCTCCCAAAGACAACGTTCGCCTGCTCTGTGGCGATCAGTTTGCACATGGTAGTGCTGTTGCCTTCACTCCTGAAAACAAGCTGTCTAGATGTGTGCACATCTTACGGGGACAGGGAGGGATGTGAGGATGTGAGGCCGGGACTTGCTGATCTTGGCTTGGCTGCCTTGTTTGCTCTCGGACCCCCTAGACCTGAGGAGTGAGGGGGCAGCTCTCTGCCTCCCATCCCAGATGGCCATCTGGGTTTCCGTGTCTTCCTACCTCAAACTACCCTCTTCCCCAAAAGGTTTTTCAGAATTTGGAATCATTTCCTCCTCCTTTCTTCTGTGCATTTTTGGCTAATGAATTAATGCCTGCTGGACTAGATTCTCAAAGGTAGAAAAAGACAAAGGTGTGAAGAAAACACTGCTTAATATTTGAAAATGTTTTCCTACCACAAATGTTGGCTGTATCCATGGGAGTAGGCACACTCTTCCATGGAGAATGCAAAGTGAGGTGAGAAGAGGCCGGGCACTCTGGGGACAGGTGTTTTAAAGGGAAGTAGAGGCAGCAGGGCAAGGAAAGAAGACAGATAGTCAGGAGAGCTGGAAGAGAACAAGAGGAGTGTGGATTCCAGGAACCAACGGAAGAGAGAATTTCCGGACGGAAAGAGTGCTGATACGTGGTCAGAGAGTGAATCCCAAACCACCAAGTGCTTTAAAATGGTCTGACCTTTTCTCAAAACAGCAGACATCGAAGGCTGTTTCATGTCCTGGAGTGCAGACCTGGGAGTCAGGCTCTGGTTTGCCACCATGGGAAACCCCACCCTTGTAGGCGTGAGTTTGCCCACCTCCCCGACGCTGGCATCAGGCTTCTCAACCTGGGCACTGCCAGCAGTGTGGACCATCGTGGGGGCTGCCCTGTGCACTGCAGGCTGGGTAGCAGCACCCCAGGCCTCACCTAGTAGCTGCTGGAAACACACCCCTTTGGTGTGGCCACTGGAATGCCTCTAGACATTGCCCGACGCGGCAGAGAGCTGCAGGGTGGGTTCTGCAACCCCCATTCATACCCTGAGAGTCAGCGGGTCTCCTGTGTTCTGCGCCTGGCATGGCAACAGCCACACAAGGAACACTGTCCCTCACCCGTTGTGTTTGCTGCTCTGGCTGTTGTCCCTGTGCTCGAGAGGCTGGAGAAGACTCCTGGACTCGGGATCGGATCAACACACATGGGTTTAGAAAGAGAGAGTTCTGTCAACTGCCGACAGCACAGACAAAACCCTGATGATTCAACCCAAAGAAGAAGGGCCCCTGGGTGGCCTTCCGCCACCGCTGAGGTGCCCTGAAAGGGGCTGTCTGGACCAGTCAGTGGACAGGGGCAGGAGCGCCCCCCTCTCCCCTTGCACACCTCACTGAAGGTCTTTGTTTTCAACCCTCGCTTTGTTTTTGCTTTAACCCTCACAATTCTGAAGACCTATGATTAGCTTCGTTTTGGGGGACAGTGGCAATGGTTTTTGCCATCGATGAAAAGTATCAGTGGAAACATTGCACATATGTTGTTCACAGTACTCGTGTGTGCAGATGAAGACAGCCTTCCCGTGGCTCCTCTCCTGCTGGTGCTCCTACCCTGGGCTTTATGTAAAGGTGTTTCCTCTCCCCTCTCCTTCTCGGCCCGTTTTCCTCTGTGCTGCTGACACCCGTCAGGCACCCCCGGATGCTCCGTGTGCACCTTCAGGAGTGAGTAAGCCGTGACGCTGTTCTAACAGGACCCTTCCGCGCCCGCTGAAGGGCAGCCTTATCAACTCCAAAGTCTGCAGGCCCCAAGTCTACCTGACACCCAAAACTGAACACACACCAGAACCAAATATCTGTGGGATGGGTAAACAAACACCGTTGAGAATGGGGAATTATCCAGAATATTGTGTTTACTACTGTGGGCTGAGCTGTGTCCTTCCCCAAGTCATAGGATGAGGCCCTCCCTCCAGGACCTCAGAACGTGGCTGTACTTGGAAGAGGGTCTTTAGAGCAGTAATTAAGTTAAAATGAGATTAGCCTTGGCCCTAATCCAATAAGACTGCATCCTTCAAGATCCTACCAAGACACAGACACACGCAGATGACCCTGAGAGAACACGGGCAGCAGGCGGGCCGGGATAGCAGCATCGGGAAAAACCAGCCCCAGGCGCGCCCGGCTCCCTGCCATCCAGCCTCCACAGCTGTGAAGCGTAATTGCGTGTTGCTCCCGTGTCTGGGGTCTGGGCACTTTGTCACAAGCCCGGCAAGCTCATGAAGACACAGCCACATACAACCACAGCAAGAAGATTTCCCACTTCTGGGGAGTTCCTCCTCCGGTGGGATGACAATGCCCTCTGTGCCTGCTGTGTAGTTTTGAGTGATTACAATTCATTCATTCATTCATTCATTCCTTTAAGCCCTGTACTCATGAGGGCTTACTGTCGCATTCAGGGCTGGGGATGCCCTGGTGTTGCAGGCCCTTCTCACAGCTCCCAAGGGAAGGCCTGGACGGTTTCCCCAGGGCTCGGCCCAGTGCAAGGCCACGTAACTTGTGCCTCACGCAGGCTCCTTCTCTGTATTGTCCAGATTTAGGCTATTCTTAGAGGGTTTCATTTGCAAGGGGCTGGGTGCCCCAGGGGCTCCCTTCTGGCAAGGCCTCCTCCACTCCTTGTCTGCGCCCCTCCCTCTTGCTTGCCCTTCTTCCGCCACGGACGCGGGCGCCCTTCAGTTTGCTGCGGGCAGGCGCTGCTCCGTGGGGTCTGGGCTACAGGACGCGTGCGGTGGCCTCCCGCATGGGCGGTGGCTGCGGTTCTGCACACCTGCTCACTCGGACGCACACGGAGCGCCCTCGCATCGCGTTTCCGGTCTATTTGTAGTTCTAGTCGACTTTTTCTGAATTAGTTCATCAAAAAAAAATCAAAGGACATGTTCCCTATAGATCTATTTCTCTGTGGCTGATTAGGAGGGAAATACATTAACGAAACAGAATATTTTAAAAATTGGACAATTTCAGAAAAAATGAAAATGTGAACATAAATCTCTTGTAAGGACTCAAAAAAGAAAGACGACGTCGTACGATGCCGTCCGATGAAACTGACGGCCGTTTGCGATCTTTCTTGCCACGTACATTTATAATCAGTTGCAGTAAGTCATAGAAACAAAGTAAAAGGCACATCTCGGAATTCCCACCCCCTCGCCCTCCCCATAATCCATTAGTCTAAGAAATTGTCTTAAAAGCAGCATGTCATTATTTTGGAGTTAAACAGTTAAGCGTTTTTATACTGGAACATCAAAACCATATATGCTTCAAACACCAAACCTTTTTTTAATGGCTTTCAGATAAAACAATTTATTTATGCAATTAACAACAACATGCAATTTCTAATAATTAGCAGATAATAGTTATCTGCAAAGTACTTTATAAAATTGCCTTTGAACTGCATCCGTTCTGTGGGGAATCACTGAAAATTGGACTATAAAATTACCAGAAAATGTACTGCATTAACAAGAATTTTCTGTATTCGGTTTCTCTTCAAATTTATGGGCTCGAATATTTGTAAACAGTTAGTTTCGTAGACAGAAACCCTGTCACCTCACCTCTCTTAAGGGGAGAAAACACATTCTAGCACATTTGGTTATTATAGGATTTTTTATTCTCTTTATTTTATCCGTGCTTTCTCCTCTTCCTCCAACCACCCCCATAATAAGGACATTATTTTGTTATTATTTCTTCTTTGAGAATTAAAAAAAATCCCTAATATGCCATTTTTATTGGTACATCCGTTCTTCCTAATTCCCCCTTATAAACAATATTATACATTTAGTAATTGTAAAACATTTCTATTAAACCGAGCTGTCTTTGAAGAAAGAACAATAAAAAACATGAAGGAAAACACGTCAAAGGGACATCAAGAGGACACTGAATGTAGAGAGGGCGTTTCCTCCCCTTCCTCCGAGTCAGCCCGCGGTGTTGGGAAATGTCATTATTTAGAGACGCATTTTCGTCTCGTTTCTGGCAGAACCTTCTGTGTAACAGCCCAACTCGCAAACCCGGGCTCGTGTTTGCCGAGACCAGAGGGAGAAGCCAGGGACACTTGTGGCCACGGCTTGTGGCACGAGGGTGGCCCCGAGGCCCTGAGGCCCGGGACCGAGCTGTGAGGTGTGGGCCGCTCCCCCTCCCGGCTGGCCGGCGCTCCGCGATCTGGATGCCACGTCCCACGCTGAGCCTCCAGGAGGCGGCCGCGCAGTCTGCCAAGGCGATTTGCTGCCTTCGATCAGGAAAATGACTTCTCCCCGTATGAGATGGAAAAGTGGCATTACGAGGAGGGAAGACGTGAACGCAGAGTGGTTCTCAAGCTGGTCCCTCTCTGGGCAATTTGGCGCGCTTGTGGGGAAGCAGCTCCAAGAGGACGTGCGAGGGGGAGCGTTTAAAGGGACAACAGCAATGTCCCACAGAGACATTCTGAATGAGGAGCACAGTCCCCCTCTCGGAGCTCTGCCAGTGTCCTCTGCGCAGAGCGGAGAGCTGCCTTGTGGGGTGTGGACACTGGACGGTGGGCCCTGGGGAGGCCGAGGCCTCGCTCCTGCAAAACCCCGCTTCCGAACATGGTGTTGGCTGATCCTGCGGACAGGCCTCTCACTAATGCCACGGCAGCGCGGGCCACTGCTTGTCTCCCTGACGAGAAGCTTCCGTGTGGCTCTTTGCCCGCATTGTGGTCCGAGCATGAGGATTTCGAGAGCCCAGACACCCCCACATTTCCCCAGCCCTCTTCAGCCTGAAGCACTTGGGCCCGGGCTGGGCTGGTACATCTCCAGGCAGGGCCCCGGTGACTCCTGGCTTCCCGGCAGACCCCTGGTTAATCCTCAAGGGCAATCTGGACCTCCAGCCCCTTCAAACCCACATTCTGTCCCTCTCCTCGCTGAGTCCCCTCCTTGGGTAGGTCACCTGCTGAGAACCCCTCTGCTAACAGGCCAGGCTGGGGTGCAGGCTAGCCTTGGGGTGGCTCTTCCCGCTCCCCATGTGGGCGGGAAGCCCATCGTCCTGCATGGTCTGGTGGGGCGGAACCTCGCCCATGAAGCGGCGGGGCTGTCCTGACTCCGGGCCACCCCCGCCCCCGATGCTCCCTGACACCGCCCGCAGCCTTCTCCATGGGCCCTCAGCTGCTGGCTGTCCTTCACCAGCGCGCTCGTTCTTCCAGCTGAGTTTCGGGGGTCTGTATTTCTGGAGTTTGTGAAGCAGACGGTGGAGAGAGGGCCGTGCCGATGCTCCAGGAGTTTGCACTGGGACGCCTCTGCCTGCGAGCAGCAGGTGAGACGACTGGAAATGGAGCAGGAAGAGGTGCATAGCACTCGGGCAGCCCGGCCCGTCCACGGAAATTCCCTCAGAAGCCCACGATTCCTGATGCCAGATTCCTGTCTGCCTGCAGAGGCGGTGGAATGTGGCCCCAGAGGGGTCAGTCCAGACTTCCAGGCCTCGGTGTAGACGTCCCTGCCAGGACAAGACCCTGGTCCCCAGGGACCACCGAGGGAGCCCAGGACACCTCTTGGTTGACTTCAAAACACGCTCCACGGTGCATGGACGGTACGGCCCCGAGCGTCTCTTGTTACTCGTGAGGCACTCGGCACCTGGGTTTTGCAGAGGACCCAACACTCAGAGCACAAGGGGTGTGTGTGGGCGATCGTTTACTCAGCACTTTGAGTTCATAAGTAATGAGCTGAATGGAAGACTCAGGACAAAGCCTCCGAGGCAGCTGACGTGGATAGTGGCTGTAAGCGACATCTCCAAAGGACCGCGGGCTTCCGACCGATCAGTGTCCTGCTCTGCTGGGACGCCTGGCCCCGTAAGGGTCCCTCCCCTGGAGGGTGCCTCTGCAGGCCTGGCTTCTCCCCGCTCAGTGCAGGTATGCAAATGGGGGCATTCCCCGCCTGAGTTTTCCTCGTTAAGTGGCCCACCAGCCTTGGGCAGGACAAGGTTAGCGCTGCCCTCAATCATGTGAGACAGCAGACCACAGGTGGGGCGGGGGTCACAGGTCAGGCAGATGGAAGAGAGGTAGGAAGAAATGTGTGCCTGCTTCCCCGTTGGGCGTACGTGCAGACACCCCAAACATCTTCAGGGTGCTCACGCAGAAATCCCAGTATGCTTTTCTTTCCCTGCTCCCCCAAAATAAATTTTATAAGATCCTTTATATTTGTAATGTACTCAAACTAGAAGTTTCTAATTTTGCATAAAATGGAAGGTATCATTTACAAGCTTCAGTAACAGTCAAAAGTTCTTAATACACAATGAATTTAGGCGAAGAGATCATTTGCCGGACCAGTCGATTGGCAAAAGCTGTTCTGCCAATCGGCTTTTGGGGATGGTTTGGATCTAGGAATTGCTTTATCAGTGGGTTGCTTGTCCCCATATTGATTTAAGGCAAATTAATCTTCGATAAATTGACCTAAAGTTCAATCTTTCATTAGAATTTTTTAAATTAAACTTCTTATTTTGAGGTCACTGTGGACCCACAGGAAGGTGTAAGAAGAGAGAGATCCCGGGTGCCCTTCCCCCACTTTGCCCGTGGTAACATCTTGCACACCTAAGCCCAGTTTCACCACCAGGGTGTCGGGGGACACAGACAGAACTGCCACTACCCCGGTGCCCCTGGTGCCCACCTCCCTCCCACCCTCCGTAACCCCCCAGTGACCGTTAACCTGCCCTCCCCACCCTTCGGTCAACCCGGGAGTGCCCTGAGAATTGAGTCATATACTAGCCACATGTGCCTTTCTCCTTTTTGTCTCAGCAGAATCCCCTGGATGCCTGTGCAAGTGGCTGCAGATCCCCTAGGCACCTGTTTTGCCGCAAGCAGTGTCCCATGAGATTACACACTTTGTTTATCCACCTGTTTGGCTGTTAGGTTTCTAGAAACATCTGTGTACAGATTTTTTTGCGTGCACCTAAGTTTCCATTTCTTTGGGATAAATGCCCAAGAGTGAAATGCTGGGCTACACAGTAGCTTCACATTTAGTGTCGTGAGAAACTGCCAAGCTGCTTTCCAGAGTAGCGAGCGCATTCCCGCTCCCACCAGCTCCTGGGAGACCCCCCTGCTCTGGCCCTCAGCAGCCCTCAGTGTTGTCTGGGTTTCGTTTTAGACTTTTTTTTTTTTTTAAGATTTTATTTATTTATTAGACAGAGATCACAAGTAGGCAGAGAGGCAGGCAGGGAGGGAAGCAGGCTCACTGCGGAGCAGAGAGCCCAATGCAGGGCTCGATCCCAGGACCCTGAGATCATGACCTGAGCCGGAGACAGAGGCTCAACCCACTGAGCCATCCAGGTGCCCCCATTTTAGACGTTTTGGTATGTGTGTAGTGATATTTCAAGGGATCTTGATTTGTGCTTCCCTAATAATGTGAATCTTCCTCAGCAAAATGTGTGCTCGACTCCCGTCCATTTTCCAGTTGGCTGGCTCCTTTTTTAGAGTTTCAGAGTTCTTTATATATTCTGGATACTAGTCCTCTGACATTTAAAAAGTTTGGAAATGTTCTATCCCAATCTGTAGCTTGTATTTTCACACTTTTAATAGGGCTTTTCATAGAGAAAGCTTTAAAAATTTTTTGAAGAGGTCAGTTTACAAATTTTTCCTTCTACAGGTCATACTTTTGGTATCAAGTCTATGAACTCTTTGCTTAGTTCCTGATCCTGAAAATTTCCTTTGATTTTTTTTCTAAATGTTTTATAGTTTTATATTTGAGTCCCATGATCCATTTTGAGTTAATTTTTGTACAAAGTGAGAGGTTAAGGCTAAGGTTTATTTTTTTGGTTCTATTTCTTTAATATGATATCATAAAAAGTCTATCCTTCTTCCACCAGATTTCCTTTTCACCTTTGTCTGTAATTAATTGGGCATATTTGTGGTGTCTCATTGTTATCTCTTCTATTCCATTGATCTCTATGTCTATCCCTATACCCAGACCCCAGTGTCACAGCCCACATCACAGTCACAGTTATTCCTGCTAGAGAGTGAACATTGAAGTCAAATTGAATGACCCAAGCTTGTTATTCTTCTTTTTTTTCTTTGTAAAGATTTTATTTATTTATTTGACAGACAGAGATCACAAATAGAGAAGCAGGCAGAGAGAGGAGCAAGCAGGCTCCCTGTTGAGCAGAGAGCCCGATGCAGGGCTCGATCCCAGGCCCCTGAGATCATGACCTGAGCCGAAGGCAGAGGCTTAACCCACTGAGCCACCCAGGCGCCCCTGTTACTCTTCTTTATAAGAATTTTTTCACTCTGCTAGGGCCTGGACTTTTCTAGATAAAACCCTAACCCTAACCCTAACCCAAGCTTATCTGTGTCTACAAAAATCTTGCTCAGATTAAAAAAAAAAAAAGATTTTTTATTTATTTGTGTGTGAGAGAGAGGGCAGTGGTAGGAAGGGCAGAGGGAGAGAATCAGACTCTCTGTGGAGCATGCAGCCTGACGTGGGCCTCGAACCCAGGATCCTGATATCATGACCTGAGCTGAAATTGAGAGTCAGACATTCAACCTAGCTACCCACGCATCCCAACCTTGATCACATTTTAATAGGAACTGTATTAAACCTATAGACCAATTTGTGGAAGAGTGACATCTTTATTATGTCAGGTCTTCCATACCTATAACCTCATTGTTTCTCCCTTTATTTAGATCTTTGATTTATTTAATAAGGACATTGACTTTTCAGCTTGTAGATCACATACATCTCTCATGGGGTTTTATCTAAGTCTTTAACTTAGTTTGGAAGTGAGTATAAGTTGCAGCGTGGTTTTTTTTTTAATTTTTATTTTTTATTTCTTTTCAGTGTAACAGTATTCATTGTTTTTGCACCACACCCAGTGCTCCATGCAATCCGTGCCCTCTCCAGTACCCACCACCTGGTTCCCCCAATCTCCCATCCCCTGCCCCTTCAAAACCCTCAGATTGTTTTTCAGAGTCCATAGTCTCTCATGGTTCACCTCCCCTTCCAATTTCCCTCAACTCCCTTCTCCTCTCCATCTCCCCTTGTCCTCCATGCTATTTGTTATGCTCCACAAATAAGTGAAACCATATGATAATTGATCTCTCTGCTTGACTTACTTCACTCAGCATAATCTCTTCCAGTCCCGTCCATGTTAATACAAAAGTTGGGTATTCATCCTTTCTGATGGAGGCATCATACTCCATAGTGTATATGGACCACATCTTCCTTATCCATTTGTCTGAAGGGCATCTTGGCTCTTTCCACAGTTTGGCGACCGTGGCCATTGCTGCTATAAACATTGGGGTACAGATGGCCCTTCTTTTCACAATATCTGTATCTTTGGGGTAAATACCCAGTAGTGCAATTGCAGGGTCATAGGGAAGTTCTATTTTTAATTTCTTGAGGAATCTCCACAGTGGCTGCACCAACTTGCATTCCTACCAACAGTGTAAGAGGGTTCCCCTTTCTCCACATCCTCTCCAACACACGTTGTTTCCTGTCTTGCTAATTTTGACCATTCTAACTGGTGTAAGGTGGTATCTCAATGTGGTTTTAATTTGAATTTCCCTTTTTCAATTCCAATTTCTATATATTCATTGTCGTGTTTCAATGTTTGTGTGTTGACCTTGTGTCTCATAACCTTGTAACCCCACTTGTTAGTTCTAGAATTTTTTCTTTAAAGATTCCCTGGAAATCTCTACATAGACAGCTATGTTACCTGCCAAAGAGCAATGTTTTATTTCTTCCTTTGAATTTATACTTTTTATATCTTTTTTCTCCTAACTGTGTTGGCTAGTATTTCCCATAATATATTGAATAGAAGGGGTAACAGCACATATTTTTGGCTTGTTCCCAGTCTTAAAGAGAAAACATCCAATTGTTCCCCAACAAGGGTGCTATTAGCTGTAGGTTTTTTTTTTTTTTTCCTTTTTCTTAGATGTTCTTTTTCAAGTTTAGTTAGTTCCCTTTTATTCCTAAATTCCTGGACATTTTTTAAAAAATCATGAATGAGTATTGAATTTTTTCAAATGCTTTTTCTGCATCTATTTATATAATTTTTTTCCTTTAATCTGTTGATGTGGTGCATTGCTTGGATTGATTTTCAAATACTGAATACCTGGGATACAGCTCATGCAGTCATGGTGTGTAGTTCTTTTTATACATTTTTGGATCCGATATACTAACATTGTGTTAGGAACTTTTGTGTCTGGGGACTTCAGTGCCTCCTCTCCGCACAAGCAACTGACAGAACTATTAGAAGCAAAATCAGCAAAGACACAGAAAAGCCAGACATCATGATCCAGAACCACTGGGTCTTTTGTACCAAAAGTACAACTTTTGTGCCTACAGTCATGAGTGATGATGGGTCTGTAGTTTTCTTTCTTGTGTGAATTTTCTGTCCAGCTTTGGCATCAGATTTTTACAGATCATAAGTCTCCAATGTGTTGGGAAGTATTTTTTTCACTTCTAATTTCTGAAAGCCATTGTGTAAGCTTGTTAATTCTTTTTTTAAAAAGATTCTATTTATTTATTAGACAGAAAGAGAGAGAGAACAGCAGAGGAGGAGGGAGAAGGAGATTCTCCACTGAACAGGGAGTCCAATGAGGGACTCAATACCAAGACCCCAGGATCATGACCTGAGCCGAAGGCAGACGCTTCACCACCTGAGCCCCCCAGGCGCTGTCGTTAATTCTTTTTAAACATGTTGGTAGTATTCTTCGGTAAAACCATTCACACCTAAGATTTACTTGGGGGATTTTAAATTATGAATTCAGTTTTGTGATGCTCACCAGCTGACTCAGATTCTATGTCTTATCTTGAATTTTGTAGCTTGTGTATGTCAAGGAATAAGTGACTTTCTTGTAAGCTGATGACTTCGTGAATCTGAAGTGCTTATAATATTTCTTTATTGTTCTCTTAATGTGTGCAGGATCTGTGTTGAAACCCTTGTTTCATTCCTGATACTGGTGTTTTGTGTCTCTCTCTGGCATTCTCATCAATCTTGTTAGAGTCTTAAGAGTTTTACTGATCTTTTTGAAATCATCAACTTTTTGTTTGGTTGATTTTTTCTATTGTTTTCCTGTTTTAAATTTTACTAGTTTTTGTTCTTGCCTTTATTTTTTCCTTACTTCTACTTGCTCAGGTTTACTTTATTCAGCATCTGTTCTTGGCGTTTGAGGTGGAGTGTTCTGAATTGAGACAGGCAGGGCTATGCATTTCCCTCTCAGTGCTACTTTAGCTGCACTCCATCTATTTTGGTATATTTTGTTTTTATCTTTAAAAGGCCTACATGTTTCTTAATGTATTTCAATGCATCTTCTGAGCTCCATGGATTGATTAAAGGTATATTATTGATTATCAAGTGTTTGAGACAGTTTCATGTGGTCTTTTTGTTATTGGTTTTTAACTTGACTCCACTACGGTCAGAGCATACTGAGTGTCATGTCCGTTCCTCTTATGTTGGCTAAGGTCTGATTTTGGCCCAACGTATGGTGGATTTCGGCGAGTACTCCCAGAGTGCTTGAGAAAGGTGTATTCTGCCACTACTGCTGTGGGGTGTTCTATCATACGGTTGGATCCTGCGGTGCTGGGTCATGATGTTTGGCTTTTCTGTGTCTTTGCTGATTTTGCTTCTTATAGTTCTGTCAGTTGCTTGTGCGGAGAGGAGGCACTGATCCCGACACAACTCTGGGTTTGCCTTTCCCCATCCCAGGTCTACTGTGTTTGCTTCGAAGGTTTTGAGTGAGCTCTTTCTGGATGGTCTTTTGCATTGATCTGGATACAGCTCTGGATGCATCTGGGATCATTACGTCTTACAGGTGGGTGATTTGTTGTTCATTAGGTACTGTCTTTATTTGTCTCCAGTATTTTTTTTTTTTTTTTTTTTGCTCTTGAGCCCACTTTGTTTTGATATTAGTATAAATTACTTGATTTTTTTTATTGTTAATGTTTTTGTGGTTTTTCTTTTTCCACACTTTCACTTTTAACATAGCAGTAACGATGAATTTGAAGTGAATTTTTTTCAACAGCATGTAGCTGGGGGTATGCTATTTTATTTATTTATTTATTTTAGCAGTTGCAAATTTATTTTTTTAAATTTTTCATTTAAATGCAATTAGCCAACATGTAGTACACTGTCAATTATTTTCAGATGTGTGTTCAGTAACTTATCAGTTGCGTGTGACACCCAGTATTCATCACACCACAGTATGCTATTTTAATCTACTCTTCTAATCTCTGAATTTCAGTTAGTGTATTTAGAGCATTTACATTTGAGGTAATAACTGGCATGTTCGGGTCAGCCCACCATTTTATTACTTTATACTTGGCATGTTATTTGTTTCTCTTTTTGAGAAGGGTCACTTGACGCTTTTTCAGAATTTCATTTTTATTTATTTACAGTTTTTGGTAATATCTCTTTATGTTTTCCCACTCGTTGCTCTCCCACTGTGGCATATGTTTGTGGTGCGTCACACCACCTGACGTCCAGTGATGGAGAAGCCTTGCCTCCACTCAGTTCTGTTTGCCTTTCCCAGCCCCACACATGATAGGGGAGTCCCACCACGTGAAATGCCCTCGGCATTTCAAGGGCGTCGGTATGATGGAGTATGGGTGTGCAAGACAAGGGGTCAAAATTTGGCTGGAAAGAGACTCACGGGCAGACCATGCATTTACCTCTATGACCGAGGAAGTTAAATGTTGGCACCTAGTGTTACGATCTCTTGCTCTGTTCTTTTGCTTCATCAAGGAGTGAGGCAGGAAAGACGCACTGGAGTGTGTTTGACAAGTTATAGAAAGACAAAATGACAGAAATAATGATAAATAGTTATTTTCTATCTCTGAACTGAACTGTGGGCTTTTCATTCACGGCCAATTGTATAATTTCACACAAGGGTGAGGCATTTCAAGATCCTACTCAGGGTTACGTGCACCGATGAAGCATGTTGAAAAAACGTCCATTCACCCCAAGAAAGCAAATGGTCCCAAGAAACAGAAACATGTGTCTATACCACGTCAGTCACTTAAATCATCCGGGCACAGTTACTCCTCTTGCACGTGGCTGGAGGAGGGCACGTCGGCTCTGACATCCCACATACGCCCTCCGTCACCTGCACGGAGCCCGTGGTTCTCTGGCCTGATGCTCCTGCCTCCTTCCCTGCTGTCCCTGAATATTTCTCCCACATAACCAGAGGGGCGGACCTGGGGCCTGGGGTGCTGGTGGAAGAGCCTGACATCGAAGGAAGCTGAATGGGTTGTGCTTTTCCTGACTATGACCTTTTCTTACAGGAACACAAGGAGCTGCTGAAAATTCATCTGGACACTGTGCCTACTTCCAATGGGAGATCCTAAAAGCACGAACGAGGAGAAACAGAGTGCGTGCGACGGAGAAGAGGAAGTGGAGCCAGGACAGGGAATTTCCTTAAAACGGGACAAATGCCGCGCTTCAGACCGGCCACGTGGTCATGTACTTTCTTAATTGCTTGGCGCGGGTCGTATCTTGAGGCGATCGTGAGAAGGCCGAGTGGAAGCCAGAGTGCACTGGCGCTCGGGGCCGCTGCTGCCCTGCCAGACGCGGGGGGGGCTGGGGCCGGAGGCGTGGGTGTGGCGACACCGCCTTCACGCGGCCCTGTTGACTCTGGTACGTCGTCTAACCCCTCAGAGCTCCTGGCTCCTCGTCTCTAACACTTCCGCTGCCCGTTTCACGGAACCGCACGTGTTCTGTGTAAGCCGTGTGCGTCTGCATACATTATATTTAAAATGCAAGGTTGCATATAGATGTGAGTATTAATGTCATCCTTGAACATCACACAACGATGAAAGTAATACAGGCTTAAGTACCAACGTGAGAACGACACGTTTTGGGAGTAATCACGAGCTGGATTGTCAGAAGCCTAAGTGACTCTAGACCAGTTTTGTGATCTTCAGCAAATAACAAAACCACCCTGAACCATCAATTTCCTTGTTTGTAATATGAAGGGTTTGGATTATATGTTCCTTTCACTCCAATGACTCTTTGAGTGGTAAAGGCTGTAAGTGGCACAGGAGTTCAAAGAAAAAGAAATCAATAATGCGGGAATAATACGAGGAAAAAGAGAATACAAAATGCGGCGAAGATAATAGGAAAAAGAAAGCAACGAAATGCATTAGAACACAAAGAAGGGCCAAATTAGTCTGAAATACAGGCTATCTTCCGGTGAGCATGGTGACGGTTGGCCCCTGTGCAGCTTTCCATTTGAATGCTGATGATAGCCGCAGCCAGAGCGCGTGTTCTCGCTACCCAGGAGCACCGAGCAGTTGGCAGTGGGCTGGCCGTGAGGGGCTTCGCCAGCCGGAGCAGCAAGCGGCTCTGAGCCCGACATGAGGGCCACGCAGAGAGCAAGGAGGAGGAGGACTTCCAGCTGTTGTACCTTTCTCTGCACTGCAGTCTTCTCAGAGCACGCCACTGGGCAGAAGTGGGTGGTGCCTCCTCTTCTGGGCCCCCAGCACCTGCCCCCAGCATCTGTACCAGGACCTGCCCCCAGCACCTACCCCCAGCACCTGCCCCCAACACCTGCCCCTGCAGCTGCCTCCAGCACCTGCCCTCAGCACCTAACCCAGTACCTGCCCCCAGCACCTGCCCCAGCACCTGCTCCCAGCATCTGCCCCCAGCACCTGCCCCAGCACCTGCCCCCAGCATCTGCCCCCAGTACCTGCCCCAAGTACCTGCCCCAGCACCTGCCCCAGCACTCACTCTGCACATCATCCTCCTGCCCATCGCAGACCTGTTCGCAGCACCAATGCCTGGCTTGGCCCGGCATTGGCCAGCTAGCATCCTTCATCCTGGAATATATTGTTAGACATCGATTCAGGCAATTATTTTAAACTTTCAAGAGACACATCTTTCTCTTCCTATTTTTTCAGAGAAGACAAAATCAGAGTGTTTTTTTTTTTTTCCTAAATCCTCTTTATAGAGCCAGCAGAATCCAGACTGCTAAATCTGATAACACGTATGCAGAGCAATCCGTAGACCAGTCTCCTTCATGGACACTGCAAAGACAAACAGGAGAAAACACAAATCCAGTAGTAGATTAAGTAAGAAATATACCAAGATCCATTTTTATTTCAGCAACATAAGGGTTTTTCCATATTGAAGGATTTCATTAATGTGATTTTCACATCAAACGTTACGGATCCAAAATCCCTGGGACCATGTGCAAGTACGTTAATAAAACTGAACAGCCAGACCCACGGCAACCTTGCAAATAGGACGATATGGAGGAGAAGAAGGATCCCAGAGACAGGAGGAATAATTTTTGAAAAAACCTAAGTTATCCTTCATGGTAGAATATTGACAGGTGTCTGCACGGTGGTGGGGGCGCAGCCACAGTGCCGCAGGGCAAGGAATTCCGGCCTGGCCCTGCGCTGTGGGCTGGGTGATCTGTTGTCCTTGCGGGTCTTCCCAGGCTCTGAAGGATGCTGGCAGCACCCCCACCCAGTTGCGACTGTCACACGCCTCCGGACATTCGCCAGTGTCCCCGGGGGATGGCGTCGCCCTGTGACAATTCTCCCTGCGGGGCAGCTTGAGCGGAACCTTAACGAAGCCTGGAGCGCCAGCGGCGCGCAGGAACCTTGAGCATGAAATGCATCCAGTGGGACGGGGGGCTCAAGTTCAGCATTATTTAATTTTAATTAATTTAGATTTAAATGACCCCAGGTAGCTAATGGTGGTGCTACCGGAAAGCTCAGGTGTACGGCGACTGACCCAGTTTCCCTTCAGAGGTTTGTCCAAAGACGTGTGTGGACGGCACCGTAATTTTAATGGCTAGGAGATGGAAAGATCTCCAGGGCAGCAGTGGGATCCAGCCCGGTTCTCACTGAGGGGTTGCTACGGACATGTTCCTTCCGAGGGTTTGCTGGGGGCGGAGGCGCTTGCGAACGATGACTTGGTTCTCCTCGGCAGCTCAGGCACAAGGAGCACCTCCAGGCAGGCTCCACCGCGTGGGAAAAGTCATGAGGACCCAGACTAGTCTCTCCTGGTTTTAAAGACTCCCCACTGCCGCACCCTGTGTTCTGGACGTCAGAGCATCCAACATGTACATGTACTCATGTCTTTCTAAAGTGCCCCTGGGAGGTGGGGTTCTTCCCATTGTTCCAGTCCAGCCAGAACCACCAAGGCAGGGAGCACAGCGGTGAAGACGGAGGGAGAAGGGACTGCCTCCCGGGAAGCAGCCCCGACCTTCGAGCGTGCAGGACTGGGAAGGGCTCCGGTGCAGCGGCCAGCTCTCCGGCAGGAGGGAGTGCTTCTGGGAGAGCTCCTGCTCCTGGTGTGTGCCGGCTGGGGGGCACGCGGTTCTGAGATTCTACGTTAGCCGGCACGATCCGCTCTGGGACAGTCTATCTCCTGTAGGAATGAGTGTGGGACACGGGCTTCCGAGAGGCTTAGGTCGCAGAAGACAAGTCACGCATCCTGTCCTCTGCGTCCCCTGGTGGGAGTCCCACGAGATCTGCCTGAGGGGCGCTGGCGACCCCTTAGGTCCCTCTGATGGGCCCCCAGTTTCTCTTATGTTTGAATGTGCCTGACTCGCCTTTAGGGACGATTTTAACACGTGCTTTCCTTTGTTGAGAACTCCTCTTGTCTCTTCCTCAGCGCACGAAGCAAGCTGTTGTACGAGCCGTGGCCGTGGCTGCTCATGGCGTCCCCACACCCTCCCCTGAGCCTTTCTGCTCTTCCTTCCCATGGCTTTGTTTTGCGGTAGTTTCCTTCGGAGCGTACTGTGGGGCGTCTCTCACATTTGCTTTTGCTGCTGCTTAGGGAGTCATGGCACTATTGTCTTGGTTTTCGATTTGAATGTTTGCTGCCTTTTAAAAAGCCATGTGTAAAGTAGAGCGTGTCTGCGGAACGCCGATGGGCTCTGCGCACTGCCGATGGCTCGTCCCTGGTCCGCTGGCGGGAAGACGGTGGCCTCCGAGGGACAAGGGGTGCAGGGCTGGGCAAGAAGACTCTCTCGGGCGGGCAAGCCTACCTTGGACCAGACTAAAGCATGTGTAGTCGCCCATTTATTCAGCACGTGCTATGCTTGATGTGGGGAGAAGGAAGGGGTGGCTTTCCTTCGGACCCCACACTGGACAGTAACATGGAAAGTGACACTCTTACTCCTGAAAAGTCAGCGTGGCTGTTCCAGCTGTGCAGATATGGAAACCAAATCCTGGTCTTATGTGACGTCATCCAGATAGCTCAAAACTTGTACCTCCCTCCCTCACTCACCCAGGTGAAAGGATTTTTAAAAGTCAGTTTTTACACGGATTTGAGAAAAATAAATGATTTGGGGGGATAAAAAGGAAATTACCTATTTATTTAGTTTGTAATATCTTCGGGGGATGGAAGAAAAGCAAACAGTACCTCTTCAGTGGTTGAATCCTACTGTGTAATCATCTCAACAAGGCCCCGACCCAACATTGCGGGTCTGTGTGAAGACGCAGTGGTGAGGGGCTTTGGGCTGGTCTGTTTTTATTCTGTGATTGCGTACTTCCGACTATCCAGACTAACTCAGCGTTGCACCTTACCTGGAGACGGAACGTTCTCCTGTCCTAGTTATGGGGAAGTTCTCGGGGGAGAGCTCATGCCGCTTTTGTATAAAGCGCACGTCCTGATACAGATCAGGATCCACGATCAGGCGGGCGTTTTGTCTCGTGCTCCTGCGGAGAAAGGCGAAGGCGCCCATCACGGGAGACAGACCGCGGCAGAGGTCGGGCTGCTGCCGATCCGCTCGGTGGTTTTCCGTGCGGGGTTCCTGTTCTCCCCACAACGATCCTGCGGGTAACAAATAAGAGTATTGTTCCCCCGGTACTTGTAAAGAAGCTGAAATCGGGGAGTCCAAATGATTTGCTTTTACCAAGGAGATTCAAAGAACCAAGAGAAATTCAGGAGAAAGAGCAAGGGAGAAGACATCTCTTGAAGGTGACCTGCTGGGGGTTGTGTAAGCTCCCCGGCTCACCCTCAGGGTGTGGACAAGGTGGGTGTCACCTCTCCCCGTTCTGCAGTCGAGACCTTGAGACCTAGCTTGGGGTGAAGCCGTGCATGGGAGGTCCACTGCCCCGGGTTGGGGGGTTGCCATCGAAACTGCTAGCCTCACAGTTTCTCTTCCCCATCACGACGGAGTATTTCTGACGTCAATCTGGTGATTATTCTTAGCAGCGCTATTGCCCATGGTCCTGAAACGCACGGTTTTCCAAACTGAGGGCATGTGCTCAGAAAACAGGAATGTGCTGTGCGTGCTGATGGGCAGGACTTCGGATGGAGACTGCCTGTCACGCCAGCTAACCGAGAACGGGAGCAAACGCCCACAGAAAGGCACGGTCGTCCCCGAAGACAGATGACATCGAATGGGAGAGGAGTGATTTTGTTTTCTTCACCATTCTACTCCTTGCTCTGTGGAGGTAATCACTCAACACAGTTAAGACAGCTAAATCACATCACCGCCCTGCTCCCATCCGCTGAGCATATTAACCGCCTCCCGCGTGCCCTCTCCACGCTCCCGCCTCTCTCTGCCTGGTTACTGACATGTGTTCCTAAGACTGCGGGATATTTTATGGACTTCAAAATTATTCTGTGTGTGTGGTTAGTTTACTTTATATCTATGTGTAAGCTTGTTTTATGCTCTTTAAAATGTAATAAAACTAAATTATATATGATTCTCCAAGAGTAAGGAAGGTCTTGGGGAGGAGAGACGAGTTCTGCCTTACATGGTCTTCAGTCATTCACTCCAAGATGGTGCGTCCCCTCTGCGTGGCTGCACCGTGTAGGGAACTAAAGACATACAGAGAATCGCGCCTTCAGAGAAGTTTCTGGTTTGCTAGGGAAGAGCAGAGCGCAAGCCTCGGGGGTCCCCCTAGGAACGGTGCTGGAAGCCGCTGCAGAGAGAGCGGCTCAGGGAGTCAGGGGACACAGCGCTGTCTTCTGGTCCCCGCTTCCGCGAGTTCTTATGAAGACCATGTTGAACTGGATGTTGAAGGACGTACAGTTCTGAGAAGCAGAGAAAGACGGAGAATATTCCTGGGGAAGAGGAGAAACGGAGAAAGGAATTTTTGATGGGAAACGGCGGTCAGTGCATGGGTATATTAAGACGCGGAGCTAGAGACCAGGATGGATGAGGGTCCAGAAACCCGGCGTGTGTGGTCAGGGGTCCTTGGCAGACGTGGTGAAACTGGCTCACGTAGCTCAGGGTCAAGAAAACCTGGCTTGGAGGCTTATTCTGCTGTGTGTTGAGGGATGAGGGAAACCTCATCTCTAAGGAAACCTCAGTTTCTTGGTCCGTAAAATGGGACTAGAACAGCTAGGACAATTGCCCCGAGTCTGCGTATTTCCAGGGCCCAGCAGGCAGTCACCACGAGGGAAAGGTGTTGTGTTAAGGACAGAAACACCGTGGTTGAGGCCGCTGGGGCTCGGTGCAGAGAGAAGGGCACCAGGCGCACACAGTGCAGGAGAGACCAGGGAGGCGGAGCGGCCCCCCGCGGACAGGGACGCCTGGGCAGGGTGGAGGTTTCGGGCAAGGATGCAGAGAAGCTCAGGGGCGCGCACCGCGGCAGAGCCACGGCACGGGTAGACCCGGCATTCAGACATGGCTCCTCTGAAGGTCGTTTTACAGAAGTAGGAGGAGGAAAGCAAATTCTAGAAGCTCCGTCGTGGGGAAGTGCCGTCCAGGAGACGCGTGTTCGAGAGCTTCTGTAAGTCGGTGCAGAACCGGCCACCGTGCGACTGTCGTAGGGGCTCCTGCGAGCAAGGTGGGAGGTGACGGCAGGAGGGACCGAGGGAGGAACCGCACCGAAGTCCCCGGCCGGGCAGAGAGGAAGGACCCACGAGAAGGGGGGCGGCGTGGCGGGGAGAGAGAGGTCGCGGCAGACGGAACTGAAAGGACACTCTGTGCTCCGGCCGCGATGGGAGTCGGGAGATGGGTTTTCCCCGGGAGACGTGCCGGTCCTCTGACGTGGCTCTCTGCCGCGGACACACTGTGCTCTCTGGGCTTCAACGCCACCGAGGCCCTTTGCGTGCTGACAGGAATTTCTCTGTGGATGGCCGTTCTTTGCCGGAGCTCTGGCTGGGACGAGGACTTCTCACACCAGCGCAGGTTCGGATTTTACACCATTTTGCTGCTTAACCAGCATGACTCTGACGTGAAGGGCTGGAGGTCCGCGTTTCAGAAGCTACGACTCAGGTTTCAAATTAAGCTGCTACTTAAAGTTCGAGATAATATCACAGAAGGCAGCACACGGCTGGCATCAACTTCTTGACCTTCCCAGATCTCTCCCCCGGGACGGCGTCTCCCGGATGACACGGATGTCCCAGATGCTGAGGGTGTCCTCCTCTTCAGGCGCCTGCACAGCCACTCGGCTGCTCCGTGCCACCTCCAAATGGGGCCGCTGGGGGAGGGCATCCGGCGTGAGGGCTGACAGGTCGGGCGCCACTAGTGGAGCTGGAGAAGGGTGTCCATCGGGGATGCTCCGTCTCTGTTGGTCACAACCTCTTTGCAACAAGACCAAAGTGTGTGTTCCTGGAGTGGCCCCTGAAGGCACAGGTTGGAAAGAGGCGGTGGCCAGGGCAGGGAGCCGTCCCCGGCGGGATCGTGGCCGGACCCGCCTTCTGGTGCACCCGGACGGTGAGCGCTCAGGGACCACGGCTCCGTCCGCACCCCCAGCTGTGGCATCGTGTCTGTTTGTAGCTTCAGAAAGCCCCTGTAACAAGACACTATATTAGGGAGAATTTGAGGGTCTGTGCAGTAGAAAAAGTGAGTTCTTCTACACAAACATGCCAATGGTTAACATCCTACCATATATTCCTCCAGTACTTCTGGGCACACGTTTTTGGAGTGTTTGTGTAATTATAACCCCACCCATTAGTGCTCTAATCTCTCTGCTTGTACCTGACAGATGCCCCACATACTGCACTGTGATGAGCAGATCCCCCGCAGAGGACGACCTCTTCCCACGGATGGAGAAAGTCTTTACTCCTCCGGCTGAGGACCGGGCTGTGCGGCAGAAGGCCTGGGAGCCAAGTGTGTGAGCCGAGGGCTCCGTTATCGTCATGAACGTCCAATACAGCCCTGACAGTGGGCAGACTGAAATTGGCTCTTGTACATTCGATGAAACTCAATTAAAAATGAGTTGATCTGAAAAACCAGAAAGTACCTAAGACTCGAGAGCAACTTTACTTGGGTTTAAATTTAGATTGTGCAGCAGTAGGTGGGCCGGCAGGAAAGCCATGGCAGAAATCAGATGGAGGAAGGCCAGCTGGTTTGGAGGCATCATCGTTAGGGGAGTAGGACAGATCTAAACCCTCAGTAAATGAAACTGCCATCTGCGTGGAACAGCAAATCAGAGCTCGGGGCAAGGCTGAGATCCCATACCAGGCCCACCGGAGACTATCTGGTGCTCCTGTCGGAGCTGGGCTCAATCTGAGTACTCTCTTCCTATAGCCCAGCGCTGGCGTGTACATAAGGATGAGCATCACACGTGCGGGGGAGAAGCACATCTTTTCAGGCTGCCCAAATATCGTACCCATGAGGAATGATGATTCTCAGGAAAGTATCACCTATGGAGCCTTCCCAGGGGTTCTGCCCAGGGGATCTGTTGAAGGGGTCTGTCCGGGGGGCCTGTCCAGGGGACCTGTCCACGGGTCTGTCCAGGGGAGCTGCCCAGGGGTCCTGTCCATGGGGTCTGCTCAGGGAAGGGGAGCTGTCCAGGATAGCTGCCTACACATGGTGCATGAACGCTGTTCAAAGCCTCCCCTGGGCATCTGTCCAAGGAGGCTAGGGCACTGCCCACTGGACACCGGGTCTGCCTCTATTCCAGACAAAGCCTCACTCCCAGGATTATTCTTGCTCAGACTGGCTGGCAACACTCTGGGGTCCCATGGGTTTCCTGAGGTACAGCACTTCTCCAGAAGGACACACATTGCTCAGGACAGGGCTAGGACAGTTTCACTGCAGCAAAAGGATGCACACAGGACCGGCCACCAAGAAAGGACCTGGGGCAGATCTGCGACTGGGAGGCTTTCATCATCCCCAGGGACAAGGTGCCCCCGGCCCCAAGCATAGCTATATCCTCAGAGTCACCAGCCCAGGAAGCAAGCCAGTCTGCCGTCTGGAGTTTTTACTGGGGCTTTGCTAGGTGGTCATGACTGATGCCAGCTCTGACTGGTCTCCAGCCCTGGCCCTCTGTGAGGTGTGGCTGCTCTCCTCTGGCTTGAAAGCCCTCATATGGTCGTACTTTCTGGTGGAACCAGCCCCTGTTGGGTCCCCTCAGTAGCACTGAGCCTGGTGTGATCCCAGGATCCACCGTGAATTACAAACCCTTCCCACGACTCAGGACATGTCAAGAATAGAGAGGTAACCTGCCAGGAGCCATGGAATGGCCAGAGCTCTCTTTGGGTAAAGCTAATTCACTGCACACTTCCTGAACTCCATTGGACACCCAGTGACTCTAAGAACAGGTGACATATTTAAAGAGGGTCTTTGACCAGAATCTGCCAGTTGCCGAAGTGAGGCTCCTGTTAGGCCTGGATGATATGCAGGTGCTTCAAGCAAGCGTGAGGCCCGCGAATGCTAAGAGAAGGTACAGAGGGAGAAGCAAGCGCCTGTGTGTCAGCTGACCGCCGCCGGTCCCCAGCACGCGGCCCCATGACCACCGCACATGGCAGACGTGGTGCTCCGGCCAGCAGCCCAGACATCTTCAAGCACAGCTCAACTCCTAGATGGGTTGACCCTCCCAATGGGCAGCAAGATCCTGCTGGGGCAGGAGACACCAGCCCTCCCATTGCTCTGAGCACATCACGTTCCCAGGTCACCCTGAGAGCGTGAGGAAGCCTCCCTCCACATGCCTGACAGCTGAAACACCCGAGCGTCTCGCACCTCTGATGAAACAGCTCACTATCCAGATGACGGACCCTTACTTGCTAGTTGTGGAAGATTTTCTTTGTACACAATTTTGTGCCAGTTACTACTTTTCTCTAAAACAATCATGGTGGGGGTGCTTGGGTGGCTCAGTGGGTTAAAGCCTCTGCCTTCAGCTCAAGGTCCTGGGATCGAGCCCCGCATCAGGCTCTCTGCTCAGTGGGGAGCCTGCTTCCTCCTCTCTCTGCCTGCCTCTCTGCCTACTTGTGATCCCTGTCTGTCAAATAAATAAATAAAATCTTAAAAAAAAAATCATGGCAGCCTCCATCCCTGATGCCCATTGCCCCATCCTCTGCACACAATTGTGGTGTCCACTTTCCGGCCACAGTCGGATACCGGGATGTCCCCTTGCAGACTGTGGTCTGGCCTCAGCAAACTCTTGAGCCTGCCAGGGTTCCCCAAGTCTCTCCCTGGCTGGACACTTTAGGCACACTAAAGACACTTGCCATCTTTGGAAGGAGGTCGTTTATTCCTCTGGGATTCGTCTCATCATATTACTTGGACTTGGGAATGATGTTAGTGACGTCGCTACGTACATGAAGGCCATGTTCTCGTAGGTCCTCACATCGGCACAATTCACAGTGACGTAGGACTCCTTGCCTAAATAGCTCGATGTGAGTTAAGGAAATACACAATCAAGGCAGCACACATGAAGAATGTGTCAAGGACCCGGTGGCGTGACAGTGGAAGCTGAGGTCCACATGATCTTTACCCTCATTTTCCATTAACAGAGCCACGAAAACATGCACAGAAAAGTCTATCAGTGAACATCTACGAAGCCCCCCAAACGGACCCCGCACCACTAGGACATCAGGCAGGCAGTCCTTGGTAGGACTGAGAAGCTCCCTGGTGGCTGAGGAAGGTCTCCAGACTGCAGTGTCCATCTGAGATGGGTGCAAAATTGAAGGGGGAGTCTGAAAAGTTCAGACATGAAAATAAATAATGCAAATTTAAATGCAATTAAAAAAATCAAAAAATTTAAATGCAATTAAAAAAATCAAAAATTGTAAATGCAATTTAAAAAATCACATTTATACCCCTAAAATTCAATGTTGGAAACTAGCAACCTGGTAAAAATAAAGGTAGGATTGGTAGCAACGTCCTGCAGAGCCACATCAGCAGAAGGTAAAATCAGTATGAGTGATCATGTCTTTTGACAACCAGCTGATGGATTTTTTCCTCTAATGCTTATTTATTAAGAAGCGTCGCACTGAGTCTTTATTTGGTTCCATTGCTGAGATTTCTGATGTCCCTTCAGTGCTGTGCCCGAGGTGAGCACCTGCCTGCCGCCCCGACTCGGCTGGAAGAGAACATCAGGCGGAGGTCTTGCCTGCCTCCTGCCTCTGAATTCACACATCGGCTCCCAAGACAGACGGTGAGGGAGTGAGTGTGCAGGTCTACGCAGGTCTCCATCCTGAAGTCATTTATTCAGGGGTGTTTGCTGAGCACCTACTGTGAGTCAATTTCTCACCCCTCCAGGAGTTCGCAGTCTAGCGGGGGCCAAAGATGGCGGGGCTTGACGATGCTGCCGCCTCGGGCCGCTGGTGGGGAAGCACTCGTTGAGGGGAACAGGGGGACCCCACGTAGTTTGTGCTCGCTGCCTCCTCAGCAAAGGCTGAGATCTGGAGGCTGTGGGAGGCAGCAGGGGTGCAGGGAGGAGGAGGGGAGAGTAGCTGCTGGAGGAGACCCGGGCCTTGACTGGAGCTGAGGACGAACTTGGCCTCCGCTGGCGTGGCCCAGATGTGACACGTGGAGGGTCAGGCAGCTCCCCTCTGTCCGCGCCTCTGAGCTGACTGCTGGGGGAAGAGGCTGCCACGGGGAGGCTCCAGCCGGGCCCCGAGGTGGTGTGGGTTCATAGAACACACGAGTTCAACCCACCCGAGGAATTTTGGAGGAGGAAATAACGCAGGTGGGCAGGGTTGGCCCGAACACGTGTTGACCAGGAAGATACCTAATGCAAGGAGTGGGTTCAGCAGAGCACAGACCAGTGGATAAGCCGGGATGACCTCGTGGACTGGCATCCGTGAGCATTACGTGGGATGAGGCGGTGTTGGCCTTTTCCTTCTGCTCTGAGCATTTCTGGGAGCAGCTACCACACACTGCCAGCCTGCTCCCGGTGGCCTTCCTGCAAGGGGTCTGCGGTCTCTGCTGCCGGAGAGCTGGGGTGTCCCCCTGCACCGCGATGGGCACACATGTCCTGTCCATCCTCCTGAGCTCATGCCCGTTCCAGAGCCTGATGGGAACCCTGGCCCATCACACGTGACGTCATGGCTGTATTTCGAGACCACTGGGTCACATACCAGCATACTGTAGCAGGCGTGTTTGATCTGTGGGACAGTAACAGGATAGAAACTCACATGATACAGTCTTTCGTGGCATGAAATAAAAATCTTCCCTCTCTTCTCTTCTCACACCTCCTTACTTGCAGTCTTTCGTGTCCAGTCCCCGTTTCTCTCATTCCTTCCTTTCCGCATCTCGGCTTCATGCTCCCAAGTGGGTCTGAGGATCCTGGCTTGATCACCAGCATGCCATATGTCTTTTGGGGCTTTCCCCAAGTTTCCCCTCAGGAAGCATGACTGCGGGGCAGGGAGCTTGGGATGACTGCCTCCGGAAAGGTAGAGTGATGTCAAGAATCAGAAAGAAGACAGCGGGGAGAGAAAGGACAGACTCCAAAGTGGCCAGGCCACAGCTCCCAGCTGTGCACACAGATGTGGATGGGCGCTGCGGGAAGCTAGGCAGTCCATGTGGTGGGCACCACTGATCAGTAGACCTTAAGAAAAGGAGATTTCCCTTGCTAATGGGGTGGGCCTCGTCTAATCGGGTGAATCCTTAAGAGCAGACACTGGGGTTTTCCGGAGGAGGAGTGTCCTCAGGCCTGCACTGTTAGCTCCTGTGTGAGTTTCCGGCTGGCCGGCCTGCCCTGCCTGATTCTGGACCTGCGGGTTCCCACTTCTGCCTCAGCCAGCTTCCTGCATGTGTGTCCCCTCTTGTCGGCATGTGTGTCCCCCCTTGTCTGCATATATTCCATTCAGAGTGTGGGACAGAAGCAGTCGGTTCTACACATACGTGTGCAGGCCGGCACTGCAGACACACGCGGACTCTCCCGCCCCAGCCTACTTACAGGATGACTTAACACGTTTGCCGGGAAGTGCGGTGTTGCTGGAAAACGTACCTACGAACAGGGTGTGTACGTGGCACTGAACCCCTGGAGGAGGCTGGGGGGCTCAGAGGCCATCGCACAAACTGCCCGGCTGTGTGAAGCAGACGGGGGCGGGGACGTGAACCGCAGACTCGCAGGCTGGTTGCAAAAACCTGGGCGGGAGGACGGGGTCAGGAGGGCACTCAGGCAAAGAAGGGGGGGATCGGTGTTGCGCAGGACTGCGCCCCAAGGGGGACAGCGTCTGCAGGGAGGGGACGAGTACGACCCATAAGCCGCGAAACCCGACATTCAGCGAAGGGCTGAGGCGGTAACCAGGTTTCCACTGGTGCTCACAGGCAAGTGCGAGGAGGACAGAATGTTGGGAGAAGGGTTACGTACAGGTTTCATGCAGGTTCCATAGAGGGAACCACGCCTGGATGATCTGGGAGGCTCTCAGTCCATTCAGGCTGCAAGTGCTCCGAAAGTACGAGCTCCACTGTGAGGGTTGGCCCCCGAGCAAAAGCTGAGGGTGTGGCTGTGGCCACCTCCGTACACAGAGCTCCAAAGGACCCGAAGGCCGGAGGCATCGCTCACACAGAAGCCTCCGGAGGAGATGAAGGGGGGCAGAGAGACGCCTCAGTCCACCAGAGAGCGTCCCCTGTTGCCGGCCAGGCCCCCGCATCTCCGAGTAAGGGCCCGAGAGATGGGGGCCGCGTCCGCCGCACCTGCGGCCGCACCTGCTCTCTGGGGTAGTGGGGCCTGTGGCACTCAGGCAGGGTCCCCACGCTTGTCCAGGACTTCAGGTCCTCAAAACGCTGCCACTGTGGTCTGAAAGGCAAGGAGAGGTCACAAAGTGAAAGAAGGCTACCAGATCCCCAAAATCCGACAGGCAGGAAACAACCAAAAAACCCCCACTCAGCAGAAAAGAAACGTTATCTTTCAAGAGAAAAGAAAAGAAAGATGATTCTGGGACAGAGCCGCGAGCCATAGGGGGCCGACCTCACACCTGGAAACCCAATGAGCTTCTCCATTTCGAAATTGCTTGGGGCCAGTGACTCCTTTTCTTCCCATTTTCTCCCCTTTGAACCCAAATGTCTGCAACTGGTACCCAATATTCACCACATCACTGTATTTTGAGGGCGGATAGTTGCACGGGTCCAGAGATGAGCTCTTTGGCCTGGCATGGGTCATTCTGAGGATTCTGAGGAGGATGAGTGATGCAACCTCGTACAACATTTTAGGAAGAGATTACACAACATATGGGCAAGAGCTGGCACTGTTGTTCCCCAGACCCTGCTGCACGCCTGTTCATTCGAAGCACTGTACTTCTGTGCACGGCTACGGTACTGACAGGTACTGTTGCCACTATGACTTTTAAAGGCCAATATAAATGCAAATCCGACATGACAATCTTAATGAGTTTCATTTTCTTTTCAGAATAAAAATGAGGTTCATGATAATTCTTCCCATAAAAGATTATATCATAATCCCACATTTTACTAAATTATTCTTATCACCAATTAGCAGAAAGTCATTTACATATAAATTTTAGGCTAGTCTAGTCTCACAGGAGCTTGGGAAGTTACCGTGAATCTGGTAATATTATCCCATTTCATAGAAAAGAAAATACTTGGAGAATCGAGCCTAAGGAAACACCGCAAGGCAGTGGCTGGAGTGGGAGTGGGACAGACGTCGCCAAGTCTGAGTCTCGCCTTGAGGATCCGCCGTTGCCTGGTTTCCCTCCCAGGACCTTGAGCGACCTTGTGACGGGTCCCCACCCTCAAGGGAACTGGTGTGGACTTGCCAGAAACCGCCCACGAGGCTGGACATCTCCACGAGGAGCTGAGACGATCGAACTCCGCGGTTAACGTGTTATACTGTATCCACGAACGGCATAATTACAAACCAATCCCTAATCTGAGAATTCCAGAGAGTTCAGAGAGGTCAAATGTTGAATTGAAATGGAATATTTAAGCCAATTTGGGGGCGCACTGCTTCAATATTATCGAAGTGCTAATAAACACATTGAAAGACTGTTAACAGAAGTGGTTCCTGCTGAAGAACGACCATCCCCGGAACAACATCAGCTCATTTTGGAATATACACAGTGTTGTTTCAAGCTAATTAAATGCCACGCATTTTTGATAGCACTTAACAATATGTGGTTAATTATTATTATGCAGGATTTTCTCTATAGCATTAATTATGATGAACTCATTTGGCTTTTCTAAGAACAGGAAATGTGTTGGTTTGGGAGGTACAGTGTTTATGGGGACTTACTGTCATTTAGATTTAAATTAATAAACTTTGGAACTTTACATGAAAAACAGAGTTTTCTTAAGAAGTTCTCACGTTAAGACAAAAAATAGAGCTGAGGGAAGAATCTTGGTAGGTTTGACATGTTTATAAAATAGTAGTTCGTTCTACATTAAAAAGCACCTTTTTATGCAAATTAGCATGAGAGATGAGAGAGGGAGTTAATTCTCAGGACCCGAAGTCAGGCTTCCTGTTCTCAGGGTGATTTGGACCTTCCTGTCCCGTAACTGTGCCCCTGGGAGTCCTTTACCCCAGTACCTCGCGTGGGCGCCCGCTGGAAGCAAACTCAGAGCTTCTCCGTGTCACGGCGGTTCCCCAGCTCGGGTCCTGCTTGAACACCCTGGAGAGGAGGCCACGCCGTGTCGGGGCCCATCCCCACCCGTCCCTGTGCGGGGGGTCTGCAGTGGGGAATGCACAACCGTAATTTCCAAGGTGGCCAAGAGCCTTGGCTGCGGGTGAGGCTTCGAACGGGCACTGGGTCTCTTCTGGGGATGATGAGGCCGGGGCCGTGGTCATACACCTCCGTAAATGCACAAGAGGTCACGGAGATGCACGCTGAAAGTGATTGCATGGGATGCTGAGCTGCCAGTCGACGTGGGAGTTTCAAGGAGACGTGGGTGGCGCGGGTTCTCCGCAGCGCCCCTCCTTCCTGGGCTCAGACAGGTCCCCGTCCCCATAGCTCTCCAGGTGCAACCTCACATGCGGGGTTCGTCGAGCGTTCTGGGCGATGCACCTGTGTGGTAAGACCGGCTGCAGTTTGGGAAGTCCACGTGGCTGGACCCCATCCTTGTCCGCATGTCTTTCAGCACGAGGTCTTCTTCATACAGTGCTGGTGTAATTAAAGGTGAGCGATTTCCCGCAATGTGCAGCTTCATAAACTCGTCACCCAAATGCAGCTGAGAATTTGAGCAGTAACTGTCTTTACGCAGCACTGGACAGGGGCACGACAGCAGCCGCTGTGGGGACAGCATGAACCCAGACACCAGGACAAGGCTGTGCCGGACATCAGTGCAGCCCGAGGTACAGAAGGGGGCCATGCCACCTTGTTCGGAATTCTGTGTCTTCGATAGCTCGCAGAAGGCCGGCATCTGCGCCCGTGCTTCCCAGGGCGTCCCGGGCCCCAGGAGAGGTCACGCCGCTCACACCCACTCTGGTCTGAGGGATTGGGGGTCGGTGAGGCCGTCCTGCAGCAGAAGAGACCAGTGTGGAGAAGACGGGCAGCCTAAGGCCCAAGGTCATTTTTTTAAAGTCTTAACTAGTAAGAAGATTTTAATTGTGTCGGCGGAAGTATTCTATACCGTCAAATCATGTAAGGGTCTTTAATTAGGAGGAAGATTGGTTTTAAGTAAAAAAATTGTGGGGCATAGCAAATAACACAGAGGACACGGGAAGATGGAGAGGAGGAGGGAGTTGAGGGAAATCGGAGGAGACGATCCATGAGAGACTGTGGACTCTGAAAAACAACTGAGAGTTTTGAAGGGGGGGTGGTGGGAGGTTGGGGGAGCCAGGTGGTGGGTACTGGAGAGGGCACGGATTGCATGGAGCACTGGGTGTGGTGCAAAAACAATGAAATCTGTTACACTGAAAAGAAATTAAGCAAACATAAAAAAAAATTGAAATGACAGCTTGTGTGGCTGTTGTGTGGCTGTCTGCCGGCTGAGGCCCGTGTGGGAACGGGATCCCGCTGCCCAGGCCGCCTGGGCCTGGAGCCCCATCTCGCTGGGCGTGCAGGTGCCCGACAGGGAGCTGGTCTGCAGCAGGTCTCGGGACAGCGGCGGCGACCCCACCTGCATTGTGTGCTCATTTCCTCTTCCGCAGCTCTTGTCACTTGCTCTCTGAGAATTTCCAGACAAGTATTTTTTGATGCCTTTTACTGATTAGTACAATCCTGGGGGCCGGTGCTGGGTGTGTGGCAGAATGAGGCTCTTCACACATGCCGGATTGCTGTCACTAAGCTCTCAGAAATTGTATGTCTTACTCCTCAATGTTAAATATTTGTGTTCTTTTAAGGAAGATTGAGTGAAGGAGGGATGAGGATAATAGGGAAGGGAGCCCAGGGCTGCCGTTACGTGGGGCATGCCATCAGGAAACAGTTGTCAGCCTTTGGGTCCATCACCTGGATGTACCCCTGAATCCTCCAGGTACTAGTTGTGTGAGCTCGCAAAGTCCCCAGTGTCTCTGAGCTTCTGTGTGCACATCTGGGAAGTGGGTTCATTGTTGTGACATCGAGTTTGAGTAAGGGTCAAGAACAGTTCTGCGTACGATGCTTGGCAAGTGCTCAACGTGCAAAGGGGGAGGATGGGGCTGCCCTGAGACCCCCGTGTACCAGGCTCCATGCAGATGCTGGGCGTGCCGCCTGCCCTGATCCCACCGTGGCCTCTGTTCCTCAAAGCATGGGCTCCGGCAGGAACAGACGTCCGGTTGGCCTGGTTGACAGAGCCAGGAGGCAGGGGTTATGAAATTGTTTCCTCCTCGCGCTCGGTCCCCACGTCGAGGTGGCGGTTCCATGAGCAGAGCGCCGTGAGGGATCGTGTGTGAGTGTAGACTGTTGCCTGGTGGCTCGGGGATGCCACGGAAGCGGTCTCTCTGCACCCCTGAGGGTTAGAAGGAATTACCGGTGTTAGACAACAGTGCAGGTAGACAGCAGTGTGCAGCATAAACGAGCATCAGCTGGGAAACACGATCGTTCAATAGTCTGACACAGTTGGAAGCTTCCATTCATTGATAAGTTCTTAACATAAGCAGAAGAATCAGGCTTTTACTGTCTGGTAATGTGTTGTTTCTAAAATTCAGGTTTACTTCTAAACTATTAATAGTTAACTCAGACCCATCCCCTCTAGTGCTAATTACCAGCAGAGAAAGGAGGAGAAAAAGCTAATTTAGACTAGTGCATTAGTCTTCTGGAGTACATTAGAAGAATGAAGGCGTGTACAGCAAACGCTCCATGAGATGTCGACTGTTCTGGGCCCTGTCTGCCGCGTACATGCGGACTGAGAAAGAACAAATACACATTTTTTAAATATTCAAAATTATAAGGATTATAGATGTAATTTTGCACTAGAGCTAAAATGGCAATTAAGTACTATTTTTTAAATGTTTTTATTTTAAATGGCACCAGTTACAGTATAACTGTTTTCATAGGGAAGGTGATATGAGATATTAACGAAGATAGAGCTACAAGCACCAGTTGAGAGTCAAGGTTTCTGTTTGGAATCTAAGTGTGAGCACGACAAAAGCTCAGAGGGTTCTGTTTGACAACTCGAGGGTGAAGACACGTCCCATGGCTTCTCTCTCCCGGGATATGAAGCGGCTTCCCGACCGCAGCCTGAAAACAGGCAAATGTGCACTTAAAAATTGGTCGATGTATTTATCAGCTTTGAGCAAAGCGTGCTGACACACATCAACCATTTCTTACCTCTTGGCTTTTGAATAAAGAACATAGGCCATCACAGAGCCGTTTAGTCTTTGTTTTTATTGCTTGGCTGTAGTAATTCCCCAAACCTCCTGGTGGGCTTGAGGACGAGGCGCGTGGAGAAGACCCCACAGCCGTGACTGTGGAAAACCTTCTTCCATGTCCCTTGATGTCCGTCTGCGCAGGGAGCCGACGGCCCGTCGTGGTGGACCGCTGGCGCTTCAGCAGAAGTGCACACGGTGCCTTCCTTTACATCCCACTTGGTGCTGACGATCAGAAGCCAGGGGCACATGAGTCTGGAGTCGAAGCTAGGGGTTTGGGGTGAGAGAAGGTGCACGATCGCGACATGGCTGCTGACTTCAGTCTGGGCCAGCTCCCCAGGAGCCCCTCCCAAGGGTCCTCGGACCACATGTCCACGCAACCGATCCACGTGTCCCGTGCCGGTTAAAGATCTCTCCAATAGCACAAAGGATGTAGTCCCTCTGATACACCGACTCAGCCAGTCTCACAGGCTCTGTGGGGGAGCGGTGGGATCCCTGGACGGATCCGGGAAGACTAGAAGAACGTCTGACATTGGCACTAGTCAGATGATGCTCGTCACCACAGAACTACCTCATCTGGATGTAACCCAGCCAGCCGCAGAAATCTGCCATTTTTCTCTGTCAAAATGCCCATTGATGTTCATCGCATTTCTCCTCGTTAGTTTCTTTGGAGACCCTAATATATGCCCAACAGAAAGCCAGTTGCTTCTGGAGACTCAAAGTAGTACACGAGAAAAATGCCCACTAATGACATTTTCTGTCAAGTCCGAGAGGTAATCCAAGCTGAGAAGCCAGGAAGGGCTTACGCTGTGGATGTCAGGGACCTTGCTTTCCAGAACAAAAGACTAGAAATAAAGGTCAGATTTTGAGCTGAGGTGCTTGCTGCTGTGCAGAAGAGTTACAGGCAGAGACTAAGGGCCGACGGAGCCATTTGCGGCTCTCGGCTCACGTGGAACCTGCACTGACCTTGGCGTCCCTCCAGCCTCCTCTGGACTCTCAGATCCAGGCCGTTAGGTCCTTCAGAAATTCCGTGATTCTCACCTCATTGTGCCCCAAATTCAACTGCACACAGAACCTGAGAAACATGTCGTGTGCTTGAAAAGAACGGATTAATATTCACTCTATGAATTTTTGTTTCCTGACTCGGGGAAACAGCTCTCAGGGAGCTGCCCCCTGAGAGGACATGTCTGCACACTCGGACAGCTTACTGGCCAGAGGCTGGGAACACCATCCGTGGCGCTCTGAGCGGCCCGCTCCCGGGCACCCCTCCGTGGGCATCCCCCCCACCCTGCGGGCACCCCCCCACAGTCCACCCCACCCCGGGCCGTCCGGGGCCCCGCGGAGATTTTGCCTCATGCCACCAACTCAACGCAGGCATCCAGGCCCCTCTGTCTAGTGGTTTGTAGCGTCCCCTCCGTGGAGGGCCCCCCTCGGGGCCACAGAGCATGGTCCGCTTGCCACGGGTCCTGTGTTGGTCATGCTCAGGGGCCGTGTACAGAAGACAGAGGTGACAGACCGAAGCTCAGTGGTGACTGACCTTTGTGGACAGGATGGTGGTGTGTCGGGTTCCTGCAGCTGCCATGGCAAAGCAGGGGGCTTACGACCCTGTCTCCTCCCTCAGCTCTGGAGGCCAGAGGCCTAAAACCGATGTGTGAGCAGGGCCACACGCCCTCTGACACAGTAGGGGTCCTGCCGTGGCAGTTTTGGTGAGCTTTGGGGAGCAGCCGCCTCCCTCCAACCTAGATGCTGCTCCCTTCGTGTCTCTGTCTTCTTACAAGGACACTGACCCCATTGGGTCGGGGCCCTCCCACCCCATGACGGCCTCATCTTCATGAGTTACATCTGCGATGACCTCACTTCCAAGTAAGGCTGCATTCTGAGGTGCTGGGGATTAGAACTTCGGGGTTTCCTCTGGGGGGGTATGATTTAACCCACTATAAGTAGGAAAAAGTAGAAATGAGCTTTGAAAAATGGCTCCACATTCGGCGGAGCAAAGCCCCCGGATATTTTTTCTGCATTGCCTCAGCTAAGTGTCTAGGCGGGAAAATCGTGGCTTGATGAGCCTGGCTTGGCAGGTGAAGGTCGGGATTCAGTCGTGCAGCCGTTTCCGGGAAAGCAGATAGAATAAGGAGAGGGACATTTGGGACAGGTGAGAGTTTGAAAAGCAGAAATAACCTATGAGGAATATTTTGGAAAATACAAACATGCTCCCTTTAGGACGAGAAGATGTGGGGAGCGTGAGGGGATGTGGGGGGAGAGCTGAGTGTGAGCCCTTGGGAGGAGGTTGTGCAGGAAGGCCAAGGGGCCCCTGGTTCAGGTCCACCAACTTCACTGTCCTTGCAGTGTTGAACCAGGGGTCCGCACTCTGAGTCTGACCTGGGGGTGCTTGTGAAGTCCCTCCTGGTCCCTTCCACCTCTGGGCTGTGGCTCCCGCCCCACAGCCCGGCTGAGCCCACCAGCTCCCCCCGGCTGCGGGCCCTTCCCCAGGATGGCTTCCTGCGGTTGCTTCTTTTTCTCTCCTCACACACTCTCCCTGATGTCTCTTGATTTGTGTAGCCGCCGCTAATTCTCACGTCTCTCATGCTGAACCCGGGAACATCCTGCCAGTGGCCCTGTGCCCGGGGGCTGCTGGGGAACTTCAGGGTCTGCCGTGGGGCTGAGGCTCTGGGCACTGTCCACGGTGGCCGGGTGCTGGCGCGGGCTTCCCCCGCAGGGCTGTGGGAGGTGGCTTCCCTCCCGTTGGTGGAGATCCGGCCCTCGCCCCAGCCACCGTCCCAACCCTGGAGGTCCAAGCCTGGTGACACGAGGCTCTGAGGGCTCGCCTCCGCCCACCAGCCACCACCGCATCCTGTTCTCCGCGATTCTGTGCCATCAGTGTTACCTCCCTTTAGTGGTAAGCTGTGTTTTCTTCCTGAGAAAGGGCGACCCGAATACATCAATCAGGGGCTTCTGGGTGGCTCAGTCGGTTAACCGTCTGACCCTTGGTTTGGGCTCAGGTCATAATCTCAGGGTCGTGAGATCGAGCCCCGCGTCCGCTCCCTGCTGGACGTGGAAGCTGCTTGAGATTCCCTCTCTCCTTTTCCCTCTGTCCCCCAAAACAAAAACAAAAACAATAACAAAAACCCAAACATGTGAACATGTAAATAAGACTGTTCTGTTCTTATTACCCAATTATGAAAAATTTTCTGTGACATGTTTGGTTTGACAGCAAAAAAAAAAAAATTCCCCCCCATCCCCGCCCTGAGTATCAGGCAGGATTTCTTTTGACCACATAATCCTTTACACTGATCCAAAGATTTCCTTTTAATTGTCAGAAGGAAAATATGAATGATGTTATTGCCTTTATCTGCCAGCACAACAGAAGACAAAAGGGTTATTTTCTTCCCTCTTAGGAAATCACAAGTGTCTGCAGATTATCTTCCAGGAGATGTTTGGGTGTTTCCGTGGCTCCTTAATTTTCATACGTGGAAAATAGTTTTCCCTAACCCCCCACCCTTTTTTTATATATACATATATACGAGACTGTTTATACGTAGACACTCGAAGCTGTATCTACAATTACAATCATTAGTATCAGGCAGTACATAAATATCCCTTGAAGATGCTATTTGATACCTTCCATAGTCTTGAAGGAAACAGACTGGATACTCCTGTTTCCAAAGCAGCTAAATGTATTACAATAAATTTGCTTTCTCTGTGCTGTGGAATTGGAAACCTATAAGATGTTGAATAAGAAAACTGATACCACTGCTTATCTGTCCAAAAGGCAGTGGTGTTAGGAAGCCCAGTAATTGAAAAATGGATAGCATTGATATTTGAACCTTTTTATATAACCTTTGAAGTGTAAGCCTTTTGGGGAATAAATTGCTTTTTGTAACAAGAACAATGTCAGATCCCATATTTAGAAACCGTGCACTTAATTCATTTTCAGGCGGAGAAACTCATGTTGTCTTGTTGGGAAAAACATTGCAAAATGGATTAAGCTTCACCCTGGAGAGATGATAACCTAATATAAATGACTGCGGGCTGATCTTTATTAGTTACGGAGCGAATATTGCCAAATAGGACAGGCGACCTTCAATGGTGATTGATCTAGGATAAGTCATCGGCAACATTGTCTTTGGAGAATAACTTTGGGGCATTTTGGGATCTTTAGTCTGTTCTTATTTAAGGGGATGCGGGGAAGCTAATGTTCGGGAAGAGTAAGTTCATCTTATTTAATGGTAAGGATTAGAGCTCACAGCGTGCAGGATAACGGCCTCCGATTGCAGGGTGGGCACGGCTTGGTGTTGGTCGAACTGATCACAACTGTGGGGGCCAGGTACTCGGCCGAAAGCCGACACCTGACGAAGCCTCTCTGGTTTCGGGGAGCCCTCCTGAGCTCTGGGTTTCACCAGTTCCGCCTGAATGAATGATTCAGTCCATGTGACGTGGGGTTGCCGGACTGTCGCCGCCCGGGGTGTGTACGGTAGCTCAGAACAAGAAAGGGGGTGGATGTCAGTTACGCCCACATCATACATCCAGAAACAGTCCATCCGCTCGCAGAGGAAGGAAAGCAAGACAGGGACTGTTTAAAAAAAAAAAATTAGAAAGAAACAGTAACCAACTTGAATGGTTTCCTGGTTTTCTCTTTTCAGGTGAGGGTGTCAGGCCAAGACCAGCTACCCAGTTCTGATTTCTGCTCAACCTTCTTCTTTGAACTTCTGTTTAAAATGCAAATGTCTGCGTTTCAAAAGCTTCGGTAATGACGTCCTACGCCTCCGTCTTATTCACCCCAAACAACTGGACAAAAGTGACAGGTCGCGGTGGGTGTCGATGCCCAGCCTGTGCTGTGAGCTGCACCCACGCAGCCCTCAGAGCGAGCCTCGGAGGGGCGGCCCGGCCACAGGCAGGCCCCAGCGTGTCCGAGAGTCCGGGGAGCGTTTCTCGGACCACTGCATTTCCAAGACAGGGAGGAGCATCTGCCATCCTTGAACTCCTCCTTCTGGAGCATCTTCATCGGCTGATCCCACGCCGGGGGGGCGGGTAGCTGGCTCCCGTCTTGGTCCATCCACCCCAATGGCGAGTGGGGTTGGGCCAATCTGGGACATGCTCTCTTGTTTGGGAAGAAGTGGGGTCCTTCAGGGGTTCCCCGAGGCCCCGCCTTCCCCATATACCACCAAGCCAAACCTGACAGCCGAGTCAGTCTTGCAGAGAAAATGGTCCTGTGTGGTGTGTGCAGGAAGGAGCGTACTGGTTAGTGTATGGGACGTGGGCCGGTGTGAGTCTGTATTTCTGATACCTTAGCAGGTGGTTTTCAGGTAAATTAATAAATGGTAAATTTGTCTTTCTCTATCACTAATGAAAACTGTAAGTTATAGAGCATCAATTGTTTTAAGGTGAAGTTCAATAATTAAGTTTCTACAAGTTAATTTTTTATTTTAGAATATTTGTAGATTGACGGAAAAATTGCAAAGATAGTACAAAGTTCCCTATAATTAACATTTTGTGTAGTATGGCACATCTGCCAGGCCTAGTGACCCAATACTGATGCATAATTACTAACCAAAGCCCATCCAGATTCAGATTTCCATCGTTTTCATCTGAGATCTTTTTTCCGGTCCCAGGATGACACCTGGGACCCCCTTCCATCGGGCTGCCATGTCTCCTTGGGTGCCTCTGGCCTGCGGCAGTGTCTCAGACTCTGCTTATTTTTGATGACCTTGCTGGTCTGAGCAGGACGGGCCAGGCAGTTGCTAGGATGGCCCTCTGTTGGGATTGGCCTGGTGCTTTTCCATGCCGAGCCCGGGGTTATGGGTCTGGGGAGGAGGACCACAGGGGCAAGGGGCCATCTCCAACGCATCGTATCTCATGCCAACACGACTTCCTGGCACTGGTGTTGACCTTCGCCCTGTGGCTGAGGTGCGTACGCCAGGTTTCTCCACTGGGAGCTCCCTCCGAGCCTCCCCACCCCGTCCCACACCGTGTTCTTTGGAAGGAAGTCGTGTGCGGCCCACATTCAGACTGAGACCTCATTCTCCACCTCCGTGAGGACTGAGTCTCTACAGAAGTTACTTGGAATTCTGCGCGGACTCAGGGACAGCCCCTGCACTCGGGGCTACAATCTAGCGCTTCTCCATTTGCTTCGTCCTCAGATTGCAAAAGCTCCTCCTCTGGGTCCTGCGACGCTTTGAAATACTTTCCGACCTCCCAGCGCACCAGATCCCCCAGCCCTGCAATCCGCCATGCCTCCAAGGACACCTGCTTCCTTCCACGGCAGAATACTGTTAGAAACCAAGATTTGTGTGCCAGGTGAATAATTATGTTTTAATCAGAAAGAAATAAGACAAACATCTACAGGCAGGCAGCGGGCAGCGGGCTCCGTTCTGAGGGTGTGTAATTCTGCTGCCGTCGCTCAGCCGCTACGAGGATGGGCAAGTCGGCTGGTCTGAGGCTCAGCCTCCTTGTCTCTGGAAACAGCAGTAGCACCCGGCTCCTGGGGCTTCTCAGAGGTTTGAATGACTTAATGACTGTGTGGCCCTTGGAACCGGGGCTGACACACAGCAGGTCCTCAGCAAACTCGAGCTTACTCAGCTGTCCCGTTTGAGCCCCCCTCCCATCCTCAGGCATCCTGCTCTCCGCTGGATGGTGGCCACCGTCACCTGGACTTCGCCGGTTGGCTTCTTGTGAGAATCTGTCAGTACAAGACACAGGTGGGATGTGGAAAGGTAGGAAGAGGGAAGCTTTTTACCTGCTACCACCAGTGGAGGCCCTGGCCTCATGGGGTGGGTGGGAACCCAGGGACCACATTGCGGTGGGGGTTGCAGCAACTTCTCGTTGGCCCCGTGGTTGGACGTCGTCCCTTTTCCGGTGACGAGCAGTTGAATGGGGCCATGCATCCAGCAGCAGGTGCGTGAGAGCCCCACGCAGGGAGCCAGTCCTCCGGTCCCTGAGCCTTTGTACTTCCCCATCCATTCTTCTCCATTTCCTCTTGCGGATACTTAATAAGGCGACGAGTGACCTCGTGTTCCATCTCAGTCTTCACACGGCTCGAGAAGTGCCTGCTCCTGGCCGCGGAGACACTGGCACTATTACCTTTGGCTCTATCGCCTCCACTGGTCAGTAACTGAAGGAGAAAAGCCGCTTCTGCCTCTGTCCACCTGTGCCGCCGTGCCCGACGTCTGCTTCTCCCGCCCTAAGGACGTGACCGCGGTTGTCTCTGGGGGGAGAGGAGAACTGTGGCTATGTCAGCTGTCGCAAGATCGGAAGTCACCCAGCAAGAGGGAAATGACCCGGACACGGAAAGGGACAGATTCATCGCCCCTTTCCTGAGAATTAGAGTTACAAGCCAGTTTTCTTACAACGCATTTACGGCATCAGGAGGAAGCACCGCCTGCAGCTGCCCGTGCCTTCGAAGGCTGGAGGAGTGGGGGGTGCGGCCGGTGTGCACCCCGTGTTGTGGGTTAGTCTCTTGGCTGGCGCGGTGTTTGCTGGGAAGCATTCCCGCTTGCGAGCAGGAAGACGCTTCCCCCAGCAGCTGATTCCAGGGCCGTCCGGTAAGTGCTACTTGAAGGTCCTACAAGAATAAAGAATGTGTCCTGCTGCTGAGGAAGACGCGCGGCGGGGGAGTCACGGCGAACTAGAAGCTCATCTTTTGGAGTTTGGCAAAGATCCATTATGCTCCTTCTATCTTTTTATAACCCTGAAATAAATCTCACTGAGGTCTTCCAGATGGTGCAGGGGATAAATTCTACGTGAACACTTTCCGTGTGTGTTCCCGGCTATATCGACACCGTGATCACAGCCAGTTAAAACTCGAGTCAGGTTTTCTTTTTTATTAGATTGTACGATGCCAAAAATGTTTGATTTTTAACTTAGTCAGGCCGTTTGTTGAACGGCTCACATAAATCCATTATTTTGTTTCAATTCACAGCGTTTGCCTCCAAATCCATCCTACGGTCTTACTGACCAAACAGGATGAGGAGGAGGGTTGCTGCGGTGCGAGCAGGCTGGGGCCGAGGCCCCGTGGGGCCCGATCTGAGCCCCCGCGCTCGCACCTGCAGAGACCTGCGGGCTCTGAGTGTCCTCGTCAGCAAACGGAGGAGGAAAGCGGTGTCCCGAGGCCCAAACTGGCCGCAGATGCAGAGAGCCGCGGGGCTGGGGACCAAGAGCCTGGAGGCCGAAGTCGACGGGGAAAGCCTCATCTCACGGCTTGTGAGATCGACGTAGCACTGAGGGTGCAAAGGTTCACAGTGATGGAGGCCTGCGAGGAGGATGCCGTTAAGAAAAAGAAACGCTCCGTAATTAAAGGAAAATACAGTACAAAACAGGGAACGTAGAGGCTTTTCACTAATCGTTTAGCTGCAAGTATGAAGTAGTTTCTCCTCAGCAGTGCAATGAGGTCTGCTCCGCCCTCCGGTCCTTTCCCGCCTCCCCTCCCTCTCGTCCCCCGGCCCACCTTCCTTTTTATTAGGAATTGTTTCAAGCTTGTAGAAAGGTATAATAAATGTTGTAAGACACGTAACCAACTCTGACTTTATCAAATCTTGGTATTTCGCTGTAATTGTTTCAAAGATTTCTCTTTCCTTTTTTTTTTTTCCATTTTAAAATAATAAAGCAGGTAAATTCTAGCCCCTGTGCTGCCTTCACCATTTTATTCTCTTCCTCCCAGAGTCGTGTCTCCTGAAATGGGGAAGTTCTCAATCCCAACACAATATTAATTTATATGGTTTATTATTTCCGTACATGACACAATAGATGTTTGTAAGTTTTTATGGACATGATCGTTCCATGCCTTTTCAGCAAACTTGGCTTTATCATTCTGTATTTAATTTTTTATATTTACCAGGTGGATGCAAGTAGGTCTAGAACTCATTAATTTTCTACCAGAAATTTTCCATTCTGCTCTGGATAAAAATTTATGTTGTTCTCTTTATTATAAGTTAGCTGCACAGGGATGCCTGAGTAGCTCAGTCGGTGATGCGTCTGCCTTTGGGCTCAGGGGTCCTGGGACCGAGCCCCCCATTGGGCTCCCAACTCAGCGGGAAGCCTGCTTCCCCTCTCCCTCTCCCCCTGCGTGTGTTCCCTCTCTCACTGTCTCTCTCTGTCAAATAAATAAATAAAATCTTCAGAGTAAGATCAAATTAGCTGCATACAAAGTTTTTTGGAATGATCATCTGGGTGTCTTTCGGACGTGGAGATCGTCTCGGATATGCAGGAAGCAGCCGCAGCCGTGCCACACCCAGGACGCAGCGGGTCCCCAGGCAGTAGTTCCGCGCGTCTTTGGAGCTTGCGCTCGCACAGGTGCACGGCCGGGTGCCCTGAAGACACGTCACATACGCTTCATTTGATCGGATAGTGCAGTAGTTCAAACACCATTTTATTGAGAAATCTCTTTCATAGCCTGCCTTGGATTTATTCCTGGCTGCTTTATAATTTGGGATGTTACTGTAAATATCTTTCTTTTTTCCCCCAAGTTTTCCTTCACTGTGTGCAGCTGATGCATAGAGCTGCTGAGGCTGAAATGTGCCTCTTTCTAATAGTTTATTTGGAGACTCTTGACCCCAAGTGTCATGTCATCTCAAAATAACATATTTTTTCTGTCGTTTCCAACCCGCAGACCTCTGCTCTGCTTTGCTCCTCCCGGTTGGCAGGTCGGCGTCTCGGGAGCACACTGAGGAGGTGACAGTGGGCGAGTCCCCCCGGCTGTAGTGGCGGTGCCTGCAGTCCTTCAGCATTAAGAATCCCCTTTGCTCTAGGAATCTGGTAATTCCCGTTCATCAGACTAAGGGACTCTCCCCGAGTTTGCTCAGTTTTCTTAATTTCTCACCGTCAAGTCACTGGATAAAATGTTAAATTTGTTGGATGTTCATGGACATGTCAGCGGGCAGTTTTACACTTTTCCTCCTTTAACTGTTAAAGAGGTAAATTGTATGAGCAGATGTTGTCCTATGAAGCCATTCTCGCACTGAGACCCGACTTGGTCGTCACGTGACTTTAGGCCGACTGGGCTCGTAGTGCCCTAATTCACTCGTCTGTGTCTCCGTCCAGGACCCGAGGTGGCGTGCTGCGTGGCGCTCTCCTGCTCCTGAGTCTGGCAGGAAGGTCACGCCACGTCGCAGGAGCAAGGACCACCCGATCCCGCGCTGCCTGGGAGGAGGCGGAGTTCACACGGGCCGTCTCTGGAACGCTCGCTGGCGCTCTTCTGCATCGCTGTCTGAGTCGCTGGCTGGTTTGGGCTCTCCTCTGGTCTGTGTTTTTGCTCTGTTTTGGGGTTTTGTTGTTGTTCTGGTGGTAGATTTTTAATAGGAAATGCTATTTTTGAACTTACTTTAAATCTAGCCAGATTTTCCAATTTCTTTGCAACACCGCGTGCTAAGTCGTATTTTTTGTGGGCGTTATCTATTTCATCTACACGTTCAGACTTATTTCAGGTTTTCATTCCCATGGAACGGACTGAGTCTCCGTGATCGGGACGCGCGGCTCCTTTCCCTCCCCGCTCCGTGGGGCTTTCTTTCCTTCCCTGATTAACTGTGGCTCTGGTGTGGCGCTGCAGTGACCCAAAGAACTAAGCTCATCATTCTTGATTTCCCTTATTTATTTTTATTTCATTAAATGTCACACTTCACCGTGTTATTTCTTACTTTCTCCTTTGCCTTTTCTCTCGTTCTTGTGATGATGCCTTTCATGACTTACGTTGGACACGTGGCTTTGTCTGTTACTATAATCTGCGGCGATCCGACCTTTCCCTGAGTGTTCCTTCTGACACACACGTCAGAAGTTGCCGTACTGTATTCCCTACCATTCCTTTCTGGATGTTTTCCAGGTTCTGTCACAGGGTTTTGACTCACAAATTACTTGGAAGAACATATTTAAATTTCCAAATAAATGACATTATTTTTTATTATCTTTAATTTCTTAGATGTTTGATAGGATGTAGTGTGTTATATACCAATCCTGGGGTAGTTTTTGTGATTTAAGTTTTGGTCGGGTGCCTGGTCAATGTTATGAATACTTACGTTGTCTGAGAAGAGCGTGTGTCGCCCAGCACTTGTCACAACACACCGTCAGCCTCACTAGACGAACAAGCCGGCTCCAGCAGACTACCCCTCTCCCCTCTCTCTCTTAGAAGTTCAGGGGTGTATTTTGGACTACTCCACACGGAACTAACACATCTTCAGCATGGGATGATTTCTCCCACGCAGCCTGGGGAAGTGCCCCGGATGACAGACCGTGGTGCCCAACGTCTAGAGGGCACTGTACTGCGTGTGCCTTTAATCCAGAGAAGTCTGAGCCAGTCTTCCTGGTAGATGACGGCACACCTCCCTTACTACATGAAGTGAAATACTGTCAGTACATCCTCGTAGGCCGTGGCTCAGCGCAACAGCACTGCAACGTGAAGGCAGTTTCTAGATCTTACAAAAAAGTTTTTAAAAGATGAAAAAAAATGTTGTACCTTCTCTATCACTGAGCCAGTGCTCAGTAGATGGTAGACCTGCCTGTAATTCGCTTGATGTGTGTGTTATCTCTTGTATCATTTATTGTCACAGTGGTGTGTTGGCTGTTATGCCTATTAGTTATCAACAAAAAAGTATTAAATTATAACACCGTGATTATAAATTTTTCAACGTTTTCCTGGAATTCTGTTTTCTTTCTATATTTGAAGCTGTTATCAGGTCATTAAGCTTTAGAGTCATGATCCCTCCCCAGTGACCCCCTGTCTTTGAACAGTGGCCGTGGTCCATATCAATGCCCGTGGTCTGACATTAATGTAGCCCACAAGCTCTTCTTAAAATTAGAATTTCTCACCCAGCACACCTTTCCCCCTTGCCGTCTTTCCAGTGTAGTGTGTTGGACGTCACATAACTGTCTTGGGCGTACCGTCCGTATTTAGCAAGCGTTCCTGACGCGACCAGCTCTAAACATAAGCGATGTCCCCCCGCCTCCATCTGTGTGAGTCCGAGGCCCGCTTGGCTCCGAGCCTCCGTCTGTGGCTAAAGCTTGGTACTCGCCAGCACTTTAGTTCTCGCCTCTCAGAGTGGTCGTTTCATCTGGGTAGAGCTTGCTGAGATGGACCCGTATGTCCAGGGATATGTTCCTCCTCATTCTACCCTTGATCGCCCGATTTCCTTTCTCTGTAATCAGTTTCCTTCTCTGTGAAACAGAATCCTGGACACTTTCCCTCTTTGAGAGTGTGCTCATGGGAAACCATTTTAGTCCCATGAGACACATGAACTTTGGAGAATTCTTTCTGGCTCTTGGACTTCAGTGTTGGCTCTACTGGGGGTGTGAGAGGTCTTTCCCTCACGGGGGTTCTGGCGAGGGTTGACCTCGTTGGCGTGTGTGAACTCTCAAAATAATGTCTCCACAGGCTAAGGACACTGTCCCTGCTGATACAGCCACCGTCCGTCCTCACCTGTGAGATAACTTAGCGGGATGGGTGCCAGGCCAGGTGTGTGGTAGATGGGTCTCAGCCTCCTGCGAGCGCGGTAACCTGTTTTCCTGTCACGTCGAAGCGCCTGTTCTTCCCCACATCTCAGGATCCTCTCTGTCTAAGTGTAGCTCTATTTTCGTTTACTCCGTTGTGATGCGAGGATTTGCTGTCTTTCATCATTTCAGAGGAACGGTAACCCTTTGTCTCCTTTAGGAATGTCCTCTTCCTTTCCAGAAATCATGTTTGCTTACTGGACCTTCTCATTCTATCCTCCATGTTCTTTAATGCTTCATTTAGGATGCCACTCACCACCCCCCCGCCCCGAATCTTGGCCTGGGACCCACTCTACATTCCACTTTGGAGTTAGCAGGAGGGGAGAGCACAAGCTGCCCCCTCCACAACGGCCCCAGCAGCTGCCCCCTCCCCTTGCCAGAACCAGCGGCAGGGACGGCAGCAGTGGTGGGCAGGACCGCTTTCCCTCCAGGTGAGCCGTGGCTCAGGGTCTCTCCTCCACCTCCTGGTTCCAGGTAATGGGAAAACAGCCTCTTGCCTCAGTCCCAGCCCTGGCATTTTCCTTTCGTCTGTGCTAACACTTCCACACCTGCATAGCCACGTATTAAACTCCCCTGTTGAAATGTTCGCTTCTGCAGACTCTTTCCTTAATGTCTGCATTTCTTCTTCTGTTTAGTTCTTTCTCATTTCTACCAGAAGATCCAGGTTTCTGTGGTGCTTGGGGAAGAGGGCTTACTCGCCCCCTTGCTGAGACTGCGGATCCCGCCGTCTGTGCTGCCCTCCTTGCCAGCGCACCCTGCAGCCAGGTGTCACCTGTGGGGCATGAGTGTGGCTTGGGTTTAGAGATTATCCCTCCAAATTCCCAACTGGTGTAACTGGTAGGGTATCGCGACTTATGTAAATGTGTTAGCTTGGGGCAGACTATTCGTGGTATGAACATGTTCCCCAAGGAAAATGTGATTCAGGCTGCAGTTACAAATTCCAAAAAAAATAAGAATCATAATAATTCTCCCAATGCTGAATGGGTGGATTTAATTTGTGCACATTAGGGTTGAGGAATTAGCCCTTGGGGCCTGGTTCCCACTCCTCAGTTGAGGAGTGCTCAGGTTAATGTCTCCTACCCACCTGTAGACACAGCATCAGTCCCAACCCTAGACCCTTGGCAGGTGCAGAGCTCACCACATGGTTACTGGGAGGGTAAAGAGGGTAAAGAGTCACGCTTTTTATTTCCTGACGCTGCCCCACTTGGTCCAAGCAGATCATGTGTCCAAGAGTGCGCTGGCTGTATTTTGCCCAGCACGGTAGACATCTGTGATGGGAGGGTCTTCACATTATTTGTGTTCATACCGTGAAGTCAAGTCCTCATCTGACCAAAGTGTTAAAGCAGATGAGATGAAGGTAATGTACTGAAAATCGCAAAGTCACCCAGACACATAAAAGAATGACCTTTTTTTTTTTTTTAATCAAGGAGATTTGGCTTGGATGCAATAAATGTACCACAAGTCATTATTTTTTGGAGAGTGAAACACCACATATGCATTTCTGCATTTCCTGAGAAGTTATAACAAAGCAAACCGTGCAATCAGCTTCCTTTCTAGGATGAACCAGTAGCTCAATGTTGTAGGAAAAGTATGAAGATACAATGTAAATATAGTTCATGAAGATACAGTGTAAATTTGGTTCATGAAGATAAAATATCAATGTGGTTCATGGAGACACAATGTAAATGTGGTTCATGAAGATACAGTGTAAATACGGTTCACGAAGACACAATGTAATACGGTTCCTGAAGACACAGTGTAAACGTGGTTCATGAAGACACAACGTAAATATGGTTCATGTGTTTGCTTGATGACCACCGCGTGTGCCCATGACAGGCAGTACCGAGGAGACAGTGCAAACCAAGCAGATCCCACAGAGATCCCAGAGAGAATGCACCTTCTGGAGCATGTCCAGCGAGCTCATATTGGCTCGGTGGTTTGCCCGTGTTCAGTTGTAGGCAAAGTGTTAAGAATGAGTTTAGATGCAGCATGTAGAATGTGTGTCTGTCCCGGGGTGAATATCTTATAATTCACAAGAAGCACTGGGAGAAGTTGACTTTCCAAATGCTGGGTTGAACAGCTCCTGTTACAGATGGTGGGCGTGCCAGAACCGCCCGGTGGGGCGGGGATCTCGAAGTGTAAATTCCAGCAAGCTCCTCTCCCAAAACCTAGATCTTTTAATCAGAGTGATCTGAGATTATAAACCAAATAGGCAGAAACACAACAAAATACTTGAAGCACATACATCTACTCCCTGTTATGAACTTTAGTTTAATTTCATTATTGCTTTTGTGTTCGTGCTATAAAGACAAGATCCTGCAGGTCCAAGGAAAATGTGTGTCCAGAGGCTCGGATGCAAATTTTGTATTTATCAAGACAGACACATTGACTTTTATAAGAACTAGAACAAAATAATTATAAAATCAAACACAAATAACATAAAATAAAAACTAAGGAAAATAGAATATAAACTATGACTCACTTGGAAAGTCCGTTTTCTGCTTCCAGAAAGGCAAAGGTTGGCGTTCGCGGGCGGCTCAGTCAGTTGAGCGTCTGACTCTTGGTTTCGGCTTGGGTGGTGATCTCAGGGTCGTGAGGTTGAGTGCGGAGTCTGCTCGAGGTTCTTTCCCTCTGCCCCCCACCCCATCTTGCACTTGCTCGCTCTCAAATAAATAACTAAATCTTAAAAAGAAAGAAAGAATGAAAGAAAGAAAGAAAGAAAGTAAGAAAGGAAGAAAGGTAAAGGTTCCTTTAAGTCTGTCTGTCAAGCTTGTCCAGACCAGGACAACAGGAGAGCGAGTACCACGCTTTTGAGGTCTAACTCACATACTTGGAATTTAGAAGCGATGGGCTGTGACTCCCCTCGTCTAAAGAAATACATATGAGTCACCTAATCTGGAACATCTTGGCACCTTTTCTGATAGTCACTGAATTTTCAAATAGTTCACATTATGCATATAGTGTACGTATGTGACCGCAAAGTCGTGACCGTGCCTGCCCTCCACCTTCAGGCAGCACTTACAGAAACAGCATGTTGGCTGCTGGCAGCGCTTAAATACTGATTCAGGAGGTCTGGGGCTGAAGCAATGATCCTGATTTCACACATTTTTGTGTCGGGACCCATGTGGACACGCATGCGCCATCGGTGTTAGGCAAGTCGTAAAGAAATGTCAGAGCCTGGTGAGCATGGAGTTTGTTTTGCTCACACGCACCTCGTGTGACTCAGGGAGAGCCCAGCTTGGTGATGGCTCACACACCCAGCAGCTGAGCACAACATGGAGACGAGAAGCCCGCATCCTCTGTGTGCGAGTGTGCACACGTGTGTTTGTGTGTGCATGCAAGCGTGTGTGTGAAGGAAGTGTGAGAGCTTGGTAGGGTGAGGCTGAGGCTGTGAGGGCCATAGGTCCACCTGCGGAGAATGCATAAACGATATGTCTGACTTCATATTTAGGGGCTGATCATGGAAAGAATAAAACATCACTGGTCACTCTAAGGTACCACCATCCGGTCTCTAACATGGTCACCAACCCACGCCAACACCAACTTTTCCAGATGCCATTTGAGAAACAAACTGCAATTCACCTCCAAGAAAGGACTCATTTCATGGTTTCTTCAAGACCAGTATTTCCTGGTGTGTTTTTTAGGGGGTTGATGCTACAGGAAAAGGTCAGGGTGATTATTTAGTGGGAAAAATTGTATTTGCTAGGACTTTATTGGTTCGCTCTCAGAAATCTGACTTATTTATGACATAAGTCATTTTAGGGCAGTTGATAGAAGTTATTTCTCTTTTATGACACTTCTTTCTTTGTGTAAAATTGTGCCATAAATGATAGTGACAGTGTCATACAGTACTACTGTATTTTTTGTATGTTGTAAAACTTTGCTACTTTATGGTCAAGCAAACTAAAGTTGTGACTGTCAGCTTCTTAGGAAGGAAGTGTGAGGACATCTCATGTTTTGAAGAAAGCATTTAAGAGGGTAATATATGGAGGAGAAAGTCCCATAAAAAGAAGGGTAACCCGAACGTTTACTTTTATGTTTCCTCCTAGATGCAGAATTAGTTTTGGGTTGTGTTCCGCGTTAGGAACAATAAACATCCAGGGTCATCGAGGGTTTCTTCTTGTGCTCAGTCCTGCTTTACGGGTGTCCGCCCTCGGAGTGTTTCACACCTTGTCTTTGGTGTGGGGTCTGAGTTAATGAGTTTCTCAATCTGTTTGGACACTCAGATATACGACGGCTCTCAGCTCGCAGAGGCTGCTAGGAAAGCCTGCCGACTTCTGATTCAAGGAGGAGAAAGAGCTTTTCAAGTCCCCTGGGATTTATCCCATTAATACTTTTACTTTGGGTCACTCCAAGGTCAAGAACACCTCAGGATCTCGCTCATGTTGACCTGGGGGGACCAGGGGCGCTCAAGGAGCTTCAGATCATCTGCTTATGCACACAAGTAGTTCCTCTCATTAAAAATGATTTTGTCGGTGTGGGTGTGTTCAGTTTCTTGGTGTGAGGTGAGCACAAAGAGGCCGACAGGAGCCTGGGTCGTGAGAAGCAGCCTTGCAAATCGGAGTGCCTGGTATTCGCGGCAGAGAGAATTCCTTCCATGGGAGCTTCACGTAACCAGGCATCCGTCGACATCTTCCCCCACAGACCTGGGAAGGCCACGGGGAATTTTTAGTGGAAGGAAAAGTCTCCCAGAAGTTGCCGGATTTCCTCGGCGAGAGGCCAGGAAGGAGGTGATGAGAAGCCAGACCTGCCCCAGGTGGTGGTCTTGGTCTGCCCGAAGGAATGATCTGAACCCGGGAGACAACAGACCCCCAACCACGGCCAGCTGCGGAGACCGCCTGCCTGAGTCCTGAGCCGGCTCCTCCCGGGGTGTGTGCTCAGGATCAGGTCGTGCGGTGGGTTTGGCCGGCACAAGGTTTCACTGCCGGTGAACTGGAAGCGGCCGTGGGAAATGCTGTCCCCGCTCAGAAGAGGAGGTTTTCTGGGAAAGCAGGCCACTTCCCAGCTCCGATCATGGCTCCTTGCCTCATTTGGTTTCCCTCCTGCCTAACTGATGCTCTAAGGAGCTGCTATGATCACGGAGCCGACACTGGGACGCCTCCTCCAAGCCGGCTTTGGCTTCCCCAGCCCCACGGTTGGTCTGTCACAACCCGGCACACAGACCCATTCTAGTTTTTCATTTCCCATATTCACTGCATTTTTAAATGGTGCACTCAGCTTTCTAAATCAAATAGTATTTCCAATTTTTAATAAAAGGTGTATGTGGGGTTAGAAAAGATTTTGTACGACAGAATGCCCAGATTTCTTCTTTTAATTATGAAAATTAAAGCATTTCCTTGGCAGTTCTGAAGGCCTGTTGTTTGTTAATAATATTTAAATGAACATCATTATCTAAATTTACTATGCAGCAATAAATAAACTCTGTTTTCCAACAACTTCAGGTGTTTAATTCGGTGGGGTTCCGGGTATAGGAAGCGAGTGCGGGCTCCGATCACAAGGGCACCAGTGCTGTTGGTGGGGCCTCCGGTCTTGTTGGTTGGAGCCGGGCCGGGAACTCAGGTTGGCAGGAGAACCTTCACCAGAAGGCGACGATAGCGAGCACGGTCTGGCCGGCCGCTGAGAACAGTATTTGTTCCTCCCAGGCCTGGAGGGCGGCACTGACTTCTGCTCCACGGGAGTCGTCTGTGTTTGCGTGCATGTCTGCGCCTGTGTGTGTGCCTGCGCACACACGTGTACACGCTTGTGCGCACACGTGCACGCCTGTGCAATGCCATGTGTGTATGCCTATGTGCACACACACATGAACACACACGTGTGCATTCCTGCGTGCGGGTATGCGTGCGCACATGGCCGTGTGCACACGTGCCTGTGTACGTACCCGTGAGCCTCTGCCTGAGTACACATGTGAGCATGTGTGCACATGCACGTGTGGCTGCTTGTGTGTGTGTGTGTGTGTGCATGCAGTGGATTCCCAGGCACTTCAGGACAGGAGTGCTTTTTCGGTTCTTCCAGCTGGCGTTTCTGAGGTGACCTCTGTGCCATGTAGACCTGGGCAAGAGCTGTGTGTGTGTGTGTGTGTGTGTGTCCGTCCCAACGGAGGCGATGGAGGAAGGCAGGGTCCCTCTGACAGAAGGAAGAAGGGGGGCGGGAGGAGGTGGGGGAGACAGAGACATGGAGAGAGAGACAGAAGGACACGGAAACAGAGGGAGAGGATGGCAGCTGGCTGTGCCCTTCTCCCGCAGCCCTGTGCCGCCCCCTCGCCGCAGGACCGGGGGGGAGGACGGTGTGTGGGCGCCCCTGTCCCCGAGGCCGGGCCCGCTGCCCCGCGCCGAGCCGAGCACCAGCCTGGCAGCCAAGCAGCCGGGAGAGGCGCCCCCTCCTAATGGCTGCTTTTCATCGCGGAGCTCCCCGAGAGCCCCGGTGGCAGATTGTCGACTCAATTACTCTGGTGTCAGGTGATTATCCTAGGTCTCAGCGTAAGCTTCCATTCACACACGCCATATTTCAATTACGGCAGCTATGAAACAAGCTGTGTATTCAAATCGCCAATCACCTTATCACTGCTGAACAATGTCAACTGTAAAAAACACCAGCTGAAGGCAATTACACATGTGTTGAGAACCGATTATGATTACTCTCTGTGGTATTTGTGATGAGCTGGGGAATGTTCTGAAAATTTAATTTAATGACAATATGCTTGCTGTACAATCCATAATACCTCCGGAATCCAGCGCGGGGCTATTAAAGCTGATGGGAGCGCGTTACCGCCGAAAGGCTGGGCCGGGCGGCTGCTGGATGCCTCTACGGGGACCGAGGTAATTTCTCCGCACATTTCTAACGGCCCAGGCACACAGCTTCCCGCTCCAGCTGCACCCGGAAGGTGGGCCCTCTCCGCGCTGACGGAGGGGTTTTCTGTGCTGTGGCGGAGGGGCTGGGGGCCTCTTGGCCTGAACCGCCGGCGAGGGGCGCCCACATTCCTCCTGGAGAGCGAGCCGCCACAGACACGGCTCTGGCCCAGCACCGGCGCCCCGGACACCCCCCCGTGTCCCCAGTCACACCAGTTGGTCCCCGCCTGCCAGAGTCATGCCCCATCTCAGAAATCCTGTAGAACAACCGCCTGGCGGGGGCAACTCTGACAGTGGGGGGCCAGACACGTGCAAGCGGCCGAAGGCAGCGGCCCGGTCGAGGATGTCTATGTGAGGCCGGGGTGGTCCCCCCCGACCCGTGACCCCCGCGGGCCAGCCAGAGCTTGCTCCCTGCTCAGACCGCGGCAGTCGGCACAGTGGAGTCAGACCCGGGGAGGGACGTGTGTGCCGTTGGGTGGAGAAGTCTGGCAGGGGGCAACGAGGAGGGGCAGTGGGGCCCCAGAGGCCGGGAGGGTGATGCAGAGGGAAGGTGGGGACACCCGCCGCCGTGGTGACCCGCGTGGCAGAGTGGGTTGTGTGCAGCTGAGCTGGGCCTGGCTCAGAGCCTTGGCGCAGCTTGGGTACGTGTCCGAAGCCAGTTTGACACGAAGCCGTATTCGTTCCATGTCCTGAGCAGCAGGAACCCAAGTCCTTTACGAAGAACGCAGCCGTCACGCCTTCACTCGTCTGCTGATCGAAGTGAGGGACAGTGTCGTCCTCGTGGGAAGAGTGAAGCAGTTTCTCTCTTCAGGAATTCCGTGATGCCGAGGAGAGCTGCTTGTGGGCCATGAGAGCGTCATTCGGTCTGATTTATCTGAAGTTCCAGACTTTGGTGATGTGAAGTTTAAGATTCTTCTCAAGTGAGCTCGTCCTGGAAGAACGCACGGGTCCGGGCTCGGCTGCCTCCAACTCCTCTCGTCCGAACAACGTCAGTTGCTTGTGATGAGAAGTGGGACGTATCTCTTAATACTGCACGTTTCTTTTGGAGAAAGTATTTCTTAAAATTAAAGTGTCCCAGTGCACCATTCCTTGGATGAAAACCTCACTGTGACAAACACCGCGCACAACTCTGTCCTGCGTGAGAGTCTCCGCGGGTTATCACCCGGTCCCGTTGCAAACGTGCTGCTGAGTTTGGATGTCTGTGATTTGTGTCCCTTTCCAGAATTTAAGCAGCGTGAAGATTACTGACATGTACACATCCCCTCAGCGTTTGCAGAGTGGACGTGGGAGTCTTCAAATCTGAGTGCCTGTTCTTTGCCTACACGGGCTTTGGACTCTGGTTCATAAACGCAGATCTCACTTGCTAGGAGATTTTCACTTAGTAAATAATCCCCCAAATTATTTCTACTAAAGACCACTGAAAACAGAGACAGTGCTTTTAAAACCCGAGGGGAGAGGGTCACGAGTACTTCTAGTTGTCCCCTGAGACCATCTGCAGAGTCGGAGGGCAGAGAGGATGGGGGACGCCACAGGAGCATAATGACCCCCTTGAATTTATGGTCAGGACACCGAGGCCAGGGAGGCCTGCAGTGGGGGCTAGGGGTGAGCCCAGAGATGGCTCAAGGTCCTGAGCTTTCACCCCTGCGCTGACTGATGAATGAGCTCACCGCACAGCACTTCCCGCCACTGTCCCCCGGCCTGGAGCCCTGACCTCAGCCCCGGCCCCAGCCGACTTGGGAAGGGGGTGACACCCTCTGGGATCGGACAGAGGCTGGTGGTGCAAGGCGGGCTGTCTACTGGGGCTCCTCCTGGATGGAGGGGCTGCAGGGACGTGGGGACCTGTCCGGGCGGCCACTTGTGCCAGAACACAGCCATGGTCAGGGATGGAGCAGAGAGGGCTGCCTCCTGACTCTGTAAGACAGAAGCTCCAGCGCTGACGGGAGCACAGCGGTGGGAGGAAGAAGCCGCAGACGGAGCTCTTTTCTAGCACCTCCGGCATCTCCCCGGGAGCTGTCCTCGCTGCCCCAGGTCAGGGACGGTGTCCGTCCCACAGCCACGCCACTCGGCATCGGTCCTCACGACGTTGGGCAGTGTCTGGGGTGTCATGCAGGGGTGGGGCAGGGAGAGTCGATGGAGCCTTGCCGGTGAGAAAGGCAAACCGAGTTCTCCGAGGAGAGAGCTGCCCGCCGGTCTCGCTTCCCGCAATATTAGGAAAGACCCTCAAAGCCTTTACAATATTCTCTCACCGTCGCTGTGTTTTCTACTCTTCCCGCGGGGAGTTCTCTTTTCCGGTCTGTTCCAGGCTCTCCTCCCTGCGGCGGCCCCTGCTCCCAGCGTGTGCGCGTGTCCACCCGCGGAGGGCAGGGCGTGTGGGACCCTCTCGGGGCGTCTGCTCTCCGGGAGCTTCCTCCGGCCGGCGACTGCAGGCGGGCCGGATTCCTGGGGGTCCCGTGATCCAGAACCCGCCAGGAAGAGCGACGGCGGGAGCGATGGTGAAGGGTCACGGCAGGGCTGCCGAGTCGCACCTCCCACAGGGAGCCCCGCGGGGACGCCGGAGGCCGGGCGCCACCCCCAGTCACAGGGACCCGCAGGCCGATGGCTGCAGAAGACCCCCCAGCTCAGACCCGCGGTGTGTGTCACGGTGAGGGTGACGTGTGGCACTGAACACTCAGCTGTAAACCATGGCCTTTCTCAGGGCAAGTATTCAAACAACCCCCTTCAGACCAGGTGTTCCTGGATGTTGCCTCCGCCTGCTGGCCTGGCCGCGTTTTGTGACATTTTACAGAAATATTCTCGAGAACGCTATGAGATCAAAAGCAAGAGGAACCAGGCAGCGCCAAGAAAGTAGCCTTCTTGGTTGCTCCGCGTTCGTGCTCCCTTTGCCTGCAAAACCTACCAGTGAGCAGATCTTGCATAACCCCAAGATCCCAACGGCGGTCACTGGACTTTGCCATCGTTTGAATTTGCAAATGTTCTTGTTTTCAAAATCTTGATGCAAGTATTACTATACTAGTATTTATCATCTCTCGTATTTTATAAATACAAGAGGAAAAACACAGTCTTCACACCTATGTATAGCGTAGCCATTAACCTTTTAAAATAAAATATATAAAATGGGCTAATTATGGGATGGAGTGCAATAATTGTACTTATTTGCATGTCTTTTAATCACATGAAGAAAACAGGCATTGGCACTTAAATATGATTATATTTTCTAAGACTGGCAGCTGAACCACAAATCAATGAGGGACCTTTCCAGCAGCCCGGATTGCTAGCTGTTTCTCTTCATGTATAATTCTTCGCTCAGAAAAAAATGCTATCTGATTACAAATTATGTACCTATTCTTACTTCTTTTGCCCAAGGTGGCAGTTAATTTTTGCCGTAGGTCATAGAGGATAAAGCCCCACAGACCCGGGAGCTTCTTAATTGCGTTGCATACAACTAGCTGTCGCCCAGCATCTCAAAGGAATTATTGCACCTTGCCGATAATGCCCTTTCCCTGCACGCCATGAAATGGCTTCTCCCTCTACTGCTATATTAATTAGACTTCAAGGATGTTAGAAAAATTATAGCTGAGGCTTCTGCTCAAAAATTTAGGCACTATTATGGGAGAAATCTCTCCAGAACTTCCAGGGAAATGAATTAACCTTGAGGCTTTCTTGTTTCGGGAAGAAAAGGAGGAAGGAGTCCCCCACGGCTCCCATCCCCCGTCCCCTGAAACAATACACAAGTTTTGATAGAATTCCAGGTTAAGTTTGTCAATTCTGCTGTTGTAAAGACGGACTGAACCGGCACGACCTGTGCACGTCTCGGGAGCCCTGGGAACCGCGGTGCGGGCCGTATATCACGCATACAGTGAGGAAAGGGGAAGCAGGAACGGAGGGCAAAAGGCGAAATGGTTTGTGTCCATTTAAGAAAAAATCAATAATAGCATAAAATTGATTTAGTGCTTGTCATAAAACATAAGTAAGTGCTGGAAAATAGAGAAAATTGAGTCTCAATTTAATCTGCACAAAAGCCACACTGTGCTGATGAAGTGTGGGGGGGAGGGGCGCGCCGTAAAACCCAAAGACAGATACGTAATTGTCATATTAAGGACTCTTTTCGGGCTGTAGCAGTCGGGGGGTAGGACCCATTAATCATGTGGATAAGGGGCATTGAAATCAAATCTCAATTAAAATCTGTTCAATAATGTCTCTAATATGTTTTTCAAGCATTAATTTTTTCCCATCGATCCCACACCCCATAAATCAGATATGTTGCTGTGGGTGTATTAGTTTATGGAAGAGAGGATTACGGCTTTATGAAGTTAATGCAGCAGAACCGCGTAATTTACACAGCCTAAAGTTTTATGTCTGTTGTTCATTTCTATTAGTTTCTTCAGCTAAAAATTATTTGGGCTATAAAACTAAAACCCAAGTTCATTCCCCCCCAAACATATATATACTTAGCAACCAGATTCCAGATTCCTTTCTCTCAATTTGGCTGGGAAATGACACTTGGAGTCTCGGGAAGCCGAGTTCTCTGTGTGCGGGGCGGTCGTGCAGGACCATCTGTGCCCCGGGGACTGGGGCCTCCGTGCCCGTCCCTACAGGGCTTCGGACAGATTTAACAGAAATTCCAGAAGACACAGGCCCCTCTGGCTCGGCCTCAGAACAGTCCCAGGCACCTTGGGAGGGTTTGTGCTTCCTGAACCTGAAGCTGGGATCTCCTCCACGGCCGTGCTGTGCGTGGGCTGTTGAAGCAGAGGGATTTGTTTTTAAACTGATTACATCCATTTGTTGTCACCAACAAAGGCGCAGAGCCCTTCCACACAGAGGTGACATTTCCTGATTCCCCGTAACACGGGTGCTACCTTAAAACCATCTTCCAAATGGCAAGTGGCTTCGGAACGGTGGTGAAGCAAGCCAGGGTTTCTGAGGCACCAGCTCGCACAACAGGGGAGAGGGAGAGCAGGAGCAGCGGCCCTCAGCCCCCCTGCCCAGCTGTGAGGGAATTCAGCCGACTTCGGACCGGTCTCCTCTCCTGGGAGGTGGGGGTCTGACCCAGCGATGTCCCCGGGCTCCCTGAACCCACCACTAACCATGTTGAGAAATGGCTTCTGCGATTCCCTTGGCTTGGAAATTCTTACCACTCTGTCTTCTCAAGGATATTCAAAAATTTATTTGAATGCTTACATTTCTGCTTGACGGACTTATCTCCCCATAGGCTCTGCTGCGGTGAGTTTGAATTTAAGTTATCCTGTCCTAGACTGGGATACAAATATACCCAAATGGTTTTCTTCTGAATCATTCTCCAGACCATTAGTGGAGCTTGCCCTCCAAGGCAGGCAGGGCTCAGCCCATCCACCGCGAGCTGTGGACCCAGGCTGGGGCCCGCTTGCCCGTTTGGAGCCTGACAGCAATCCTTCATCCTCCTGTGCCCCAAACCACCCGTACCCCACGTCAAGGTTTCCCAGTGGATTATTTGTACAGAGTCCCTCTACACCTCTTCCCCTGGTATAGGAGGCCTTCTGTGTGTCCCATAGCTAACTTCTTTTAAAAAACAATGTTCTTTCTAGAATAGTTGTAGTTTGGCAGAAACATGAACTTCAGAGAGCCACCGTGGACCCACACCCAGTCTCTCCTGTTAGTAGCCTCTTACGCTGGTATCAGCGTCTGTTCCAATACTGTCGATACTGAAGCATGATCAGGAATTGAAGTCCATACATTACTCATATCTCCTTATTTCCTACCCAATGTCCTTTCTTTGTTTCTGGATCCCACGCAGGACCCCACATCGCACTAACTGTCCCGTCTCCTCAGGCCCCCCCTCTCCTGCACATTATCAGTTTTGAGTGGGTTCTGGTCCAGGGTTTGTATATCGTCCCTCAGTTGGGATTTGCTGCGTTTTTCTCTGATGAGCCTGGGGGTGTGGATTGGGTGGAGAAGACCACAGAGGTACGGTGTCATTCACACGGTATCTTATCAAGGTCCATCCATCATCCTGACTTTGACCTTGAGGCTGACCTTCACGGCCTGGCGGAGGAGGCACCCATCAGGCCTCCCCGTCCACGCTGTCCCGGCTGGAAGAAGGCCCCGTGAGCCAACGCGCATAACCACGGGCAGGTTCCGCTCTGTCCTCGAGGACAGACCATCTACTCGAATTACTTGGAAGTCTTCCGCGTGGGAGATCGTCTCTTCTCTTCCACTTATTTGCTAATTTACTCTTTTGTTTCCATCAGTATGACTCGTGGAAATTTGCTCCCTGGGGGGTAACCCAACAGCTTTTTGTTTCTTTGCTAAAACTGTTCCAGCTTTGGCCCTTGGGAGCCCGTCCAGCTCTTGAGCGCCTCTGACACCTGATTTTGGGCACCTCCTTACTTCCCGGCATGGCATTCCAGGTTCCTCTCATGCCTTCCCTGCCCAGTCCTCAAAGGAGTCCTTTCTCCATGGATTGCTGGGTCCCTTTGTCAGGAAATTGTATGGGAAACCGAGGTCTGGGCAGGGCACCATGGGCCCTGCTCGGTGCTCGACCCTCTCAGCTGCCCCGAGGTGAAATGCCGCGCGGGTGTGCCAGGCGCCGTCAGTACCAGCCCTGTAACTATTTCCACGTGGATGGGTTTTACCCGTACTGAGGGTGCGCGAGTTTCCACCCCGAACCCACCCCACAGGGTCACGGGCAGGCTCCCCGCCAACAGGGTGGATCCCAGCACCCCGTCCCCCACACACGCGGACAATGTCACAACCGCTAACATGGATGCCCGGTCGGCAGGTTTTCAAGCTGCTTCCACGGAGGACTCGCTCTCACCTTGCCTCCCTTGGAAACCCGCCGCTGGGCTTGAGCCGCGCCGTGCTTTCCGTGCTTCTCGGAGCAGCCAGCACGGTTCAGCCTCACAGCTATGCACAGGGATGCACCTGGCGCCCCCTGGACGTGTGCAGTGAGTCATCAAAATCACCCTTTCTCTCTGGCATGTGGCGTTTTCCCCAGAATAGATGATTATCGTCATCTCTTCATTAATTCTTTAAATTAACTTCTTTAAGATTTCATGCTTCAAGAAGAGATTCAGAATAACATTCATGTAATATTATCCATCAGTGTCATAACTGACGGGGCAAACTGTCAGGCGGATTAGGACGGGCAGGGATGGCGGAGCCCAGTCAGGCGTGCTCACATGGCGGGCGGAAGGCGGGCTGAAAACTCCAGGCAGACACCGCGTTGGAGCTCGGGGCACCTGGAGGAACCAGGTACAGAGGGGCCAAGGCTGGGATTCTGGGCAGAAAATGACCCCAGGCCAGCCTGGAACTAAGACGACGAATCCAAAAATCCCACTGATAGGACTGACGGGTCTCCCTCACTTGGACCCCTGGGCTCCCTAAAATTAGTGAAGAAATAGGAATTCGCATCAGGGTTTTAGGTCAGGATTGCCAGGTTCTGGCTTCTGGAGCCCTGCGTGCTGGGGCAGCTTCTGTGGCCAGCACTGGGTCACCACGGGGCCTGCCCCAGGGCCCCCCTGCTCTGGCTCGGAACAGGCCACCCTGTGGAGCAGGCAGATCGCAGCCCACTTCCTTGTGCTTCCCATCACAAAGCCTCCCCAGCATTCGTGGCAATAAAACCGATCACAATGGAATCATTTGATATGTATGGGACTCACAGATATCGTTCCCCAAGCCGCTGTTCTAAATTAGTAGTAGTTAAGCGCCCATTGATGGAAGCTTAGAATAAAGTGCTACTACCCGTAGGGCCCCACTGCAGCCCACGGTCCCCAGGAAGCAGAGAGACTTTCGGCAGAGCTGCCGTAAACTGCGTGCGTTTGGAACGGTGCCCAAAATATTTGGGGGACCTATTCACTCTTTCCCTTCCTGCAATGATATAATGATGTCTGTCACAAGAGCATTTTCGTGCCAACAAATCCTGATGTCACACACGGGCCTTCGAGAAGCCGGAGGGTTTTTTTTCCTCCTTTCTTTTCTTCTTGGAGTCTTTTCAGGCTAGAACACTGAAGTCTGGATTAGATGCAAACGGATTTTTTCAGACCTTCTCTGCGACAATGCAAGCTTGAAAGGAACATATTTGAAAGCTCAAACTGCTTCAGTTTTCTTGCAAAAAGGCTTAGGTCCCCCGAGTAGGCCAATTATAAATTACAGTGTAGGTGAGCACTTTCTCTCCCATTCACCAGAGCGGATTCTGTGTCATTAATGTTGCTACGCTGATACCTTGCAAGGGGAGAAAAGGTTTTTCATATCTCATTAACATTACAGAGAACTGAAATGAATTATGCGATGGGTGAGTGGTGAGTGGGTGGAGTTAATGCGGCCTCTACTTTTTTGTTCGAGTAAGCCCCAGCCAGACCTGTCCCTTCGGCCAAGCCCTCTGACCCTCCCGGGCGCTCTGCACTGACCTCCCTGGCACAAAGACGCCACTGGCCAAGATTCCGGCACCGTGTCACTTAAGTCAGTTGGTGTGAAATTCTAGCGGTGCGTCCCATGCCAAACCAGGCTTCCATGCCCTAACCCTTTCTTCACCAAGCCCTGGGGCGCCACGGAGCCTGCAAGTGGGACCCCGACGAGGAAGCGCCTGTTGGGACCCCCGAGGTCTTCAGAGGAAAACATGTGCATTTGCACCAGCATGAGGTCAAACCAATTTTCCTAACTTCTTTCCAAACAGACACACACACACACACACACACACACACACTCTCTCTCTCTCTCTCTCTCTCTGGAAGACTATTTTCTTCCAAGAATTTAGAAATTCGGTCACGCACAGGAATCCGCTCCCTGGGCTGGTGAGACTTAACGCTGCCACAGTTAGAAATGAGGTCCAGCTAGCTTTGTGGTTGACCTTGAAGGTTAAGGACGCATGACCTTCACCATGAGAACGTCAGACAAAGCACATGCTTCCCTTGGGATGCCGGTTCGTCGTCCGAGGCCGTCGGTGAGCAGAGGACAGTTGAAATAAACATGGCATTCATGGCTGCAATTCAAGCTTAAACTTTTCCAAAAATATCCACAGGTAATGACAACTCACAGAATTAAACAAAAAAAAAAAAATGCGAAACAAAAAACCAAACCAGACCCTCACCACTGTCGTTTTTTCCGGGTCCACGGTACTTAAAATGTAATTGTTTACATGATGTAATTAATTCTAAGATGTCGTCCCTCAGAAACCAGCAGGGTAAATACCGGACTAAGAGCTCCCTGCAACTGTCCTATTAGGGCAGGAGAATTGTCTCGTCATGGCTATGCCCACAAATAGCAAATTGTTCTCCTCTGTTGAGGCCTGATTAATTAAATTAATTTACAGACGTGGTCCCTTTACATTAAAATTAGCCTGTCCCATTAGAGATTTCTCTTCTGTTCCCAGCCTCTGTGGCCCTGCTTCAGTTAGACTGCCCCCTGCAGCCCGCACACCCGCCCCCCTGCTGCCCCAAGTGATGCCCTTTCAAGGCACACAGAGAAGACACTGCCCTACATGCACTGCGTTTCTTCTCTCAGGGTCACAGAAACGTCACTGCCCCTTGTCTCTGTGGCACAACTTCCAAACATGGAAACATGTTTTTAATCCCTAGGTAATTCTGTCTCCTGGAATCTGTAGAGACTAAATTCTGTGCTCTGGAAGCTTACATCTATGGAAAGCAAATTTTTGCAGTATTAACTTTATTTTCTGTGTCTGCATGGGAGTCATTGGAAACTTTTATAGCCAAAACCTGTTCTCCATGCAGTATTGTGAAGTTGTCCAAATCCCCAAATACATTTCAAGGTAGGCAGTGCCCCAAGAATGGTGAGTTTTTGAAAATGTTCTAAAAAACGAAAATTAAAGTCTTACAGAAAGCCAGGGTGACATCAGTGAATAAAAGCTGTATTTTCTTAGCACAGATGTGTCACCCTGAGCTGTGTGCTCTCACTGTTGGCACCAGTAGGAGGGTCAAGACTATCATCAGCCCGGCTGGGGAGGGAGGATGGGGAAAAAAGGGACATTCTGCCACAAAAGCTCAACTTAATAGTAATAGTCAAATATGGAGCCGGTGAAGGCCGGCTACGGTAAACTTGCCACATTACTGCTGAAAACACTCGCTAACATATTTTTAACACATTTTTAAGTGCGTGGTTGAGGGATCAGAAGAGGGAATTCCTTGGAGGCCACAGACGACCGAGGAGAAATCCAGGGCTTGAACCGGCTTCTCACAGTGGCTGCGGGTCCTGCGCAGAGGCCACGGGGAGAAAAAGTCCTCTTTTGAGACAGAATAGCCACACGAACTTGCATCTGGAAAAAAATTTCACACTGACTTTGTGGTCTAAACTTCCAGCTGCAATTGTCTTTTTTAATTGTCCATTTAGTGGTACTCTCATGAGAAGGAAATGGGGAATAAATTTGGACGTAGTTCTGAGAATAGGAATTCAAAACCAAAGTCCCTAAATATATGACAGAACCCCTGTCCGCGAGCCACAGCTGCAGAAGTCTCATAAACCCAGACCCCCAGCAGGGCAGGTGCTGGAACTATTAGGGACAGAATATACAGTGAGTGTATTTGTTATGCTTAAGAGGAAAAATTGGGGATAAAAAGAAGCAATAAAAGGCTAATAAATGGACCAGATAAGCTAGGAAAAAATCAAACAAAGCTTAAAAAATAGAATTCAAGCAGAAACCTATTCATGGATCAAACAGTCATCAGCCAAAGTTGAAGACAGAATGAGCCAGAAGGTGGAGCCAATGCCACAGAAGGGGAAAAGATTAGACACCATGAAAGATGGATTTGAAAACATGGAATACAGAGTGAGAAAGGCCGATAGGTGTCTGATCAGGGCTCCAGGCCGAGGTGCTCAGAAACGAGAGGGAGGCAAGCATGTAACACTCATAGCTGAAAATCTGAATTGGTAAGAGGTGCTAGCACTCAGATCTGGGAGGTCCCGTGGATTCTAAGCAGGATGTCAGAAGTCTGCATTTAACCATATTCCGATCAAACCAAGAGCCTCAGTTTGAAGAAAAGCTTTAAAAAGCAGCCCCAGAGAAAAGAAAGTTTGCTTACCTAGAAATAACGGCCTTGCAGCCAGCTGCTGGGTCACGGCAGGAAGAGCTGAACGTGGCCTGTGACTTTCAGATGGGAGGGAAACGTCCTGCATCCGTCTTTCAAGACCAAGGGCACAATGATTGTTCAGAAAGGTGAAAACTGAAATCCTTTCTCCCATCTGGTGCTCACAAGAGCAGATGCTAATGGATGAGCCCAGGAAGACAGAAAATAACTTCAGGAGGAGGACCTGCATGGAAGCTGACCTTGTTAGTAAACAAAGTGTCCATGTGCCTCTCTATCCAGGGACACATGCCTGGGTGGAATCCTCACAAAATCGAATGTGTGGCTCAGGAAATGAAGTGGTGTGAAAAACGCCAGCAACATCTGATGGAGGTAGCCGAAGGGGCTTCCCCTCCTTGCCCACTGCCTGCTCTGCACCTGTCCCCAGTGGGCGTTCTGTGCCGCCCTGTGGGACAGTAGGTGAGCAGAGGGGTGTGTCCCGTGCTGGGGCTGTCTGCTCTCCAGCAGTGGTGCCCACACGGCTCCCTAGGGTGTGGATGGAAATTGGGACCTTGCTGACCTCCCTCTTATACAGGAGCTTTTCTCAGCCTCCAGGTCCCTCCCACCCTGCAACCCTTTCCACTCAGCAGCAGGACAGGAAGACACTGTTTTATGCACTTTTGTGCTTGCACAGGTACATATATAACATGTGCACACAAACAGGCAATCCTAACCATCGAAGGGGAAGGTTTTGGAGAGGAAAGACTGAGTGCTCAGAAGCTAGCCTGGGGAATGCCTATATAGATTAAGGTACAAGTGGCAGAATCAGGAGGGGTGCAGAAGAGCCTGGGGGGAGGGCAGAGCAGGAGAGGAGGGGGATGTGCCATCACCCAAAGCAGAAGGCCGTTTGCAAGCGAGGGCATTTCATGTGCTGCTGGCAGGTCAGAGAAGACAGGACCTGAAAAGCGTCCACTGCATTTAGCAACATGCCCGTTCCTGCGGATATTGGCTGAAGCACTTCAAAAGTGAGTGAGTCCAAAAAAAAAAAAAAAAAGTAATACAACATGAGCAAGTGAGGGAAGAAGAATGCAAGGCTGGTTCAACACTCGGAAATGAATCGGCACAATTCACTGTGTAAACAAACTAAACGGGTTAGCTGTGATTATCTCAATATATTAAGATTAAATTCAACACCGATTTTGGATAAAAAGTTCCCATGTGCTAGGGGTGCAATGCAGCTTTTTTAGGAAAATGGTATCCTAAGATACTGCAGCTAACATACGCTAAATCATTCCTCTTTGAGAATGAGGAAGCTCCCGTGATGCACTTTCTCTCCGCTTCCAGGAAACACCACCCCAGATGCTGAGGCTGGAGCAACAGGGCAAGCAGGTAAATGAAAAAAATAAAAGACATCCTACTGCAGAGCCCAAGATAGAACGCTCTTTTTTTTTTAAGACTACTTATTTATTTGATAGAGACAGAGATCACAAGTAGGCAGAGAGGCAGGCAGAGAGAGAGAGGAGGAAGCAGGCTCCCTGCCGAGCAGAGAGCCCAATGCGGGACTCTATCCCAGGACCCCGGGATCATGACCTGAGCTGAAAGCAGAGGCTTTAATCCACTGAGCCACTCAGGCACCCGATAGAACGCTCTTTATGTGAAGATGGCATGAGAGTCTGTAGAAAATCCTAAGGAATTAAAAAGCCATCAGTGCTAATAAATTAAAGGATATGAGGTCGAAGTGCAAAATTACCAGTATTTCTATATAGGTAATAAATAATCAGAAATTAAACTTAAAATATTATTTACAGTAGTGTCAAAAAGCATAAGATACTAGTCAGTAAATGTAACAAAATCTGTGTAGGACATATACACTGACAACCATGCAGCCTTGCTGGGAGACATTAAGGAAACTGAGTAACTGTAGAAGGTGCCCGTAAGATGACTCAGGGTCACAAGGGTCCACTCTTCCCTAGCGGGTCTACAGATTCTGGAATCTCAGTCTCAATGCACGGTTTCTTTCTTTTATAAAAATTGAAAAGCTGACTCTCCCATTTCTGTGACAGCGCAGAGGCCCGAGGCGGAAGCTGACCTGAAAAGGAAGAACAAAGTGGGAGGACTTGGACGACGCCTGATTTCGGGACTTGCGGTAAAGCGCCCATCGCTGAGACGGAATTATACAGAGCGGAGATGGAAATATGGACCAGTGCACAGCGGAGACTGCAAGAAGCGGAGGTACAGGACCAGCTTATCTTTGGCAAAGGCACAGAGAGAATTCAGTGAGAGAAGCATGATCTTTTTGGAATGGTACCGCCACAAGGGGTGTCATCCTAGAAATATGTAGTGATATGTCAAAATCCATCACATTTTATATAAATGCAATATATAACATATATATTATGTGGCTGATCTTTACCCCATTGTGCAAAAGTACACAAAGTGTTCAAAATGGTTCATGAACCTAGTATAAAAGCTAAAACTGTCAATTTATAGAAAAAATGGGACAAAATCTTAAAAACTTTAAAGGTAAGACAAAAATTTCTCAAATGAGACACAAAATTCACAAACTACAAAAGAAGTGGTAAATTTCATCAGAATCAAAAACTTTTCCAAAGACACAGTGAAGAAAATTAAAAGACAATTTAAAGCCTATGAGAAAATACTTACAAAACAGCAGAAAGAACACTTACCTCTAGAACCATAAAGGGGTCTTCCCCTGCGGTCGTATCGTCCAAAGGCCAGCGGTGGCCTAGCGTCGCAGAGCCCGCATCACCCCTCACCTTACCTTGTCACAGAGGCATCCTGCCATCTTACGTCACCACAAAGAGGCCATGATAGTCAGAGTCCTTTGTGAACAACTTCTTGTTTCTCGTAAAGCGACTGGCCATCTGAAGCAGTCAATGGGCAAAGATTGAGAGGAAAGTGCTGTGCTTAAAAACTAGAACAAAATGCAGTTGGCTGTGAACAACACAGAGGTTCAAGGCGCCCATACCCTTGTCTCCATCCCGTGCGGTTAAACATCCAAGTATAACTTCGACTTCCCCAAAACTTAACAATTAACAACGATGGTTGACCGGAAGCCTTACCGAAAACACAGTTGGTTATATGCTATAGGTATTACATGCTGCATTTTACAATAAAGGAAGCTAGAGAAAAGGATTCTTACCTCCGATTAGAGAAAAAAAAAAACAAACAAAACACAGCTGGGTGATTTGGCAGACCCCCACCCACATGAGACAGGCACGGGAGAAGTCGTCTGGCGTCCTCAATGTCAGCACAAGCCCAGCGCTGTCACCGGCTCACCAGCTCCTGCATGCAGAGGTGGGAAGGGTCGTGCCACACCAGCGCCGGAGAGGACGGAGCAGCGGCGCGCACACTCTTACGGTCAAGACGGTGCGGCCATCCAGGGAAACGGTTCGGTTACCTGTTATTACGTGAAACACGTATTTCCGTACGACGCAGACACTTACCCAAGAGACATGAAAACATTTGGCAGCAAAGCCCAACGGTCAACGAAGCAAGCGTTTGCCAACTGGGGAGGGGACCCAGAAGAGTCGGCCCAGCTGAGCAACAGAAGAGGGTTTGGAAATCGAGTGGAACCAGACCGGGTCGGTGCAGCAGAGGGCACTGCGTGGAGAGGCAGCCGGCGGGACGGCATGGGCTGGAATCCCCGCGGCCCTGGGCAGGGAACAGGCCTTGTCAAGATCGTGTGGCATGACCGCCATTTACATTTGTGGAAACTCACCAAATTTTATCCCTCAAGTTAGTGAATCTTGTTGTGTGCGGATTAAACCTCCACAAAGCTGACCACAGGAAGGTGCCCTCGCATCCAGAGACACGTGTGAAAGCGATCTGAGGAGAGAGGGCACGGCGGAAGTCCCCTCAACCGCTGGAGCAAAGGTGGGAGCAGAGGGGTGGCCTTGGGGACATGTGTGCGCAGACGTGAGCCAGCTCCTCTCTGAGGTGACGGGCGTCACAGAGGTGGACGTGAAGGGAGAGGCCTGCGACCGCTCACCCAGCAAGGGAACGACGCCTTCGGCCCACCAGGGGCTTCTCAGGGGCCTCCCCTGGGCTGTGTCCCCTCAGTGTGTCCTCCTGCCCTTGTAACCTCTGCCCCACCTCCCAGTTTCTAGTCTCTTCCCCTCCACCCCGCCTGCACACCACAGCCCACGCAGTCTCCAGGAGCACTGTGCGTGGCCCTGAACCTCTCGCTAAAAGCCTCACAGTTCTCACTCTCCTGGCTCTGAGCTCCTGGTCTGGGTTCCGAGACCTCTGCCCTCTGCTCTCCACCTTATGTCCCTCCTGCTCACTTCGGTCATCCCCATACAACACTTTCCTGTCACCTAAAGTCCTGTCCACTTCTGAGCTTACAGACTCCATGTCCCTAAATTACCACACACATTCCTGTCATCATCTGGTCACTGTGCAAACCTCACCACTCCCAGGGATCTATGCAATGATCTCCATCGCTTCCAAACCAGTAGCCTCTAAATATACTAATTTGCCACTTACCGCATAAAAAAAGCTCGTGGTATCAGACGTAATGCATTGCTGAGTCCATGACTTCCCACAAAAACCCTTCTCCAATCACCAGGGGATTCCAGCATATAGCAGAGGAGACGTGGTCAATTAGGTGCTCCAGAAACAATTGCTGAACTAGTTATTAGAGTAAGTCATGCTACTGTCATGACCTTTCAAGGTGAATGTAGGGGGCATGTAATTGGGGGTGAGGAGACATCATGAACCTGCATTGTCTGAGGCCCTGGTGGACTGAGCACATGACGTACACAGACGGTGAGAGATCTGGGTGAGGCAGGCTGTGGGCTGGGTGCTGATGTCCTGCCTGCGCTCACGGAGAAGTAGCGGGCCTGGACAGCGGACAGTGTGACTGTCAGACCACTCTGTCTTAGGGTTGCTGGAGCCACAGGGATGTCTTCCCCTGAGGCTTGGTGGGGAACTGCTCATTGTTGTCCAGCTGGGGACACATGATCCCCACATGGAGGAGGCCTTGGAGGACACCGTCAGGGGAAGAGGAGACGCCACTTCCCTGGACTAGATGGACCTGGTCTCCTCCTGTGAGGTGGCGGCAGGGGTTACCAGGCAGGTGGATGGGAAGACTTCACCGCCTGGGGGAGGCCCCGCGTGCCGGCTGGGATCTGTGTCCTTGACAGCAGCCGGGCCTCCCACCCGTGTCAGATTCTCCACTGTGTGCTTCTCGTCAGCTGTCCCCAGGCCTTGAGTTAGATGCCGCATGTGAGCCGCAGTCTGGCGCCATCCACGCCATGGGACGTTGGAGACGGGGTCTGTTCCTTCTGGATGCAACAGACAGGAAAAGGACAGCATCCACGCTCTGAGAGGCTGAGTGAGGTGACAGCTGAAATCCCACACCAGCGGTGGGGGCCAGCAGAGAGCCACTTACACCAGGGCCGTAGCCATCAGAGGACACAGTGTGGGGCTGTTCCAGGAGCTGCAGAAGACCTGCCACTGAGATTATGTGAGGCCGTCCCCTCAAGTTCAGGAAACGGTGTCACGGCGAGGTGGGCTGTGGGGCCGTCCCCTTGAGTTCGGCAGGAAACGGCTGGTGTCACAGCAAGGCGGGCTAATCTCTAGTCCTAAGGATGGCAGGGTGGGAAGTGGACCCAAACCATCAACCTGTGGGCACATAAAGGCTACCTCTGTTGAGTGTCACAAGTTGGGGAGAATGGGGATCTTTGGGAAGCACACCCAGGAAGGCAGGGGCCAACGTTACGGGGAAGCGTGCTGAAGACTGGAGGCTGTTCTCAATTATTTGACCACATACGGAATAAAGCCCCGTTAGGTGGGTAATCATGAGACTCTAGGGAGGTTCATCCCAGCCAAGGACCACGAAACTTACTCTGTGAGCACAGAAAACAGTCTCTGAAAAGTGAAGCTTTTAGATTAGAAGAGCTTTCCAGAAGCTGGATGCTAGCATCAAGACTGACAGAGAGCCGATTTGGGGGCCACTGAGGAGTCCGTGTAGAAGAGTCTAGAAATTCTGGGGCTCTGCGTTGTGTACCACAAGCACTCGGAGAACACCAGAAAGCTCGCACGGTGTGGATACCATTTCGCAGACTCATGGTTCAGTTCAAGTTTCTACAAAGGGTAAAATAAATCCTTCAAGGCTTAACGCAGTGCATTTCTTCTCGAAGCGGACCAGAGCTCGGATGCCCGGGCAGACCGCTGATCCCAGGCTGGATCCGGTTATAAACGGAGCAGACAGACAGCAGGCTTCCACCACGGCACCTCACGTGAGCCACGCACACACGGGGACATCGGGCGGCTGTCCTGGGTCAACCTCACAGCGACCCCATCCTCTCTGGGGAACTTTCACAGCAGACTGCAGGTCCGGCTTGTGGGAAGGACCCACTTGCCTCTCTGATGGCCGTCACGGGAGCTGTCCCAGAACCTGGGATTTATAAATCCTGCGTGATGACAAAAATTCCGCTGGGAAGACTATTTGTGGACGTGGGGCTGAGAGCTTCCCATCACGGAGATTCACTCCTAAATTATTATTTTCTGTAAGCTTTAGTGTTCCAGAAAGATTTTATCATAATGTAAAGTGCCTGATTCTGCAGTCGTCAGGAAGGCAATAACTTTTCATTAACTTCATTTTTCATTTTTATCTTTCTTTGAGTGTTGCAGAACATAGCATATGATTTTGAATGTCATGTAATAACAACTCTCTGAAATTATCTGTCCTTCCCTCCATTTGACACTAATATTTGATATGTTAAGTTAAGCAGATCTACAAATGTGGATCCACATCGTTGTGCCTTAGGCGATAATAAGAGCTGTCGGTTTTACATTTCCTCATTGAATTCATGTGGGTAATGACTACTGACTTTTTCTTATTAAAATATATATGTAGTGCGTGTGTATATTGAGAGACACACACAGAGAGAGAGACACAGAGATAGAGACACAGAGACAGGGAGAAAGGAGAGAATGAATTTCAAAAAAGGGAAAAAGCAGTATTTCATATTTCTGATGTTTAAATGATTTAGATCTTGCCGAAGGGATTCAGAGTGGCTTCCAAATTAAAACAAAGTGACTTACTTTCACTTTAAAAATGAGTGGACCACCGAGAAGTTTCACACATTCACAAAAGTTGTATGTTGAATCCTTTCACCACTGTGTGTGGCTGGAGGGCTTGTTACTGCTCCCACTGCTGCCCACACCCAGCCTGCTCCCAAGGGAACCCGGACCTATGACACAAGCGCTGACATGCTGACCTGGGGCCAGCTCCTGTGAGGGTGTCCCCCCACCCCACAGGTGCTCAGGGCACTTCCTTTGTCACCTTGGGGGACATTGGTCCCTGTTCGTCGGTTACAGGTGTTTCTTAGCTGCCTGCTTCGTAAGAGGGTGTCAGAGCCTGAGATCTAATGATTTATGGGAAATACGTCTTTGGTCGTTCAGATGATCCAAATACACCTGGTATATTTGGTCCTCATCCAGTTCCTGGAAACGCTCCTGAGCCAGAAAGGGGACATGGATGTGTTAATGGAGGTGACTGTGGTCTCCACCCCAGGGCGGGGCTGGCTACCAGGAGGACCAGGCTTGAGGTCAGAGGTTGATGCTTCAGCCGAAAGCCGACCCCGGGGGTGAGGCTGGAGGTGGACTCAGCCGAGGGCCAGTGATTTCATCAATCCCGGCTCCGCAGCGAAGCCTCCATAAAACCCCAAGAGGTCGGCTTTCGGGTCCTTTCTGGAGACCTTCCACGCTTAGGGAACCAGAACTCTTCCTCGGGGAGCCGGCCCCAAGCTCCACGGGGACAGAAGCTCGGTCGTGGGCGTCTCAGTCTCGCTGTGCGCTGTCACAGCCCCTGAGGACCTGGGAGGCCGCGTCCCTGAGTTCTGTGCGCGGCTCTCGCAAGTTCCGAGAGCCGCGGAGGAGCTGGTTGGGAACTGCCGGCCGGAAGCCCAGGGAGCGGCCTGGGGCCTGTGCGGGGAGACGGAGGTGGGGGTGGGGCAGCCGTGGAGGACTGAGCCCTCGGCCTGCCGGACTTCCAGGTGCAGACCATCCCCCACAGCCCGGTGGAGTCCCCAGGCCCTGACACAGGCTGGGGAGTCGGCAAGGTGAATGGAGGAGGCGGGAGGGTTCCGAGTTCAAGCCGTACCACTGTGGCTCACAGATCACGGGGCTGGGCTGGCTTACAGGGGTGACACCCGCATCCAGCAGTCTGCAGGCGGGCTGGACCCCAGCCCCATACCGGGCCCACAACAGCGTCGGCCCGAAGCAGACTAACCCCAGAGCCGTCAGGTGGGCCCAGTCCACAGCCCTGCGTGGCCCAGCACACACACCGCAGGCCAGGGACGCGGCACCTGCAGACCCGTGCTCCAAGCGGGCATGGTTGTGAGCAGCTGAGCTTGTGTGCAGCAGTTGGTATGGACGTGCCAGAGGATGGCCTGGGAGGCTGAGGGCGGTTGCACTGTCATACTCCTGGTCTTCCTGGAGGCCAGGCCTGTCTGGACTTGGGAGGCCCACTGTGTGGCTGCAGCCCGACGGTCTCTGCCCGGCCAAGGCCCGCCGTGCACACCCGCCTGCTGACTTGTCGTGGGCACTGCTGGGCTTTGTGTCTCCCGTCCTCCCAGCGCCTGCTGGTCAACCCACCTTCATGCTCTCCCTGCCGGCGGAGCAAAGTTCAAGAGGGGGCGGGGATGACAGGCTTGCCCTCCCATCTTGAACCCAAAGTCCAAATGGCATATTTTAACACTTAAGTGACGAGGATTAGGATTCTGGATGGGAATAAACCAGTTTCTCCAAAACTGACAAAATGAAACAGGAATTGGGTGTAGTTACAAACTGTGCATTCCGACGTGCGGCAGAGGGGACCTAGTCCCCAGCTCGGGGGCTGGGGGACAGGTTTCCTCACAGCACAGCAGATGCATCTGCGGGAACTGGGGATCCCAGGGCCGGTGTCTGCTGACAGGCGAGCAGAGCCGGCAGGAGGGAGCATCTCACACTCCACGCCTGACGCACGTGTGCACGGACGGGGCTGCTCGCTGTCACGCTCTGTCACCCTCTGCCGTGGGGGAGGCCAGGCCAGGAGCTCACCCAGGCCAAGTGTTCCCTGGCAGAGATCATTTCTTGGGGCCTCACCACGTCGCAGAGTCTTGACTCCCTCCCCAGCTGGGCAGAGTCCGAGCTGAGCTGTCCACGAACAGCTGAGAGACAGACGCTCTCTGCTCTCCACTGAGGGACAAGCTCTGGGAGAAGACCAGCATGTGTCGCCACCGGCTCCATCCTTGTCCCCGTGGCCAGGGATGGGGTAAAGGAAGGAAGGTCAGGTGAGCGGGTCGGTGAGCACGGGAGGCCTGCCACACCTCCATGTACCCCAGCGGTCAGCTGTCTCTGCCTGTCCGTCTGCCTCCGCCCCTCTCTGGATCTCTCTCAGGCACACGAAGCCCGTGGCCCTCATGACAGTGCCGGGGTCCCCGTCCTCCCTGCGCAGCAGGATCAGAAGCACAGCACGGGTCCGAATGCTCAGCCGTCGTCTCCGCTAGCGAGGCCGACATGTTTTGTATCACCTAAAGCAGTGCTCATGGGGGTGGACACTAATATCGGCTTTGGACCGATGGAAGGGGAGGGAGTCCAATATCCTTCACCAGGAAAGGCTGGGGTGGCCCACGGCCCCATGTCGCGCGGCTGTACGGGTCCCTGTAGCCAGGCCATGTCACCCCTGTGACCCTGTGACCTGGGAAGTGTCCTCACCCTCGGGAGCCTCGGCTCTACGCGAGTGCCGGTGCTCTGCAGAGTCCGCCCTGTGCACACTGTGACGGAGGCGGGAGGAGGTCTGTTTAAAGTCCATGACCTCAAGCCATGCAGACAGTGGTGACCAAAATCAGTTCCATGAGGGCATTTATGGAGCACGGAGAGAAGGCTGTACAGCATCCGTCCACACGTGTGAGCGTGTGTGTGCATGTGTGTGCATGCAAATATGTGTGTGAGTGTGTGCATGCAAGTGTGCATGACAGCATTGTGTCTGCGTGTGTACAAGTGTGTCCATGTGCATGCATGCAAGTGTGCACGAGAGCATGTGTGTGACTCTGTGCATGTGAGTGTGTACGCATGCAACCATGTGCAAGAGCATGTGGGCATGTGCACATGTGTGCGTGCGCGTGCAAGAACATGCGGGCATGTGAGTGTGCCTGTGTGTGCAAAGTGTGTATGTGTGAATGTGTGTGCATGTGCCCCTGTGTGTGCATGCAAGTGTGTGTGAGATCATGTGTGCATCGTGACTGTGTGCAACCATGTGTGTGCGTGTGTGCATGTGTCCCATGTGAGTGCACAAGTGTGCATGAGGGCATGTATGCATATGTGTGAACACGTGTGTAAGTATGTGTGGGAGCGTGTGCACACATACACGTGTGCACATGTGTGTGCACGTGCATGCACGTGTACGTGTGTGTGCGCACGTGTGTGTGTGTGTGCGTGGTTCCTCTATTTCAGCTGCAGTTTTTTCTCTGTATAGATTTTGAGGTTTTTGTTTTAGTGCAGAGAAAGCACTAGGCATGATAAACCCCTTTCACAGGCAGAGAGAAATAAATACTTCCCACAAAGCGAATCATGAAGCATATTTTTCCCAAGGAGCTCCATTATTTTAAAAACAGTTGCTTTTTTTTTTTTTTTCATTTTTATTTTAAGGGCCAGGCCAGCCGAGCTGCCGCGCGGGGTCTCAGCCTGTGTGTGGCGGCCGTCCCCGGCCATCACTCATTTTCAGTGGGCGAGGGGGAGCCCTTGGCGCATCAAAGCCTCATCAAGCCAACCAGCCCTGACGCTCTTTAACGAGGAGATGGATGGTCAGTCGGCTCCCAGGGAAAATGTCCTCCCGGCGAGTCCCCGGCTACCAGACTGCCTCTCTTCCTCTTGAATGGGAGCTGTGTGATCCCCTCATGTTCTTGGCCGTCACCATCTGGGGGCAGGTTCGCTGGGGGTGGGGGGCATGAGGCAGGACAGAGGACCCTCGTGTGGGATGGGAGCCCGCGGGAGTGCACGGGCTGCTCCTCCTCAACGCGCCGCAGGCCTGGGATGCAGAGCGGCTCCGCCCACGTCACTGAGGAAAAGGGAAGGAATGAGCCCATCTCCAGCTCATGCTGTTCTTGTTTTCGGTAAATGCCCGCAAGACTGTGAAAGGGGTGCAGCGACTTCCTAAAGAGAATACAGAGGAGCCCAGGCCCCTGCCACGGAAGCTGATGAGGATGGTCGCCTACAGGGTGTGTCACTGGGGCGTCTGTAATAAGTCACCGCAAACGGGGGCTTCAAACGATGCTTATTGTCTCGCAGCCCTGGAGGCCAAGAGTCCAAAATCAGCGGGGCCTCTGAAGAGTCCCTGGGAAGAGTTCTCCTGCCTTCTCCAGCTCTGGTGGCTCTGGGCTGGCGGTGGCCATGTCCCTCTGATGGTTTCGTCGTTCCCAGTGCCCTGGTGCACCTGCCCCCAGGCTTTCTACTCCTTGTGAGGACATTAGTCATTGGATTCAGGGCCCACTGGAACCCAGAACCGTCTCACCTCAAGTCCATCATCTGCAAAAGCTGTGTTTGCAGGTCAGTTCGTGGTCGCAGGCACTGGGCACGTCTTTCTGGGAGATGTGTTTTGGCCACTATGCCGGCCTCCCCGAGTGTGCGTCTCCCCATGCAGTTTCCTGGGCCGATTCACACACACACGCTTGTCCCTCCAGCCACACAAAGCATCAAGACTAGACTCACGTCCTAAACATCAGGAAGCAGGGGCGATGCGTGGAGCTGCCTGCGGTGCCCGGCGACCTGGCCTCTGCCAGGATTTGAGGGTGTGGAGCAGTGGTTCAGACAGTCCTGCCGGTTGCCTCCTCCATCCGCTTGCATCAGGAGCGCTTCTGTCTCTCTGAGGCCGAGAAACGCCTTTGTCCTCTTGGCATCGCTCCTGGTCACTTGTCCCCTCCTGTCTGACCGTGCCCTCCTAGCTCACACCTCTTGCGTGCGCACCTAGTACCTGCACACCTTTAGGTACATAAGCTCGGGAGCGGGCTCCGTGTTGCTTTGGGAAACCCACCACTTCACACCAACCTGATTCTAAGTAATTTTGCTCGTCTCCCACCGTGGGAGACTTGAACCCAAACCCAAGGTTGGCGTGCACCTGTTCCAGTGACATCGGAGCTCTGTGAAGGCTAGGAGCCCGCGGAGGGTCGCCCGTCCCCATGTCCCCCCAGAGCTGCCCCTGTGTCTCCCAAGCACGGAGAAGACCCACAGGGAGACCTGTGGGCAGGTGAGGAGGAAGACGGCGTTTATCAGCGAGAAGAATGAAAATCTGAGATAAAATCCGTCCCTTAGTTTTCTCTCTAATCTTACCCAAAACAGACTGATCCCGACTCAGATTTGTTTTGGCTGAAGCGGAGGCAGCATCTCTTAAAGCCCCTTCCCTCCGACCCACACTCCGTGCTGCCATGGCGTGGCCAGACCCAGTCCTCTAAGGCCGGGGCACCTTCACTTGCCAGCTTGTTGCTGCTGGGAAGCCCCGGTGGGCCATGCTGGGCAGTCCTGGGGCTCCCGCCCCGCCCGCCCGTAGGGCCCTTCGCAGCTCGGGGCTGCACCACCCCGTGTGACGCGGGCACCCCTGCGGCTTCTAGTTCTGAGGGTGGCTGGGGTCCGGCGCAGTCCACTCAGATGACACTAGTCCCCGCTGTGCTGATGGAGGTTGGGTTTTGTCTCCGCAGCCGTGGGGGTGTGACCTGCCGTGGACGCCGGCTTGTGGATGTGCTCTCGCTCCTGGCTCCTGGCCACCCCACTGACACCACCAGCCAGGGGGCTGCAGAGCCCGACCCCTCTCTGAGGTCCCGCTTTCCCTGGCCTGTCGTGATACTTTGAGTTCTATAGGATAAAGCCCCGTGAAGGGAGTGGGAGCGGACCCCCAATGTCCCCATGCAGCAGACTTGTACCTGGGCTCTGCATGTGTCTCCCCAGTCGGGGACGGGGACTCAGCAAAGGCGGCTCCCTGCTCACGGGTGGAGGGCCGGAGGGACCTCGATCTGCCAGGGGAGCACTGAGCTTCCCGGTGCCCGGCCTGGAGGGGCTTGGCCTCCAGACCCCGTGGGAAGTGCTTCCTTCCACTTTATCTCTGCCTCAACCTGGTATTTCCTCTTTTAAGCTGACCACCGCCAGGATCTGCTGACAACAGAGGCCTGGGCTTGCATGCTCTGAGCTCGGTGATAGTAACAGGTGCTTCCGTAGCCGGGCTGTACTTTTTAACGAGGAAAACATGGCTCCATTCACCAGAACACGGCAGAATGAGGACCAGGGAACGGTCAGCGAGTGACCGAGGACGTGGCCGGCGTCTTGGTTTCCATCCATGTGATGCTGTTTATAGTCTTGGGGATGAGAGGTACTGGCTTTATTCCTTTCAGTTCTCTTTATTTAAAAAATATTTTATGGGGGTGTGTGGGTGGCTCCCTCGGTGAAGCATCGGCCTTCAGCTCAGGTCATGAGCTCAGGGTCCGGGGATCAAGTCCCACAACAGGCTCCCTGCTCAGCGGGGAGCCTGCTTCTCCTGCTGCCTCTGTCTCCCAGCTTGTGCTCTCACTCTCTCTCTGTCAAAGAAAAAAAATAAAACCTTTAAAAGAAAGTTTTTAAAAATAAAAAATAAAAAAAAATATTTTATGGAGACACCTGGGTGGCTCAGTCGGTTGAGCACTGGACTCTTGGTTTGGCTCAGGTGGTGGTCTCAGGTCGTGAGATCCAGCCCCGTGTCGGGCTCCCCACTCAGCATGGAGTCTGCTTCTCTCTCTCCCTCTCCTTCCGCCCCTCCCCCAGTCGCATGTTCTCACACTTGCTCTCTCTCTCCCAAGTAAAAAAGAAAAAATCTTAAAATAAAGACAACTACTTTGTCATTTGGACAGACGGCTTCACGAGAAAGTGAGCCGTGCTCGTGGCATGCACCTGCTCCTCTGGGGAGGGGTGGGCAGCTGTTCCTGGGGTGTAGGCTTCCCTGCATGCTCCCTCCTCCTCACAAGACGGGCACTGCGGCCGCTCCCGGGACCTCCGTGACCACCGTGGAACCAGAGCAACATGGAGCTTCTAACGGGGGCTGTGGGCGGCCAGTGCAGGCACGTTCCAGACTCCTCCTTCCCTCTTGGGCTGAGTATCCCACAGAGAGTGGCTAACAGGGTTTGGGCAGAGCAGGGCATCGATCTCCAAAGTGGCAGCAGTGTGACAAATGCAAAGAAGCAAGGGCTTGTGTGACAAAGGCTGGAGCCTTTCGCCGCTGAACAGTGAGGGTGGACAGAAGACGCCAGCTTGCGAGGGGATGGAGCCCAGTTGTCTGGTCAAACATCATTTTGGGTGTTGCTGTGAAGCTGCTTTTAGATGTGACTAACTTAGAAATCAGCAGATTTTGAGTGAAGTAGATTCTCCTCCGTACTGTGATGGGCCACATATAATCAGTTGCTGGCCTCGGGAGAAATGACTGGCTGGGAGGATTCTGCCCTTGCCCGAATTCCAAGCCTCTTGCCCTTTGGGATCCTGACTTAGGATTACAGCCCCAACTATTCCCTGGGTCTGAAGTCTGTCAGCCTGCCTCAGGTTCCAGACTTGCTGGCCCCCATGATTGTGTGAGTTAGTTCCTTAAGATAAAGATCCCCCCACCCCCCCACACATGCACGCATCCTACTGGCTCTGTTTCTCTGGAAAACACGGACTAATACCGTAACCCCAGGGACTCAGAAGTTGGAGAGCTGTTCCTGCCTCTCCATGGCCAGTGACTTCACCCGGGGCTGAGCCCACCAGAGAAACAGAAGCAGAAGCAGATTCCTAGAGGCGTGACCCCAACACTCCTGCACACAGAGTGGGAGGAACTCAACGTTCAGAAATGGTAAATTCGGCATGCGTCTCACGGCTCCCGTATGGACAGCCCCTGCCCCATGAAGCCAGAGGACTGTTATAGCAGAAGGGCAGGGGGTGAAAAGCGCACACCTCTCCTTTATTTCTTCCTTACATTTTCAAAACAAGCTCTTTCGGTGAAAAGGGAATGTTTTGAGGTTCCGGAAGGACGTGTTTAATGCTCTCACACTGATGGGGAGGAACAGAGCAGGAGCTGGCATCTCCATGCCCAGGGGAACAGAGGAGGGCCCCCCGCCTCGGAAAGAGGGAAAAAGGAGGGCATCGTGGTGAGTGTCTTGGTGCAGGAGGACGTCCCTGTGTTGGGGGTGGGGGGCCCCACGGAGAGTAATACAATCAGCACGGAACACGGGTGAATAACGTCATTTTGGAACCGAGGCAAAGCTGAGCTGTCCTCTCGCCGGAGGGATCACCCTCCACATGTGGCTCGTACGGGGTCCTGCTCTCTGGGCTCCGGTTGCTGTCACAAGGTGACCTTCTACGGATGGCTGACCCCATGCTGCTGGTCGGTCACCAATGGGGCTGTCGCCTGTCTGGCCCTGGCACTCTGTGGACCCCCATCCAACTCCCCGCTCCCCAGCTGGGGCTGCTCAGCGATCCATCCCATCTCCCCCTGCACCTGCCATTGGTAAGAACCTTTGAAATGGTCTCCTTGTTCTGCTGGCCCCCCACACCTGGAGCCCCCTAAAGGCAGGTAGGGTGCCTGTCACCACACAGGCGGGCTGATGGGACTGTACCCACAGGTGTTCCATGAGCGTTTGTGGGATGGACAAATGCATGGCTACCCAATGAGACATGGGAGGGGCAGGTGAATTTTGGACATCATTCTTGGGACATTGACTCACTATAAAAAGTACTTATCGTAAGGTTGGAACTGGTTGTGGGATTTCTACTTTTCCTTGCAGTTTGGTTTCCCTTTTGATGGTTGAGAGATGAGACAGCAGATCTTTTGTTTTCTTCAGTTGAAGAGGGTGTGCAAATAGGTTGGCTTGTCCTTTTGGGCTCTTCTTGATCTGGGGACCCTGCGGATTGCCCCAGAACGAGGATGTCCGCATGGTCTACATGGTTCTCAGGTAGCAACCTCCATTTTGAGGGAGTGGAGAAGCGGAGGGTTTGCTCTGCTGAATCCCATCTCCACCATCATTAAATCACAGATGCCCGACTCTAGAGAATGCTTTTTGTCTGGTCTCCGTGCACGGCTGCTCAGATAGGGACCATTGTTTAAAGTCTGGCTGACCTCCTTTGCCTTAGAGAAAAGACCTTGTTCTGGGGCGACTGGCTGGCTTAGTCGGTTAAGCTTCCAACTCTTGGTTTTGGCTCGGGTCTTGGTCTCAGGGTCTTGAGGTTGAGTCTGGAGTTGAGCCCTGCGCGCGGCGGGGAGTCTGCTTGGGATTCTCTCTCTGCCCCTCCCCCAGCTCTTTCTCTAAAATAAATAAATAAATGAAACTTAAAAGGAAAACAGAAAAGACCGCATTCATTTTCAAAATCAAACCTGTTCATAACTATGTATTACACAGGCGAGGCTGTGTGAATGCAAAGTTAATACCAGAAAATAGTTGAGGAAGAGTCATCAGTGGTTTTCTTGCTACCTGAAGTGTCTGTTGTATTCCAAAGGCAAGCCGTACTTTCCGGCCCGTGGTACGTTGTGATGCTCTACACGGATGTAGGGACAAAAAGAGTATTTTTACAAAAATTAATACAACTGAATTTCCATGGAAATAATTGATGATATAATGGAAATACCAACAATTAAAGAGAAGAGGGGGACACTGTCATTTTTTTAATGTGGCTGAAATCAAATCCTATATAAACCTCAAGGAGAACGGTGTCTTTCTAAATTCAATGCCACCCTGAAAACTTCTAAGCGTGGATGAAGATACTGGTACCACCAGCCAAGTCCGTACCAAACCCAGTGAAACGCTTCCGGCTCCTTCCCCCATTCAAACAACCATGTCCTTGTCAGAAACGTGCCAGAGAATGGGTCCGTAAGTTTTCTATTGTTTGCAAGTCGGCTTCTGATTTCCACTGAAGGTCAAAAGTATCTTCTTGTAACAATTAGATCCTCAATTATTCGCTTTAAAAAGTGTGCTGCGTGTTGAATTCCATGTGGTAACATGTTGGAGTTAGTCAGAAATTCTAGCTCAGGGACCTTAGTTCCATTACGTATTTTAATTAGTGGTGGGAAGGTTATGCTTGATTTGGAGAAAAGGTGACAATTTTCTTGTAGTATTTGGACTTAAGTTTGTCATAAATAACTACTTGTGAGCAAAGTAGTCATTTTTTCCTGTTTACCAAACTTGGAGTATCATGTAGTAGAATTCTGCATTTATTTTTCGGTGGTGGAGACAGCCGTGTGTCCTCTAAGGATGTCCTGAGCCGCGTGGGTTTTCCATGCACGGAGGGATAAGTGGTTGCCTGGGTGGAGGTGATCAGGCTCCGCTAGGGACTGTGGGGGCCCTTCCAGGTCCGCAGCGACAGCAGGAGGCATGCAACAAAATCAGCTGCTGAAATATCATGTCCAGACTTTGCATGACGTGGTCACAGATTTGTCCCATGGCATTCATTAAGGGATATCAAGCTTTTCAAGCTCAAACCTGTGCTCACTAACTGCTGTCCTGGGTGACTCTGTGGAGGGGAGAGTAGACAAGCACCCTGAGCTGGGAAGCTCTACATGCGATTCCAGGACAAGCAGCACGTCCTTGGAACCCCGTGCCTGGCCGTCGGCAAGCAGAGGGAGGCCAGCTTTGCAGCGATGCATAAATCACATCCAGGAAGAGGGGGAAGCTGCCAGGACACCAGAAGCCCCAAGCTGCCAGTAGGACACCCGCAGGGTGGAAGGTCAAGGCCACCAGCTCCCAGCCAACACCAGCTTTCCCATCGTGTGTGCGCCGTCGTGGAAGAGGAGCTCCCAGTGCCCGCGCAGCACCGCCAGCTGAGGCGCTCCAAGCCCCGGCGAGCTGCGAAGCTGTGAGCAAATGAATGTTACGGTTTTAGCCACTGAGACTTGAAGTGATCGGAAACTTGCAGCACAAAGTAACTGAAACAAACGTTATTTATCCATATAGTCTTTCCTGAAGCAATCATTCAGTGACTAATTCTTCTGGAAAGACAAGATTGCAGGTATTAGGGATTCAAACTGTGAGACGCAGTCCCTGCCCCTGCAGACCTATGCTCTGGTTGTGGGTGGAAGGAGGACACAGAACTCATGCAATTAGTGACTGAGTTTGTGAACCGAACGTCTGCTTGTCTTCTCTCTGCCTTTCATGGGCCCCTTACCCTGGCGTGCTTGAAGAAGAGGGTGCCTTGATTCCCATCCCCGATCCCCATGGGTCTCAGGTCCCCCGGGTGTCTCCAGGACATCATGCTGGGCTGAAGACCGGTGTTAGCCGCTTACAGCACACGCCCCTGCGGCCCCACGAGGGATCATCACGAAGGACAAAGCCTCTGGGTAAGTAAAGTCCTGAACCATCTCAGAAGGAAGCTTTCTGCGCAGTCTGAGCCCCTTCCTCTGCCTTCACCACGCCTCCCTCCGGGCGGCCGCTGTGGATCTGGAACGACGCTCAAACGCACACAGCCGGCAGGCACTGCTCTGGGAGCCTTGGGTGTCTGCAGGGGAGTGACAACAGGGTCAGCTCTGGACTCCCCCAAAGCCGTCTTCCTGGCACTGCCCACCACAGCAGTCGACACCCGTCCCACCCGAGGTCAGCTTGGGGAGCGCCTCAGCCTCCCCCTTCTCTCACTGCTTCCCCACAGGCGTCCCAGTGGGTCCTGCCGGCTCTGCGCCCCCATCCCTGTCCATGGCCATGGCCACCACCCTTGACCACGTGCACCTGTGCTTCCTGACCCAAGGCGCCGTGGGACCTGGCCTCCCACCATGGGCGCCCCACACGACAGCCAATGGCATTTTTATTTCTGAACATAAATCCGACCGTGGAAGTGACCCACGGGGAAGGGGCCGCCAACCTCCTTTGTCTGCACACCGGTGCCCACACGCATCTCTGCCGCCGGGGGCTGCTCTGCGTGGCCAGCCTGTCCAGTCCAGCCTGCCAGGCTCCTTCTCACTCGCCGCAGCCACTGTCTTCGCAGTGGAGAACGGTCGCTGGGAGTCATGGCTGAGCATCTGCCGCGCGTCCGCTTGGGTTGCTGGCGACTGCGATGAACGTTGGTCTTCCTGGATCGTGCATCCTTGCCTGTCCGGGGAAGGTTCCCGCTCCCTGCCCCACACTTACTTGGGAAAGAGCAGACGTGCTTACACGCCGCCCCTTGTGCCGCGGAAACACCGAGCCCCTCTGTCAAGTGAGCTCGTCCTGACGTGACACTGCGCACAGCCGACTCCCCCGGGCGTCTGCCCTGCAGGCGGCTGAAGGGCAAACGACCAAGAAGGATGGTCCAAGGTCAGAAACGGGCACTGGGGTCGGGCTGGCCGTGGGCGCGGGGCGGGGCTTGCGCTCCTCTCCCCGGAGGGGATCCCGCTCACATGGGGGCTGGCAGCGGTACCTGCGCCACGTAGGTCAAGTCGCGGAACACCTGTGTGCGCCTCAGTTTCCCGTCAGGGCACAGGCACGGCCGCGCCTCCCTGCTGGCGCGTGTGTTCACGCGCGCGTGTGCGGGCGGACGGGACAGACGCGCCGGCGGTCCGCGGCCCAGCGCCGTCTTCCGAAACAGCGGGTCCTGCTGCTCCCCGAGGTGCTGCGCGCGGGGCACGGAGGCCGCACGGCGACCGTCCCGCGCAGCAAAGACGCGGCGGACACTCCGACCCGCAGCGCCTGGCGGGTCCGGGACGCTTGTCGTGCGACAGGATCCAAGCGCGGAAGCTCCGCGCAGACCCGCGGCTGCTGTCCCGCACCTCGGTCCGGGTCCTTGCTGGGGCTGCGCCGGGGGTTCGCGGGCGTCTTTCTCCCCTCACGGACAGAGTGTGTGGCCCAGCAGCCTGCCCGCGACTCTGCACTGCCAAACGCGCGTGACAGTCGTGAAACGCTCCCACACTCAGGGACCCGGGATGATTTTCCGCTCCCGACAAGCCTCGTGCCGACTGTGATAACAGCCGCTCTGTCTTCATCCGCCGCCGCCGTGCAGTATCAATCCACTTGATGATGCCGCCACCGACGCGCAGCACTTCTGCATCAATCTTCATGGAGTGCTGCCTGTTGTCTAACAAAAAGCCTGAAATGAGATCATTCAATCACCTTCCGCGGCGCTGCAGCCCCTGTCGCTGTCGCACCTCCGCACGCGGCGGGCAGGCAAGCTAATTGCAGTGGAAACACCTGAGCGCCGCGGGCACGGGGCCACCTCACGAACCGCACGGGGGACAGAGAAGAAGGGTTCCTCCGCAGCGGCCCCTTACAGACTTCAAGAACCATGGGGGCGTGGGAAGGGGGAGGGGTGGTTCCCCTCCCTAATATTCCGCAAACGCGCTGAGCGGGGGCCTCTGGCGGGTCTGCAAAGGGATGTCTACTGTCCTACAGCATTTTCCAGAAATGTCAAAACGGGGAACCCACTTTTGTCTGGGGTGAACAACTACTCCCCGAACATCTTCTGGAGTTTTCCCTAAATCTAAAGATACAGATGCTTTATAACCCTAAAACAAGAAGAAAGACATCTTCATAAAATATGCGGGGGTGATACTGGAGAGGCAGAGAGCGTCAAAGATTCTGTGACTCACGTGTTTAAATCATCGTAACGACGGGAGAGGAAGAAACCAGCCAGTGTGCACTCATTTCCTCCATCCCTAGTCTATGGTGAGAAGTTTTAAACCCTGTGAGTTTCTCTGGGTCGTTAAAGAAGATAAACACACAGGCAGTGTCTCACGCACCTCAAATCTCTTCCCCATAACCCTGGGGGGATGGCGCTGTGCTCCCAGCTGTGCACACGGATTGCAGGACCGACAGTGGCCCTAAGTCTGTAATGAAAGCCTCTGACGTTACGTCTGCCTCTGTATTTTAAACCTGAAATCTTTTCAGCTTTAGAATTAATTGAGAAACTTCCATTTCTTATGAATGCAATAGCGTGCATGCCTTAAGAGGTGAAAGAAGGCCAGGTCCTCGTTAGCTTGTAAGGAGAACATCCCGTGGACTCCAGTGCCCTTGACTAAGGTCATTCCACGCCCACACCTGTGAGATCTCTGAGCCGTTTTCACGCTCACATCATATTTCCACCTTGTGAGAGGAAGACCATATTATTACGACCATTCTTCTGAATTACTCCAGGAATCAGTCACGACGACATGGGATATTAAGAGAGTTTGTCATTTTCAGGTGATGGCTTGTCCCTGCTGGCCAGGTGCCAAGGAGCATGTTAATTATTTCCCTTAATACCAAACCTTTATGCTTTAAATACAGTCTCTCGGAAACCCGGGAAACAGATGTGCAGCAGTATAACACACACGGAGAGCCCAATCTGATATTATTCAGGCGGGCCGGTGGGAATTTCGGGGTGTCAGTTGTGCATAATAGGGCTTTTTTGAACATCTGTACCTTAGGGTCTGACCCCTATTTGGCTTTTTATGCATTTGTTTTTCTCCTACTTGTAAGCAGCACAGGAAAAACAATGTTCCAAATTGTTTCTTCCTGATTTAACTTGGGTGTAGTTTCTGCACACACACCACACACACACACACACACACACACACAGTTCTTGGTGCAACATTAGAAAGACACAGAGTGATATTAAAGCACACAGAATTGATACCTGATGTGTATGAATGAAACATGAGAAAGTACAAGGATCCTTTACCTGCTTCTGAGAAAAATTTGCCTTTCTGATGACCTTAGAACCAAAGTGCGTTATCAGTCTGCTAAGGTTTGTGAAGATAAGAGACAACGAGCGGTGCCCACGTTAACGGGGGGTTCACAAAGCTCCCCTGGCCTCTGTAAAGGTGTGTGGGCAAAATCTGTGCCTCTCCTAAAGCACGAGTCCCCTCGGGTCTGTGTGGAGTGAGTCCTCCGAAAGCCTAATGGTCAGTTTTGCAATGTCACCAATTTTTTTCAATCATACAAATGCCACCAATTCAATTAAGCTCACAAGGTCCCTCCGCCTGGTTCTCCTGGGTAAATGGCCAGCCTCCGAGGGCAGGGGCGAGCCAGGGCTGTCCCTGTGAGATATGGTTCAATCAACAGCCAAAGTTTTACTTGTCAGTTTTGATATATCCGATAATAGCTGTGGGTTGTTTTGCAATGTCCAATGTTCTGTGAAGATGGGCTTTTCATATTCTTTATTGTTTTTTACTGACAAAATGTTGCCTGGACTTTTGCAGTTTTGTGAAATGGAACAACAGTAAAAACAATATGTAATTTAATCCTCATACACCTAAGCGGACGTCCCCATCTTCGTGGCGAGTTTGGTCCGGGTATAATGAGTTCCTGTTCATTGATCTGTCATAAGCCGGCTTGGTGATTGAACACGACCCCACAACCAAAACACTACAACTCATTCGGGTCCCCTCGGCCCCCCGCAAATCCGGACGCGACGTCAGGGGCAGGGCGGCCATCCATAATTATATTTCACTGCCTCTCGGAGTCGAGGCTGACAGAAAAAGAATAAAAATGGGTCCTTCCAAAATGTGCAAAGGCTGCTGTGGCTTTCACTTATCTGGTGGAACCGTGCATTTATACTGTGGGTGACTTGCTTCTTCCCTGGGGACCCGAATCTGATCCTTTTTCATTCTTTTCTCTTCTTTTCTTTTTTTTTTTTTTTTTCCTCTTCTGTTTTAGGCAAACACACAGAAAATCACAGAAAGTATTGTTACACTCATCAGCAAATCCCAGGACTTGGGAACCCAGGCCTCGCCATCCCTCCCCCAGGGCGTGCACAAAGGGGTGCACACGGACACACGCATGTGCATACAGTGGTGCCTAAACACAGTCCTGTGAGGCAGCATGAGTGTGGACATGCAGATCTCCATGTGTGTGTCCATAGTTGTGCGCTCACCGTCCTTACGCACACAGTGTCTCTCATCTTGGCTCTCGGTAAGTGACATGGAAGCCTGACTAGGACAATTTAAGACAGAAGGTCCCTCCAGGACACGTCCACGAGTACAGTCCATGGACAGATGGTTTCTTCCCTGTGCAGGTTCATTGCAGAGGCCTCACTAAGCTTTCTGTCCGCAGCTTCCTGCAGCAGCTCATGGGTGCGAGCTGGTGTTTGCCAGCACGAGCATCTCAGCGCACGCTTTCTTCGTCCGCGACCCCCAGCCACTTCATTGTACCAGATTCTGGGCGTCCTCGCCTCTGTGCAAATTGTATGCTCTGTGGCATAAAGCATGCTTCTTTGGAAGTGGGTTATGTTCAAAGACGTCCCCCACATTGCGAGATGGGAACACACGTAATTCCTCAAAGGACGAGACCTGTCCTTAGAGACCTCACTCCCTTGCACCTGGGGAGAAATAAAGCATAACGGACAGAAGTAGCTCACACAAATGCCGTCTCTGTCTCGGGTCAGGAAAGGAGCGTGGCCGATGGCCGCCAGGACAGACAGCCTCCCGGGAAGGAACCTATAGCTGAGACTGCCCCGCACACCGGCCCCCGAGAGGGACTCCCACGTCCTGGAGGAAGCAGCGGAGCTGTGAGGGGAGGATCGGAGGCGGGCACTGCCAGGCTCTGAGACGGGGCCGGGGGCTCTCCTGGCTTTCTCCAAGAGCAAGTCGTCGTTAACATGTGCTTCCCCCTGGAATCACCCCTCCACGGGCTCTGCACGCCGCAATGCTGGGGCATCATTTTGGAATCTGTGCCACGTGAGAAATGTTTTTGACATTTACCTTGTGCTCTCACGCTGTGTAGACATTAGTATCTGATTAATAACACTGTGGTTAAAGGCATTTAACCCCCTGCCTGTCGTCTTGGGAGTAAGGCAGTGACATTAGGAGGTCAGGGGTCACTGCAGTAGGACAGATGGGTGCTAGAGCATGAGAGTGGCACACGCGTGTAGTGGGGGAGGAGAATCAAACAGAAAAGGGCTATTATGCACCTTAAGAAGTGATTTTTCCAAGAAATACGTGAGAGAAGTATGGGAAGGAGGTGTATCTGCTCGTCAGCTTTCTGGGGCCGCAAATCTGAAGTAAGCCTGTTCTGAGCGTTAGTGTCATGCTCTGGGATATGAGGACGAGGCCGTCCTTGGCCGCGGGTCCCCCAGAAACCACGAGTCCTGCTTCTGATTTGCAGGCTGAGGTGGGAGAGAGTCGCTGTGCGAGGACACCCTCCTGCGGGGCTGGACGCTGCGACGCCCGTGGCAAGGGCATGGAGCTGGCACGTGCCGGGCTTGCCTGTGTTACCCGCTCCGCAACCGTGGGGTTCTCTTGCCTCGCTCCAGGCCACCTGCTCCGCAGACCCCTACAGATCCTGGCACACGGGACGCAGGCACGGAAGCTCTGGGCCCCCCACCCCGAGCCTTGAGTCCCCCTCCCTCTTCTTGCTCTGCAGCTCTGCCTTCTGAGCAGCCATCGCTTACTTCCTATCCCACTCGACCCAACCGTTTCTTCACTGTTTGCTTTAAAACGCCCGACGCATCTCATCCCAGAGTGACCTCACTGCTGCCAGTTGGTAAAGTAGGTGTTAGGACCCCCTGTGCCCAAGCTGCAAACAAGAGCAGTGAGACCAGGAGGACTCGAGCAACTTCCCTGGGTACAGAGCCTCTAAATGGCGGCATTGGGGTCACACGGAGGCCACGGGCTCCAAAGCACCATATTGAAAATGATTGCACTTCAGAAGGAGGCCTCGCCGGACCTCCGTGTGGCAGGAGCAGCCCCCCGGGGGCTCCCTCAGGACGGAGGCAGGGCCTGCAGGCAGGCAGCCGTGCTTGGCGGAGTGCCCCGCTCGGTGCCCAGAGAGATGGTCCCCAGGGAGGGGGGCAGAGGGCGGAGGGTGAGGAGGCTGAGCCCAGAGCTTGAGCGGCAGTGAGCGCGGGCGCCTCTGCTCCACCTCCGGGGCGGTGGGCCGGCTTCTCAGGACCCTGAGGGCACCCAGAAGGTCTAGCCCAATCTTTATGCAGGTTCATCTTGCCACGGTTTTCTGAAACGATTTCAGACGCCCCAGAAGACACACCTGCAATAAGGTAGAGTAAAAAAGGGGAAACTGCCGAGTTCTGTTGGGTGGGAACTGGGAGAGGAAGGACCAGGTGGGAATATTTTCTGGGCGGGGGGGATATGGCTGTGGTGGAGGGTGCGGGGTGGGAGCAGAAGGGAGGAGATGTCTCTGGCACGGAAGCATGGGCTTGGGAACGGGGTCAACGTTGGGAGGAAGGCTGGGGAGAAGGTCTCAGGGACGCGTCTCCGAGGAGGGGTGGAGGAAGAGGGCAAAGCAGGTGGGGGGCAGGGCAAGGATGAAGGCTCACGCCCGTGCAGCTTTGTCCTCCTTAGGTGTCTTCCAACCAGGGATGCATCCACTTTCTGACTGTCAGTTCCACACCTGCTGCGTGGTCACTGGCCGTGACCCCACTGTCCAGACTGTTCTCCCCGGGCCTCCCCACAGCCCCTTCCTGTGTCTTGGCGCTCTCCTCCGTCCGGCACCTGTGAAGTCTGCACCGTGGTCCAGCTCCGCTGACCGCTTGTCCTGCGTCCCCATCATTCCTTGTGGGACCCCCGTTTGCCACAGGGCAGCTGGATTTCAGGAACATGGCGCCTGGCAAGTCTACATTCGAGGAAGATCTTAGACTATTTTCTGGATGAATTCCGGAGTGAGTGAATGGATGACGTCACATGGATGGAGGTGATGGGGGGCGGGGAAGGAGGGGCTTGCCCTCAGCTCTCAACAGCCGCCCGCAGGGGTCGTGCCCGGAACCGCTGCGTGCGGACCATGACGGTGAGGGGCCCAGAACTACTGTCCTGCGGGAATCGGCCGTGTCTGCCTGGGGCCTCCCGGAGCCTCCGCGCAGGGGAGGGACAGCACTCGGCGCGGAGATAGACAGTGGAGTTCAGGGGCGGAAGACTGGGCTGTGCAACAGCCGAGGTCTGGAGAGGGCAGAGCTGTGCAGGGTGAGACATCCGCGTCCTCCTCCTTCCTGCGTGTGGGCTCAGGTCCACGGGGCGGGCTGGCTTGCCCGGCGCAGGGGAAACTCCCGGTGTATCCAGCACAGTAGAAACTATTTGTTAATCACCTAAGACATTCAGTAAACACCCAAGAAAGGTCACACCTTAGCATTAACACGAGGCGGTGCCCAGAGCAAAGGACACTCTAGTAAACCCACAAGCAGCTAATTGCCTAAGTAGAAACAAACTTGGCCATTCTTTAAAGCAAAGATTGGCAAACTGGAGTCCTCAGATGAAGGCTAAATCTGGCCCAGCACCTGGCTTTGTAAATAAGGCTCCATCGAAATGCAGCAACGGCCACGTGGCGCCTAGGGTCTGAGGCTGCTCTCGGGCCACGGACACCGAAGTGTTTACCACCTGACCTTTTGTAGGCAATGCCAGCTTTAAGGGAAGAAAACAAACCCCAGACACTCAAATCAAAATCCCCGTGATGTCCAGGATCCAAAGAAGTCAGCAGCGAGGTAAAGAAGCAGGAAACATGATTTATAATCAGTAGGAAAAAAAACAATCCATGGAAATAGAGTCAAAACGAGAGAAATGATGGGACCCACACGTAGAACAATGAATATAAACATTGCCATTACATTCAAGGTTTTCAGGTAAAACATGGACAAATTCTAGAGAGAAAAGTAGACATGAAAAGGAACAAATGGAATTTTTAGATCTGAGAAGTGTAATATCTGAAATGAAAAACTGATCGCAGGATTGCAGAGGACTCAGTTTCAGGGAAGGCGAGCCTGGCCAGCTGGACTATGCAGTGAGAGGAGGCACCCACGCTGACGTCCATCGCACGCACTCGTGAGGCACACACGAGCAGACGTCCAGTGACCGGGGGACGCTAGAGGCACGTAAGCCAGGTGCACCCGGAACCACAGGGGACCAGGAGGGAGAGGAGGACAGAAAGCACACTGCAAGAAATCATGGCTAAACATTTTCCAAATTTAATCACACAGATTACATACTCAAAAGATTCAGAAAACCTGAATAACTGTGTATTAGTTAAAGAAATTACATTTTTAACATGAAAATTTCTGGTAAGGAGTTATCCAAGTCCATAATGCTTCCCTGGTCAGTCTGTCAAATATTTCAGGAGGAAATGATAACAACATGCAGACCCCATAGAAAGTTCCATCAGGAACCACACTTGGCAGTTCATTTTCTGAGTGAGGCTTTACCCCAAAACACACTAAGACAGCACGAGAGAAGGAAGCTGCAGATCCATGGACCCAGGGAACACGGGCAACTATCTTCAGCAACATCCAGGAAGTCAACTTCAGATGGCACAGAAGGTAACATACCATACAAAGTACGGTTTATCCGTGGAGTGAAAGACTGTTCTTTCATTTAATATCAGATAATGTAATTCACCGTATTAACAGAATAAAGGAGAGAAACTGTATGGTTACCTCAGTAACCGTAGGTGCAGAAAAAACATTTGATAAAATTCAACATGCGTTCACCATAAAAATTCTCACTGGTCTAAGGATAGAAGCCAAGTGCCTTAACTTGACAAAGAACATCTATGAAAACCCCACCACTAGCATCATATTTAATGGGTTACGACCGAATGCTTGCCCCTGACCTCAGGAACCATGTAAAGATCTGTTTTCACTACTTCTATTCAGCCCTGCACTGAAGGTTGTAGCTAATGCAATAAAGCATAAATAAATAAAATAAAATATATTGTGACCAAAAAATCAAATTTGTCTGCATAGAAGTGATCACTTATGAAGAAATTTCTAAGGAACCTACCAAAAAAACCCCCCCTAAAACCTAATAAACCTGATAAGCCAGTTTAGTAAGGTTGCTGAAGACAATCTCAATATACAAAAATCAATTGTATCTATGTGCCAGGAACCAAAAGTTGGAGAGTAGAATTAAAAATATTGTCATCTATCACTCAAACTCCTTAGAGATGATTTCATAAATTCTGTTCAGGACTTATACACTAATGACTAGAAGACAAAGTGAGGCCTGACACTAAGTAAATAGAGCAGGTCACTAAGAATCGTAAATTCTCTCCCAACTGATTTGGAGAGGCCGTGAAATCGCCAGCATCCAGTAGATGCTTTTGTAGAGATGGGTGTGTTGACTCTAACATTTATGTGGAAACACAAAGAATATGCACAAAATGGTGCTCCTTGTTCATTTGAATAGAACAAAACCTCGAATGCTGTCTTGTGGCATGAGATCTCAGGAATTAAATAAAAGTCAATTAAACATCTAATCATCGAATTTCTGACTGTAGAACAACTAGAAGAAAATGCAGGAGGAAACCTTTGAGTCTTTAAGGAGGCAGAAGTTTCTACATAGAACCTGAACCACAAACTGTAAAAGAAAATCTCAGTACACTAGACCCAACACTGAAAACTTCTGTTCTTGGAGAGATGCTCTTAAGAAAATAAAAACGCAAGCTACACATTCAGAGAAATACTTTAAAAACGTATGCCTGACAAATGCTCTGTGTCCAGAATACAAACAGAACTCCCTCAACTCAAAATATTTTTATCAAAGAATCACATAAGTAAGGTAATCCTGGAGGCATATGTGACAGGGTGAATGATGGGGGTTTGACGGGCTCACGGACATCTGGCATGGTTCCCGTGTCTGTCAGAGTTGAGCTGAGATTTGAAGGAAACATGTCCCGGAGAAGCGGATGCTCACTGGTCCCAGGAACACAGGACACTGGATGCCAGGGCCCGCAGGGCGGGGCAGAAGCTGGAGAAGCAGTCAGCGCTGGCCATGGGGCCGCAGCCCTTGTGAGACCTTGTTTTGTGGCCATGGTCAGTATAAGGAGATAACACCGTTTGCACCATCAGCAGATGTTGGCTTTGTGGATGTGACATGAACCCATTTGTGATCTCGGAGGAGCTGTGTTGTGCTGTGAAGGGTGAGGGGCTGGCACGTGGGAGGAGCCACATTAGAGAGGATTCCTTGGCCAGAAAGCAATAGTTTCTACCGGAGTGGACCCAGCAGAGGAGGGGATGAGGAGAATTCATGAGTCACCTGGAGGTAAAATGGACAGCACTGGTGACACGCTGATAAGGATGTGGTCTGCGAATACAGCTGGAACGCACCGTCTGGGAGCAGAGAAGAGAGGAGGTCAGAGTCTGGACGTCCACACACACGTCCTAATGTCCATTGAGCTTCTGGGGCCGGGGGTGGGGTGCAGGGGCTGCCAGAGGGGAGGCAGCAGGCACCCCTGCGTGGATGGGGGCTGGAATCCCAGCATCACTAGGGAGGCAGCAGGCACCCCTGAGTGGACAGGGGTTGGAATCCCAGTGTCACTAGGGAGGCAGCGGACCCGGGTCGAAGGCTGGGGTTGGCAGAGCACAGAACAGGATGGTTGGGAAGGGAAAGCCACGCACCTGTGAAGAAGGGAAGGCAGGCATGTTGGCAAAGCTGAAAGGAGTCCCGGACAGGCTTGAAGTGGCAGCAAAGAGACAAGAGTTTTTCCAGACGGAGGAAGCCACCAAAATGACCGCAGGAAGATGCTCCTGTATTTTGCCACGTGAAGGGTCTTCCTGGCCTTCCAAAAATTGCTTCTGTGGAGCCGCAGTTCCCCAGGTTTGGTCCAGGGATGTTAGAGGTCCCAGAGACCTTCCAGGGGTCCATCGTCCTGCCGACATGCCGCTGACCTTGCCTCTCTGCTCTCCCACAGGTGAGCTTGACTCAGGGAGTTCCGTGACGTATTTTGGTGGAGATTGGTCTGATGTTAATGGTTGTAATGTTTGTGCACCTAATGGGGTCAACACTGGGACGACAACACAACAAACACGGACAGAAGATCCATTCCAAGCTCAGGACACGCCGTGGGTTTTCGTGTGTGAGACATTGACGGCGATGGTTTTGGATCCGCGTTCCAGCCGATGTTCAGGAGATGAGCACGCGTGAGTTTTGGTGTATTATCAAAGAACAGCATGCACGACTATCAGAAAAACTACTAAAATACACCTCCTTTCCCAACTGCTTGTGCGTCTGAAAGTGCACTTTCTTTATGTAGTTCAGCCAAATACCGCTGACGTGAGAAGACAAGACAAATGAAATCATACTTCATTTCCTTCTGGCGGGGAAAATATTAGAATGGTGCCCTTTATGAGTTCACTTTTCCTGAGTTGTCAAAACAACACTTTCTCGTTATTGGAAATATAGAAGCTCCATAAAAGTGAAAGGAAACAGAAAAAATATCGACAGTTATGTTATATTGACAAGTCCACTATCGCCATTTGAAAATTTTCTTTGTAGAGTCTCCTATGCAAATGTGTTGTTACGCCTTCTCTGCTCTTTTCCCGTGGTATTAGGTAATAAGCATTGTCTCAGGCCATTAAGAAGTGTCATAAACATGTCCCCAATGGTTTATAATAATTTTTCACAAGAGGGCATATAATTAATGTTATCATCACTGAAATGTTTTAATTTTGGATTTTTAAAAAATTACCAATCATGCTGAAGGGGCTGTCCATCGTCCACATCTCACTCCTGGTTGTTTGGAAGCTCCAAGTCCCTTGACGGCTCGTTTCTGTAAACCTCCTTTCAGCCATCATTCCTTTTATTATTTGTGAGAATGAGGAGTTTTCATATATTTCACTTGCTATTATTTTCTACTTTAATTACGTTTATCTTTAAAATTACTAATGTTAAGTGTTTTATTGATCTTGTCATATTGTAATAAATATATTTTTTTAAATTTTGAAGTTTTTATTTAAACGTTTATTTGCTTATTCGAGAGAAGAAGGTGTGTGAGAAAGCTGTGGGAAGGGCAGAGGGAGAGGAAGAAGCCGATCTCAAGTGGAGTCCGCACTGAGCGGGGAGCTCGATGTGGGGCTCCGTCCCACCACCCTGAGATCATGATCTGAGCCGAAACCAAGAGTTGGATGCTTCACCTACCGGCCACCCAGGAGCCCCTATAATAAATATATTCTTTGGTTTCTTCCCTTTTCTTTCTTTCTT